>NC_140488.1:25329189-25796689 GCF_964271855.1 Acomys minous | reverse complement strand
ACCTCGGAGAAGCTGCAGGCCCTAAGGGTGGAAAGGCAAAGGTTAAAAAGCAGTCACATGCTGGATGGAAGTTAGGCGCCTGCAGCCACAGGTGGCCGGAGCTAGGCTGAGATGAGGAGAGGAAAAACAGCCTCCTTGACTGCAGACATCGCCCGGGGCTTGGCGTGTCATGTGGATTCTGAGTGCATAAGGTACGCAAACAAGCTCTTGTTTATAGTTAACGCTCATGGCTGTCCCCGTCAAACTTTCGTGGACACCCTGCCCATAGAGATGTCATGGAGACATCTGCCCATTGCCTGCCTTGTCTTTCAAGTATCAGGCCTGGCCTTTCCCATCAGGAAAAATAGGTGACACACATGTGGTCTCATTGTGGGGAGAATCACCCCTAGTGTAATGTCATTTGTGCTTCTAGGTCCCCCTAAGAACCAGCCACCTCAATGCCTCACAGTGCCTACCCTCATCTACCTCAATCTATCTTCACTCTTGACATCGAGAATGGCTTTTTATTGACATAACAATCCTTTGAGTTAATAGAGGATTGTCTCTGTTTTATAGCTAGGAAAACTCCAGGGCCAAAAATGCCAACTTACCCAAGGTCACTCAGTAAGTGGCAGAGGAGATACAAACACAACTCACAAGAATTGGAACAGAGGATGCTTTACAGTTGGGGAATTAAAAGGGACCCTGTCATTGTCGCTGTAGTTGTCACAACTGATCTGTCACTCTTTTCTTGTTTGTTTGTTTTTTGTTTTTCAAGACAGGGTTTCTCTGTGTAGCCTTGGCTGTCCTGGACTCACTTTGTAGACCAGGCTGGCCTCGAACTCACAGCGATCCACCTGCCTCTGCCTTCCAAGTGCTGGGATTAAAGGCGTGCGCCACCACTGCCCAGCTGATCTGTCACTCTTAAACCCTGTACATTCTTTGAGTTACTTTTCCTCTCCAGCTTATCTCAAACTCCAGGAATGTTTAGCCCCAAGCGGAATCATCTCCCATTGTCCCCTCAGGCAATAATGACCTCAGTGACCTCCCAGTCACTCCTACTTCCCCAGAGCCAGATCTGAGATAAGGATGAAATGAGCCCAGTTTGCCCTAGACTGATTCACCATCCATACTTCTTGCCCCCTGACCCAATTCTTCCCCACCTACAGACTTCAGAGAAAGACTGGCAGTCCCCTTGTTTCTTCCTACTATGGCCACACAAAAATACAGCCCTCTTCTGCTTTACCACCACTTGTCTCATTTTGGTTGGATTGTCATGAAGCATAGAGTTCAACCCAGACTGCTGGGACCTCTTGAACCAGGCCCTCTGGCCCAGAACTCTGCTAAGTGACTCGGTAGCTTTCATGAAGGAAACATCCATGTAAGTTCCAATGAGACTTAAATGTACATCTAAGCTGGATGTGGTGGCGCACACCTTCAATCCCAGCACTTGGGAGGCAGAGGCAGGCGGATCGCTATGAGTTCAAGGCCAGCCTGGTCTACAAAGTGAGTCCAGGACAGCCAAGGCTAACACAGAGAAACACTGTCTCTAAAAACCTAAATAAATAAAATTCTATATTACACTTTTGATAGATGAAAACAACAACAACACCTAAGCTTATCCCAGCACCAGGGAGGCAGAGGCAGGCAGGTCAATCTGAGTTCCAGGCCAGCCTGGTCTCCAAAGCAAGTCCAGGACAGTCAAGGCTACACAGAGGGGAAAAAAATTTTAATCTTGTTTACACACAGCTTCTTGTCCCATTAAAACACAGTAGGCCCATCAGGCAGTGTTTCTTCCCTTTATAAAACAATTTACTGCCGGTAAGAAACATGTGTTTCCTCAAGTCAGCAGCCATTTACTCACTGTTGGTATTTACGAGGCTGGATAGGTACAGTGACATGAATGAATTTTTTTTTCTTGGAGAATTGGTATGTGAATACATCTCAGCTCTATAAAGCAAAAGATGTATTGACAAATGAAATAGATTAATTCAATATTTGATATCATTAGTTTAAAAATGTCACCATAAGATTTCTTCAAGTAGTGATTTTCCCAAGTTCATCAAATACAGGACTCACACACACACACACACACACACACTATGGGAAAACAAGTTCTCAAAATAAGAGGGATCCACACTTCTGCTATAGCAGAGGGCTGCTTGTCCTCCATTTCTGAGCAGTAACCTCCCTGAGAGAAGGGATGTGGTATGCGTTCTTTGCCACATTGCTTTCAGTGTACACAGAAAGGGTTAGCAGTTTCAAGTTCAAGTCAGCCAGTCCTTAGTAATTAATCCATAAAGATCTTTTTTTTTCTGAGACAGGGTTTCTCTGTGTAGCCTAGGCTGTCCTGGACTCGCTTTGCAGACCAGGCTGGCCTCGAACTCACAGAGACCTGCCTGCCTCTGCCTCCCGAGTGCTGGGATTACATGCGTGCGCCACCAGGCCCAACTGCCAACTTTTTGATACAATTTGAACCCATGAAGGCAGAAGTGACCATCCTCAGAAATGAAGAATAGTGGGTAAGGGAGGAGAGGTGAATATCAAATCACATTAGATACATGTATGAATAAAATCTATCATTATATATAACAAAATAAGCCAATAAAATTATATAGAATTCTCCCTCCCACAAAATATCATAACACTAAAGCCAGAGCCAGAGTATGATGCAAGGACAGAGAGAAGAGGCCAGAACAGTTTCCCTCTGTACACAACTATTATCTCATCTGTCTTTGCCGACTTTCTGTTGCTTCAACTGGGTAACTTATAAAGTCTCCTTAAGCATTCAGCAGTCCCTGGGTTCGGCTTCAGGTGGGTCAGTCCAGGTGTTACTTGCTTCCAGATGAGAACAGATGGACTTCAAAATTAAAGGTCCGGTTTTGTTCAGGAGTGGCTAAAGCATTTTAGGGCAAGGCCTGTGAGCTAGGTCAGAGTATGGAAAGAGTTTCCCATGGAATGTTACAATTTAGCTCTTTTAGAATGAGATTGCTGGTATCAGATGGCAGTGGAGACTCAGGAGCTCTACAAGCCTATGATGATACCAAAGTGTTACAGCCCTTCCTACCTTGCTAAGCATGGCAGAAGTAGGCAGAAGCGCACCGAGCCAGTGGTGATGGAGCAGGCTTCAGCGGCTGCCAAGGCAGCTCTGCCATCACTGCCTTGACTGACAGTCAAGTCACAGATATCCATTGGTGTTTCTTCCCCAGAATAAATGGAGTCTCAGATGGTCATGGTGGAGGAATGGTGAGAGCGTGAGAGAAAGCAAGTCAGCCAATGTTTATTTATAAACCTTGGGCAGTGGGGAGGGGTTTATGGGTGAACGTGTCTGATTCAATAGGGCTAGAGATGCCAGGATACTTGATTTATATGCAGTGGGACAGTACCTCATTTGCATGCAGTACCATGGGGTCCTGTCATAATTAAGAAAACACAGACCAAAGCCAGGCATGGTGGCGCACGCCTTTAATCCCAGCACTTGGGAGGCAGAGGCGGGCGGATCGCTGTGAGTTCGAGGCCAGCCTGGTCTACAAAGTGAGTCCAGGACAGCCAAGGCTAACACAGAGAGACCCTGTCTCGAAAAACCAAAAAAAAAAAAAAAAAAAAAAAGAAAGAAAGAAAGAAAACACAGACCAGATGGTGGTGGTGCACTCCTTTAATCCCAGTACTCAGGAGGCAGAGGCAGGTGGATCTCTATTAGTTGAGGTCTACAAAGGGTTCCAGGACAGCCAAGGTTCCGTTACACAGAGAAACCCTGACACACACACACACACACACACACACACACACACACACACACACACGAAGAAGCAGAAGAAGGAGGAGAAGGAGAAAGAGGAAGAGAAGGAGGAAGAGGAAGAGGAGAAGGAAGAGGAGGAGGAGGAAAGCATAGTACTTAATTATCCTATGGGTGGGGGAAGAAAAGATCATTTGCTGAAAGCTAGGATCTCCTCAGCATAGTATAGGGTATCTGCAGGAATCCCCAAGTCCTTGCTGAATAGGTTCTGTCAGGAAAGGGCCCGGCCTGTGACCTTCCTTGGGGGCAGTGCAATGCTCCTTACAAGATCTGGTGTTCCCCAGATCAGGCAAAGAAAGAACCCCTCTGAGAAAGGGAGTTTGAGTTCCTTGTAATAGACCAGCTCAGTTGGCTATTTGGATACTCTGACCTTTCTAGCAGAGCCCCACAATAAAACATAGGGGTTTAATTAATTCATGGTTCTAGAAAATGCAAAGTCACAGAATAATGGGCTGAATTTGTTACAGATAGCCCACCAAAGATAATTGCTCAGACGCAGTTTACAGCCAATTGAAAGTTTTTATTCTAGCTGACTGGGACCATACCCAGGTATTCAGGGACCGAAATATAGCCCTGAACGTTCAGAGCACAGGGATTTCTAAGGCAAAACCCACATCCCCAAATGCCCTCCTCCAAATCTGAATGTGATTTTGGACTTATTTTTCCAAGATACATACTTTTGAGGAGCACATTTGAGCAACAGGACCATCTTTCCAATGAAAAGAAGCCACTGTCTACATCATTCACTGCTTGTTAACCAAGTTAAGTGCAGGCATGGAGGGATACCTAGGGCATATTTCTTTCTTTTTTTTAAGATTTATTTATTTATTATTATGTTAAACAGTGCTCTGCCTGCATGTACACTTTCAGGTCAGAAGAGGGCGTCAGATCACATTACAGATGGTTGTGAGCCACCATATGGTTGCTGGAAATTGAACTCAGGACCTCTGGGAGAGCAGACCGTGCTCTTAACCTCTGAGCCATCTCTCCAGCCCTAGGGCACATTTCTATGAGAGCATCTTTACAAGTTTATTGCATTGTTTTTGTTTTGTTCTGTTTTGGTTTGTTTGTTTGTCTGCTTTTAGTATAGTTCACATCCACTGCTGTCCCAGAGTTTAGGCACCAGAGTCAGTCTATGCATGAGACTCATGCTCAATGTGAAGCTCTCACCTCAGCTTCTGTCTGTAGCTGCTCTCACTCAAGTCACTAGGCCCAAAGCAACCCCAGGTCCATGTGCTCAGCTTCTTTGACATCAGTTTCTGACCAGCTCAAGTAACTAACTCCAGGCTTAGGCTCCAGGAACAGCTTCACTTAAAGCATAAGATGCCAGTAAATAGCAAGCTGATGAAATCCACAGATGAGCTAAAAGTGAACTCTTCACAATCAGCTAAGGTGAAGACAGAGTCTCTTCGGGGCCCAGGAGACTAGAAGTATTGTGGGAAAAAAAAATAGCCATGTGAAGTTCAGCCTGGATGAAGGCCAGCCAACCTCATGTGTGTGCTGCCAAATTCTTCCCGCAGTTAACAGAAGGCGGGAAAGCTGTGGACAGCAGCAGGGCTGAGGGAGACAGTGGGGCGGGATGTGGTAGGGGTTTGAATGCACAACCCCAACCCAGTCATTTGGGGCTGAGACTGTAGAGATGGCACATAGACTAGGGGACTGGCTCTTGCCTAAATGGGTCCAGAGAAATTCCAGGGGGCCCAGCAAGAACCAAGAAATGCAAAGGGAAGCAAACTTTCAGGCACACTGGAGAGAAAGGGTATCCTGGATGAGTCATGTTTCACAGTTTGGCGTGCAGGGATGCAGAAAATCTATAGTGCCCATCTGTCCCCAGGGGAGTTCCATAGCAGGTCCCCACCTCAGGAAGAAATAGTCAGCAAAACTGGCAATAGGGACTGGAGAGATGGCTCAGAGATTAAGAGTGTTTACTGCTCCTGCGGGGGACCTGAGTTCAGTTTCCAGCACCAAAAGTGGGCAGCTCAAAACCTTTTATATCTGTAGCTCAAAAGTGCCTCTAACCAAGGCACGCACCCACACTCACATACATAGTCACAATACAACATTGAAAAATTATAAAAATAATTAAAACAATGGTAGATATTATAAAATCTCTAGAATCCTATCCTATTCTGAATCTTTAGACAAGTTCAGCTCCTGTTGCCTCATATCAAGAGATATTCCTCAGAGCCTGTCCTGAAGACAATACCTATGCAACGAGAAGCATAGTTGGTGTGGTGTGTGTGTGTGTGTGTGTGTGTGTGTGTGTGTGTGTGTGTGTGAGTCCACTGGTGGAGCCTCCAGCTTGTATCTAGCTTTCCACATCCCTTTCCCTCAGAGTCTAACTTCCATTGAGATAGCATGTTCTCTCCTGCACTAGATTCTCAGCCAACTCTCAACTTCTAAAAGAATTGCCAAGTTATGGCATCCCTTTAGCTGGAATGAACTTTCTTTTTGTTTTGGTTTTGTTTTGTGTTGTTTGTTTTTCAAAACAGGGTTTCTCTGTGTCACCCTGGCTGTCTTGGACTCACTTTGTAGACCAGGCTGGTCTCGAACTCACAGAGCTCCATCTGCCTCTGCCTCTGCCTCTGCCTCTGCCTCCCAAGTGCTGGGATTACAGGCATGCACCACCATGCTAGGCTGGTTTTGATTTCTAGAGACAGGGTTTCTCTGTGTAATAGCTGTGGCTGTCCTGGAACTCTCTTTGTAGACCAGGCTGGCCTTGAACTCACAGAAATCTGCCTGCCTCTGCCTCCCCAGTGCTGGGATTAAAGGCATGTGCCACCGTGCACCACCTTGCACCACAGCTGCCCAGCTGAATGAAAGTTATTTATTCTGAGTTTTTCCTTGGGAATCAATTTTCACACCCCAGCTAAATCTCTAGTCTGATTAATTTGGGTGATTACAGCCCAATGAAGGCTAATACTATGAATTTCATCTGGATGTGAAGTACTGTCCTTCAGTCTTGCTCTAGCCAAGACTGGACCCTAGCCTGTAGCCTAAGCCTTCAACCTAATCTGCTTGTTTAGCTGAGATGTGAACAGTGCTAGCCAAATTCATCTCTATAGCTTCATGAAAGCCATGCTGAGTCTTTGGCTCCTTCCCGTGCCATTTTGAGCCCTCATTGAATTTGAAGGTACCCAGAATCATCTCTCTCAGGTAAGTCAAGTCCTGGGCATTTGTCCTCTGGGCACTTGGTATCTCCATCCAGTGCTGAGGAGCAAGGATCCAAAGGTAAGCCATGCAAGCATAATTACTATGTCTTCTCTGGCTGTACTTGATATTAGCCAGAAGGCAGAGAAGTGGTTATTTTAGTGGAAGGGGCAGATGCCAGGGTGTGGGTGTGCTTGTGGTGGTGGGTGGCCAGGCTAAGCTGGGCTGCACACAGGTGTTCTCTCTCTTAGGTCCAACAAGTCAGAGAGCAGAAAGGCTTCTTCCTTGGAGAAAATGGTTTCTGCTGACCTCCCTACTGGGTAAGAACCAGTGCCTCAGAACTAGGTTCCAACACTGGAAGAAAGCCTGGCCTCCATCCAGCTGTCGCACATGAAGAGCAGTTCTAGTCTGAGAGCAGGAAGTATCCTGTTAGCTCTCTCAGGCCAGTCCCACTTTCTCACACTTAGTTCCTTGTGCCCAGAATTTGGGTTCTGAACATGTGGTCCCTATAACTCGAGAACTTACAAAGGAAACATTCAGGCTGTCATTGTCACCTCCATCATTCTTTTGTCCTCCACAACACCAAGGCCTTTTCCAACCAGCTGCAGCCAGCTATGTTCTTGTTCACAGATTTCTTTTAAGTGGGTCCTTATGTGTCTAGCTGCTTTGCAGAGTCAGTCTAGCCCTGTATCCGTGGCTCAGGGAGCGGTCAGTACCTCTCCATTAAGTTAGCAGCTCTCACCAGCAGAGCCTGCTTGTGTCTGAACAGGGCTTTTGCAGTCTCTTGTAGATCTAACAAATATTTATGTAAGACTCTGAACTAGGACATTGCAAGGAGAAAACTAAGTTACGAGGGATGTGGTTGTGCACACCTGTAATCCTAGAACTGAAGAGACTCAACCAGGATTATTGAAAGCTCAAGGCAAGCCTGAATTATATAGTAAGTTAAGACCAGATGGGTTACATAAAAGAATTATGCCTCAGAAGCAAACAAACAACAAAAACAAAGGAAATAAGAAAGGAAGGAAGGAAAAGAAGGTCCCTGGTTCCATACCTCATGATTCTGTCATTTTGGTGCAGGTCAAAGGGAAGCTCTAGGAGCTTCAAGCATCAAGAATCAGGCACCTGAGCCAGGCATGGTGGCTCACGCCTTTAATCCCAACACTCGGGAGGCAGAGGCAGGCAGATCACTGTGAGTTCGAGGCCAGTCTGGTCTACAAAGTGAGTCCAGAACAGCCAAGGCTACACAGGGAGACCCTGTCTCAAAAAAACAGAAGAAAGAAAGAAAGAAAGAAAGAAAGAGTCAGACACCTGCCTCCACACTTTAGAGTAGGTTCTGTATTTGGCCCTGAATTATATTGTGACCATCTTTCCAGAGGAATGTGTGTTTCATCTAAGGATCTTGCCTGGAGGCAGTTCTATTGTGCCTACCAACTGCCTTCCTACCCCAGGCAGGACAGGTTGGATGAGTGCTCACAGAGAGCCATTCTTCATCCACTCAGGGAAACGTACCCTCAAGTTTCCTTGAAGGCAAGGGAAAAGAGGGGGTTTCCAGATCAGTCTCAGAGCAGAAACGGCCAACCTGGAAGTGAATCTCCAGCACCCTTCCTTTGGGCTCTGTTGCCAACATGTCTGGCACCTGTGATGATCAACTGACCAGTGTTGGGATCCAAGCCCACCCCCCTCCCTTGCTGCCTGCATACTCTACCAACTCCAAGGGGGAAGACTCCAACAAGGCAGGCCTCGAGAAGCCAGGGATGGTCGGTAGAGTCTAAGGAGACAGGCCTGGGAACATTGTTCTGAGGTTTGTTTAGCATGGGAGAAATGTCTAACTTGAAGAAAAAACAGCTGGGCGGTGGTGGTGCCAGGCATGGTGGCGCGTGCCTTTAATCCCAGAGGCAGGTGGATCTCTGTAAGTTTGAGGCCAGCCTGGTCTACAAAGGAAGTCCAGGACAGCCAAGGTGACGCAAGGAAACCCTGTCTCAGGGTGCATGGTGGGGGGGACACCAAAAGACCAAGGGAGCAAGGCAAATCTCCCAGGAAACTGTGGGGATCATAGGGATGGTGGGAAGGGCATAGAGATACACTTGCTACACTGCTCAGATCTCTCTTCAAGAGAATTTTCTACTGGAAGCAGAAGTAACTGACAGCCCCAGCTGCTACTCCCTTAATCTATGGTGGTGTTCACACCAAGGCTATGCTTCCTCTAGGCTATTCCTGGCATACTCAGAAGTCTGGCAGGGACACTGGATCTAACCCGGTCCTGCTTAACATGGGACTCCTGGAATCTCCCATTAATTGGACCAAGATAGTCTCAGAACTTCACTGGGTTTTTAAAATTTTCCTACTCAAGTCTCTTTGCCCTTCTCTTTTCTCAAGTGTGAGGTCTGTGCCACAGCCTGAAGGTTCTCTGTTATGGTTTGAATTGGAAACATCCCCTAAAGGCCTCATGTGGTAGAGGCATTAGTCCTCCTCTAGGCTTGGTCCTCTGCTGGTTGATCCAATCAATGAGAGGTGATTGGATCCCAAGGATTCTGACTCCATCAACAGATTGGTCCTCAATGGATTTTTTTTAAAAAGAAAGATTTATTTACTTATTATATATACAGTGTTCTGCCTGAATGTAACACCTGCACACCAGAAGAGAGCACGAGATCTCACTATAGATGGTTGTGAGCCACCATGTGGTTACTGGGAATTGAACTCAGGACTTTTGGAAGAGAAGACAGTGCTCTTTACCTCTGAGCCATCTCTCCAGCCCGCCTCAATGGATTCTTAATCTGATGGTGTTATTGAGATGTGATGGAGTCTTTCTGAGGTGGGGCTTAGTTGGAAGAATGTAGGTCACTGAGGACTGTACTTGGGGTCTATATTCTGTTCCAGATCTTTCTCTTCTTAGCAATCATCAAGAAATGAGCAACTCTGTTCCATTATGCTCACTCTGCCCTGATGCAGTGCATCAACATAGGCCCATGGAAATAGACTGTCTCCTCCTCCTCCTCCTCCTCTTCCCCTCCTCCTCCTCCTCCTCTTCCTCTTTCTTCTTTCAGTGTGGAACCCAACACATGGAATGGTACCATGCGCACTCAGGGTAAATCTTCTATCTTCAGTCAAACTATTTTTGGAAACACCTTCATAGACACACCAAGATGTATAGTGATTCTAAATCGAATCAAATTGACAATTTGATTAAACAGCACATCTTTCAACTGCTCTCTCCACCTACTATTTTTTTCTTTCTTTCTTTTTTTCTTTTCAAGACAGGGTTTCTCTGTGTAGCCTTGGCTGTCCTAGATTCTCTTTGAAGATCAGGATGGCTCACAGAGATCCACCTGTCTGTGCCTCCCCAAGTGCTGGCTTACAGGTGTGTCCCTGCCATCTACTATTTTCAACTAGGAACTCCAAAAGTCTTGTAATCATCCCCAACATATACAACGGGTTTTTTTTTTTCCATCAGCGATTGAAAAGAAATCCCAATCTACCTCGCTTGACCCAAGAGTCATGTCCTGAAGAACTTGAACACAAATTGAATTTGGGAGTCATGAATCTACTCCATATATCCCGAGGTGGATTACAATGAAAGAGACCTCTTCAGAACACCCAGAGCAGCATTCCACACATCTGAACTAGTAACAATGTTGATCATAAAACCAATGACTGTGAATACACTGTAGGGAAGTTAAGGACCCAGCAGTTGTAGTGAGTTTCTATCCGGGGGTGGGGGGGGAGCTCCCTGCACATTGGGGAGAGGCAGGATTCACTTGGAGAATAATAAGATATAAAGAACGTGAGTGGTGGTGTGGTGGATAATTCACTGAGAAGCAGGAGAGAGTTTCAAGAACAATTGTCAGGGAGGAGACCGAGAATGGATACCTAGGCCTGGGGTCTAAGCCTTCCATCCCCACTACATGGTGCTATCCCTTTCCTGTCTTCCCCTGACTATCATAGTTGCTCCAGGGGCCTCCTACTCTGTTCTTGGCCACATGCTTGGCTGCCTGAGGAAGCCCTGGCATGGTTCCCAAAGCCAGAGGTGGGATACAATTTCGTGGGCTGGTTGGCGTGTGGCCAGCCCTCAGGGCCAGCTGCAGGGCACACGGCCAAGGCGACAGTGCCAACCACTGGAGACAGAGTGGCCCCTTCTGCTCTAGTTTCCAAAATACCAGTTGAGGTTTTCTTGCACTTTGGTATTTGGAAACTATTTCTATGCCTATTGTGCCTCTGTTTTGTCCTGTTTTCCCTTTTCTTTTTTAAATAATATCCGTGGTTATGCCTGTAGGTAAGACAGAGAGGGGCAAGAGAAAAGCTGGAGAGCAGCGAAGTCAGCAGAACATGCCCTGGTTTTGCTTGCCAGCTTTTCCACTAGCCTTGTTCTCTCTCATTCCCGGGCCCTATGCCTTCTGTGGCTTGTTCTCCAAAAACAAGGACAAGCAAGGATCCTGTACCACTCCATTTTCTCCTTCATCATAAATTGCCTATACTGTGGCCCATTTTCTCTACTGATAAATGGAACATTCATTTGTTCCTGGGCTGCCTTTTCTTTCTGTACTCTTTGCCTGGCCCATCAAACCTCAGATCCTATTTATAGACTACAATCTCACATTAGTTTCTTCAGCCCCTAGCTGTCCTCTGACCCCGAGACCTACAGATCTGCTATCCTTATTCAACCGGATGGCTCATGGGTACACCAAATGTTACATGTCCACGAGGGATGCCCATCGGCTTCAGTCTACCTCTGAACCAAATAACATACTCCTCCAAGAAAAGGCAGCATCCCCTACTCCACTCTTCTATATCTTAGTGAATGGCACCACACTCTCTTAGTTGTTTATGATAGAAAAATGAGGGCCAATGTGAGCAGCGCCCTTTATTTCCCACACCACACACATCCAATGTGTCAACAACTCTTGCCACTACCACCTCCCAGAGAGACCTCTTTCCATATCTCTCCAGTCCCACACTTCCACTTTAATTAAAGCTTCACACCAGCTCATTCAAAGATATTTAAATAATCCCCTAATTTATCTTTCTACCTCTTTTACTCCCACTCGTCCTTCTAGGAAGCTACCAGTTTCCCCTTAAAAGAAAATGTGACTGTATCGCTCCCCTCAGCTATGACTTTGTGCAACCATGCTGGAGTGAATTATGTTAGAATTTCCTCCTGTCATTAAAAAAATCCTAGAAACATACACATACACACACACACAAACACACATGTGCGAGCCAACAACTACTTTCAGATATACAACAGATAGAAGAAGACTGTGATCCAGATGAGGGAGGGGGGAATAAACAAGGTACAGCCTATTGTAGTCTTTTGTTGTTGTTGTTGTTCTTTGGATTTTTGTTTTGGTTTTGTTTGTTTGTTTGTTTTTGTTTTTTGTTTTTTAAGACAGGGTTTCTCTGTGGAACATTCCTGGCTGTCCTGGACTCACTTTGTAGACCAGGCTGACCTTGAACTCATAGAGATTTGCCTGCTTCTGCCTCCCGAGTGCTGGGATTAAAGGCATGCACCTCCACCACCCGGCTTTTATTGTAGCCTTTTGTTTCTGCCTGAGGAAGGGTCACTCTAGAACAGGATACTATCTCCCAGAGTTAATGAGAAAGATGACAGACTGAAGTGGCTCAAATTTGTAAGGTAGCACTCTGGAGAGAGCAATACAGAAAAGGAGTTCTAGGTATCTGTATAGGGTTCCTTTTGATTAGTAGCTAAATACCAAGCTACACATGGAACCCCACAAGACTAGGAGAAGTCCTACCAAGAAGATACAAGCCCAAATTCCATGAACATTCCCAGCCATCAAAACATGCACTTCAGGGGCTGGAGAGATGACTCAGTGGTTAAGACCACTGGCAGCTCTTCCAGAGGTTCCTGTTTCAATTCCCAGCACCCAGATGGCAGTTCACAATTGTCTGTAACTCCTGCTCCAGGAGATTAAATATCTAGTATCCAACAATTACTAAGCACAGCCAGGTAAAGATATCAGTCAAAGCCAGGCATAGTGGCCCATGCCTGTAGTCCCAGCACTTGGGAGGCAGAGGCAGGCGGATCGCTGTGAGTTTGAGGCCAGCCTGGTCTACAAAGTGAGTCCAGGACAGCCAAGGCTACACAGAGGAACCCTGTCTCAAAAAAAAAATCAGTCAATAGAGACACAACCAGAATGGCCAAGACTAGATGAAAGAATGCACAAATAAGGGTTTCTAAAACAAATATTATAAGTATGTATAAGGATTTAAAAGAAAACATACTACAGTGAGGAAAGTCTTTTGAAATATAAAAATAACCAAATAATTTTTTCATGTGAAGGTCTTACTATGTAGTCCAGCCAAGCCTCAAATTCATATTTTTTTTCTACCTGATCTTCCTGAATGCTGGGATTATAGGTATGTGCCACCAATTCCTGCTCCAAATGGAATTTTGTTTTTGTTTTTCGAGACAAGGTTTCACTGTGTAGCCTTGGCTGTCCCAGACTCACTTTGTAGACCAGGCTGTCCGCGAACTCTCAGCAATCCACCTGCCTCTGCCTCCCAAGTGCTGGGACTACAGGCACTATGCCAGGCTTCCAAATGGAATTTTTAAAGATAAAATATATGGTTGAGCATGGTGGCGCACACCTGTAATCCCAGCACTCTGGAGGCAGAGGCAGATGGATCTCTGTGAGCTCTGTGAGGCCAGCCTGGTCTACAGAGCGAGTCCAGAGTCCAGGACAGCCAAGGCTATTACACAAAGAAATCTTGTCTTGGAAAAAAAAGAAAGATGAAATATAAATTGAAATAAAACTCCATTAGAAAGGCACAACAAGCCGGGCGTGGTGGAGCATGCCTTTAATCCCAGCACTCGGGAGGCAGAGGCAGGCTGATCGCTGTGAGTTTGAGGCCAGCCTGGTCTACAAAGTGAGTCCAGGATGGCCAAGGCTACACAGAGAAACCCTGTCTCGAAAAACCGGAAAAAAAAAAAAAAAGAAAGGCACAACAATGGATTAGATAGCATAGAAGAAGGAAAAAAATCAGTTACTGGAGGAAATAATAGAAATTGAAATACAGAGACTACAGAGATGAATCAGCAATTAAAAGCACATACTCCTCTTCCAGAAGCACCCAGCTCTGTTCCTAGCACTCAGTTCAGGTGGCTCATAACTGCCTTTAACTCCAGATCCAGAGGATGTCATGACCTTTTCTGGGCCTTTGTAGGCACGCCTCCCCCACCATAGTACACACAGAAAGATGTGTGCATATACAGAGAACAAGGGATTTGGGGCTTCTTAGAGGCTGGTGAAAGTGCCCTAAAATTGACTGTAGTCAGGTTTTCACATAACTGTGAAGATGCTAAAAGCATGTTGAACCAAAATGGCCCAGGGTTACGGAGAAAAGGTTGAGGAAACTTCAACCTTGGATACCTCAAAACATAAGGACAACAGGAGTTGGCTATCCCCCCTTCCAACCTGGCGCCACAAAGCCTGCTCCCCATCATCAGCTCTAATAAGAATTTATTACCCTGACAGTTATCAGGCGTCACTCCTTGTTTGACTTTATAAGGTTTTTTCCCCTCCCACCCCTACAGCCCCTGAGTGTGCAGATGATGCATCTTCCAACACCCCTGTCCTGGCCAATGGTACACAGATACACAGACCTTGCCCTAGAGACCCTGACCAGCTGCTCAGGGGTATAAATAAACCAAGCCAGCTCTCCAAAGCTGCTCCAGAGTGTGTTCTTTACCTGCACATCACTAGCAACAGAGACCCTGCACTGCACTCACAGGCACTCAGCTAAGCCTCACTCTTTCCAGCCCAGCCCAGGCGTCTCGACCAGCAAAAGCCATTAAATTATACACTTTCAACGGGTGAGCTTGTAGTGTGTGAATTATATCTCAATAAATTATATTGTTTTGAAAATGTTAGCAGGAAAGCAATGGCCTGCGCATCCCTGTTATAGTCTAACATTTGTGTAATTAGAATTGTAGGAGTCATAGGCAAAATAATAATAATTCCAGTAAACAGTCATTGAAAATTTGGCAAACTTGATGCAAACTATAAACTACAGATCTAAGAGGTTCAGCAAACCTCAAGAAAGATTAAAAAAAAAAAAGGATACAAATAAAGAAACTACAACGAAGGCATCACAGGCATCACATAGGCAATGCCTGAAGATCACAGATAGAGAAAAGATGAATGGCCAAGCATGGTGGTGCATGCCTGTAATCCCAGCACTCAGGAAGCAGAGGCAGGCAGATCTCTGAGTTCGAGGCCAGCCTGGTCCACAGAGTGAGTCCAGGACAGCCAGAATTGCTACACAAAGAAACCCTGTCTCAAAAAACAAACAAAATAACAACAACAAAGACTGAAATGGCCCTAGAAAAGAAATTATATACAGGACAGCTAAGCTCCAGATCACCAAAGATGTCTCAAGCAATAAATTGTAAGCCAGAAGGCAATGGAGCAACATTTTTAAAATGCTCAAATATCTAGACTACTGGAGATATTAAATGGAAATTCTTCAGGCTAAAGGAAAATTATTTCAGAGAGAAATACAGTAAGTGGTAGAATTGGTAAATAAATGGGTAAATTTATTTTCTAAAAAATATTTTTGATTTACTGAAATTTCACACTGGTTTGTTTGTTTTGGTTTTTCGAGACAGGGTTTCTCTGTGTTGCCCTGGCTGTCCTGGACTCCCTTTGTAGACCAGGCTGGCCTCGAACTCACAGAGATCCACCTGCCTCTGCCTCCCAAGTGCTAAGATTAAAGGTGTGTGCTACTAAGCCCAGTGAACTTTCACACTTTATTCCATAAACATGCATAATTACAATGTGTCAGGTGAAAATTAATTTTTTTAGCCAGACACGGTAGTACATACCTGCAGTCATGCAGTCATAGCACTTGAAAGGCAGGGAAGAGCAGGGCAGTGGTGGCGCACACTTTTAATCCCAGCTCTCAGGAGGCAGAGGCAGGTGGATCTTTGTGAGTTCTAGGACAGTCAGGGCTACACAGAGAAACCCTGTCTCAAAAAACCAAAGAAAGAAAGAAAGAAAGAAAAAGTAAAAAGAAAGACAAGGAGAAGAGATCAGGAGTTCAGTGCCATTCTTGGTTACACTGAGAGTTCAAGGCTAGCCTGGGTTACATGGGACCCTGTCTTTAAAAAATATATGTCAAGCCAGGTGGTGGTGGCACACACCTTTAATCCCAGCACTCAGGAGGCAGAGGCAGGCATATTGCTGTGAGTTTGAGGCCAGCCTGGTCTACAAAGTGAGTCCAGGACAGCCAAGGCTACACAGAGACACCCTGTCTTGAAACACAAAAATAAAACAAAACAGAAAAAGAAAGAAAGAAAATGTCCTACAGCTGGACACATTTTTTGTTGTTTGGTTTTGGTTTTGGTTTTGGTTTTTTCTCAATTGAGGTTCCTTCTTTTCAGATGACTGCAGCCTGTGTATGGATTTCTCCCTCTCCCTCTTTGTGGTTCTAGATCCTCTTCCACCACGTGCTTGTGTCCAGTCAATAGCCCAAGGAAGCTAAGGATTCTTACCCATGAGATCATTTATGGAACCTTTGGTTGGATAGTTGATTCCAGTATGTCAATGTAGCAAAGGTTTGCCTCACCAGCTAAAACAATATTTCTGGGCTGGAGAGATGGCTCAACAGTTAAGAGCATTGTCTGCTCCTCCAGAGGTCCTGAGTTCAATTCCCAGCAACCACATGGTGGTTCACAACCATCTATAAAGTGTTCTGATGCCCCCTTCTGGTGTGCAGGTGTACATGCAGGCAGAATGCTATATATGTAATAAATAAATAAATCTTTAAAAAAAAAACAATATTTCTTTGACAGAAGTACACAAAATTAAGTGGCCAGAATGGTATTGCCATACTGACTGTGAGTGGTATAAACTGTATCTAGACAAGAAGCTACACGAAATATTTTTGCTATGGCTCTCAGTGTCATAAAACTGCCCTAGTGTGGAATACCATAACATTTACACTACTATCATCATAGCAACATTTTGTTTGGAGAGCTTTGCAGTCAGTCTTATCCCAGTTTCCCACTCCGGGCTACCATCATTCTGCTTTCTTTTGCTATAGGTTAGTGCTTCCTATTCTAGAATATTGAATAAGTGTGACCAATGCCATCGATAAATTTTGTGTCTGGTTTGTTTCAGTTAGTGTAATGTTTTTTGAGATTCTCCATGTAGTTTGTTGCTTGTTAATGCTGAATATGTTTTATATGCATACACCATAGTATGATTCTGCATCTTGATATAAATCATAATGCATACTGATATAACATTGTATGCCTATCACTGATCCACTTGTAGCTACACCACACTTTGTTTATATACTCATATAGACATTTAGACACTTGCTGAACACCTAGATTGTTTCCAGAATGGGGCCTTCATAAAGTCGCTATGAGTTGGGCGGTGGTGGCACACGCCTTTAATCCCAGCACTCAGGAGGCAGAGACAGGTGGATTGCTGTGAGTTCCAGGACAGCCTGGTCTACAAAGCAAGTCCAGGACAGCGAAGGCTACACAGAGAAACTCTGTCTCGAAAAACCAAAACAACAACAACAACAACAACAACAATAATAATAATGATAATAATAATAAATTGCTATGGATATTTTTGTAGAAGTTTGTTTGTGGACATTTGTTTTCATTTTTCTTGGATAATTAATTCTGTTAAAGTCAGAGAGCATACCATGCATGGTTTTGGTCCTTTTAGATTTACTAAGATTTGTTTCATGACCTCGCATATGGTCTGTTTTAGAGAAAGTTCCATGTGCACTTGGGGGAAGTATGTGTATTTTGCAGATGTGGGCTGTAGTGTTCTATTCCTGTCAGTTAGGTCAAGTTGATTGATGATGTTGTTCATCTAGTCTACATTCTTATCAATTGTCTGTTTGCTTGTTAGTTCAGTTATTGAGAGAGAAATGTCAGACTTTGCAACGCTAATTGCAAGTTTGTTATTGCTTGTTTCCGCTCTGTCAGAGTTGGCTTCATGTATTCTGAGGCTTGGTATGAGGTACATATACATCAAAGTCACCAGGCTTATGTAGCAAGTACCTTTACCTGCTGAGCCATCTATCTTACCAGCCTTATACATTGATATTGGGGGGGGGTCTTTTTTAATCCTTTATTTTTATTTTGTGTTCATTAATGGTTTGCCAGCATGCATGTCTTTGTGAATCACTAGGACTAGACAGTTGTGAGCTGCCATGTGGGTGGTGGGACTTGAACATGGGTCCTCTCAAAGAACAGCCAGTACTCTTAACCACTGAATCATCGGTCCAGCCCCCTCCCCCTGGTTTTTTTGAGACAGAGTTTCTCTTTGAAGCACTGGATGTCCTGGAACTAGCTTTGTCGACCAGGCACACCTCAAATTCAGACACCTGCCACCCTTCCTTTGCCTTCTGAGTGCTGAAAATAAAGGTTTGTGCCACCACACCTGGCTTATACATACATACATACATACATACATACATACATACATACATGTGTGTGTGTGTTGGTTTTTTTGAGACAGCACGGAGAACTCACGGAGATCCCCCGCCTCTGCTTCCCGAGTGCTGGGATTAAAGGCATGCACCACCACACCCGGCTTTAGGACATTTTCTTAATTAGTGGTTGATGGGCAAGACATCAACTGCGGATGGTGATGGTGCTACACCTGGGCTGGTGGTCCTGGGTTCTATATGAAAGCAGGCAGAGCAAACCATGAAGAGCAAGCCAGTAAGCAGCATCCCTCCATGGCCTCTGCATCAGCTTCTTCCTCCAGACTCCAGCCCGGTTTGAGTTCCTGTCCTGATTCCTTCAATGATAGACTATAATAATGTGGAAGTGTAAGAGAATTAAACCCTTATCTCCCCAACTTGCTTTTGGCCATGGTGTTTCATGACAGTAATAAAAATGCTAACTAAAATACACATCTCAGTGAATAGAAACGGCACGAACATCAATGGGAGCAAGTGGCTGTCCTGCCAAACAGACTGTGGAGGAGAGCTGGTGTGCAAGGCTGAAGCTTTAATCAAACCTCTCTAGAGAAATGCTGGATGATCATGGCACCCGCCTTTAATTCTAGCTCTTGGGAGGCAGGGGCAGGTGGATCGCTATGAGTTTGAGGCCACCCTGGTCTATAGAGGGAGTTCCAGTACAACCAAGGCTACACAGAGAAACCCTGTCTCGAAAAACCAAACCAAACGAACGAACAAAGAGTTCTAGGAACGTCTACATTAATCCCTTTGGAGGCCATGTTTCCAATCTATACAAGCATCTCCTATTTAGCCCTACCTTCCATGTAGCCACACTGGGTACCAAACTCCCAACTCACAAACATTTAGAGGTACATATTTAAACCATAGCGCACGGATATACATGTTTACCATTTGAGAGTTGAGATAATAACTCAGAGGAGAACATTTGCCTAGTATGTAAGACGCCTCAGAGGCCTTGGGTTTAATACCCAGCATTAAAAAAGAAGGAGAAGGAGGCTGGAGATGGCTCAGAGGTTAAGAGCACTGGCTGTTCTTCCAGAGGTCCTGAGTTCAATTCCCAGCAACCACATGGTGGCTCACAACCATCTGTAATGTGATCTGGTACCCTCCTCTGGCCTGCTGGCTCACATGTAGGCAGAATGCTATATAAATAATAAATAAATAAATCTTTTAAAATGTATAAAAATACAAGAAAAAGAGAAGGATAAAGAGCTCTGCACAAGGAAGCTGGATATGGCAGCTCATGAATGTAATTCTAGCACTCCAGCTGAGGCAGGAGGATTGCTGTGAGTTTGAAGCTAGCCTGAGGTGTATTGTGAGCTCCAACCTGAGTTCTCCTGGGGGAGATCATTTCTAAAAATAAAATTAAATAAATACAAAATTTAAAAATCACTATTGACCTTTACATTTTAAATGGCTATATTTTACTGAATAATTATACCTCAACAAGGCAGCAAATGATTTGCTATCAATAAAAACTCTTATCTCAGAGTCCAAGAACCCACTCCAAACAAAATCATGTTGTCCTTTGTATGACATTTTGAAAAACTTTAATTTTCTGGGGTTTGGTCTGGTTGGTTGGTCAGTTGGGGTTTTTCGAGACAGGGTTTTCTGTGTTCCCCTGGCTTATCCTGGAATTCGCTCTATAGGCTAGGTTGGCCTTGAAGTCACAGAGATCCATCTGCCTCTGCCTCCTTAGTGCTGGGATTAAAGATGTGCACCACTACTGCAAGGCATAATTTGCTGATTTTCAATTGCCTGTACAATCACATCCAGAGGCACCTCTAGCCCAGCCAAGATATCCCACCTCAGCTCAAGCATCCCCTTCTGAACTTAGAAGTGATCTCTAAGGGTGTGCACATCCCTTTATAATACTGGGCCTTTCATGTTAGGTTTCCCCTTCTTGAACCAGCATGGTCTCTGTGTGGGGAATTCTTACCCATTCCTTTAAATTAATCTGAAATACCACTCTTTCTGTGTAGCCTTTTGCAACTACTAAACAGAACTCTCTCTCCCTCTCCCTCTCCCTCTCCCTCTCCCTCTCCCTCTCCCTCTCCCTCTCCCTCTCCCTCTCTCCCTCTCCCTCTCCCTCTCCCTCTCCCTCTCTCCCTCTCCCTCTCCCTCTCTCTCTCTCTCTCTCTCTCTCGACAGAGTTTCTCTGTGTGGCCTTGGTTGTCCTGGACTCCCTTTGTAGACCAGGCTGGCCTCGAACTCACAACAATCCGCCTGTCTCTGCCTCCTGAGTGCTGGGATTAAAGGTGTGTGCCACCACGCCTGGGCTTGAGAGATGCTCTCTCTTAGCAAAACCTACCAATCTGGGGCCGTGCTCTTTATGATTCAGGCCACTTGTCAAAAGTGGAGTGATGTGGAGCTGGGAAGAGGGTCCCATTAGTAAAGGGCTTGCCTCACAAGCATGAGACATGAGTTTGATACTCAGATCCTACATAAAAATGACTGCACAGGCTTATAATCCCAGAGCTGGGGAGTCAGAGGCAGAAGCATGCCACGAGCTGCAGCCAATTTAGCCTAATTGGTGAGCTCCAGACCAATGAGATGCCACATTTAAAAGGAGGAGGCAGGGTTTCTGAGGATGATAATCAAGTCTGTCTTTTGATCTAGACCCATGTGCACAAGTATACACACAAACATGTGTGCCCACATGCACATACACACATTAAATGTGGACTGAGCCCGGCATGGTGGTGCATGCCTTTAATCCCAGGACTCAGAGTCAGGCAAATTTTTGAGTTTGAGACAAGTCTGATCTAGGTATGGAATTCCAGGTTATCCAGGGATACGCGTGAGATCACACACACATACACACACACACACCATGGGCTGGTGTCTGGGGTTTTTCTCACATATTGAATTGTAAACTCCTTGAGGAGATCTTAGGCTCTTAATACAAAGTGTTAAATGATGCATAAATGAAACTATTCTCCCTTTGGGACATCTTAATTGGGAGCCTTTGGTTCGAAATGGTTTTACCACAAATAGTAACCTATAAGCAAAACATCTGCAGGATGAGGATGAGACAGCCACAGAGGAAGTTCTTGGTCCATTTTAGCTCCATAGATTAGGCTGTATTTTACCAGCCTTGGACTTGCCTTTGTGAAATGGCCAGAGTTAGCTCCTTTGTGACTGGCATTCGGTGTCATCCACACTGTCAGCACCATCACCATCACTATTCTTTATGGGACAAGCAGTGGCATCTCATTTACTCTTCACAAAAACCCTCAGAAGAAAGTGCTTTGGGACTGAACCATAGTAAAGTGACAAGATTCAATCTGTTTTGTTTTGGTTTTAGGAGATGGAGTCTCACACTTTGCCTGAGCTGGAATTCATTATGATGCATCCCAGGCTGGCCTTAAGCTTGCAGCAATCTTCCTGCCTCCGCCTCTCAGCTACTGAATTACAGCTATGTGCCACTTGCCTAGACTCAATCTCTTTTGACCTTTAACACATCATTCTCATATGGTTGGATCTAATATTACTTCTGTTTTAGAGCTGGAGAAATTGAAGTTTTAATGAGCCCATTGCCCAATTTTGAACATTCGTTTATCTGACCCTAGAGGTCTTTTGTTACTTCTTCAACATTGATGGCACCCATCAGCTGAAAAATGCCAGCTTAAACACCAGTCCACAGAAGCTAAAGGGTGGGCCAGTTGGACCTCACTAGGGTTTCAAATGCTCTTTTGCTGATGGATCTGGCATGCCCTCCAAGTGTTATTAGTCATTTAGTGGTCATGTTTCTAATTATTTTCAGTCTCTTACTTCTCCAGAATCCTCTTTCCTCAACACACACACACACACACACACACACACACACACACACACACACACATTGTCACCACACCACCATCACCACCACCCTGGAAAACCAGCAGCTATTGGTCAGACCCCATTTCTACAATCTCTAACCTGTTTACTAGGGCCTATGAACTGCCTGCTAGGGCACTAGACCTGCGAGTGTTGGAGGCTTGGAAGAAAGACACAATGCATGGTACAGTGACCCTCAAAAGAGACCCACTGGGACTCCAAATCAGACAATGAAGGCAATGAAAGAATTTCTTAGATGACCAGAGTGTGTGTGTGTGTGCATGGGGTGGGAGGGGCCTTGTTGAGGAATGGAGATACAGGCTGAAAGTTCAGACAGAGGCCCCATGAGGTTCTACCTTGAGATGAGTGCTGGGAGGAAGGGTCAGGACGACTGGGGTGTTGATCTGTGGCAACAAAGCCCTAGGACACTGACGCAAGAGGGGAGAGGAACCGGAAGGGCTTCCTATAAGAACCCAGGAAACCTCTGGTCTTTCCTGGAATAACAAGAAGGAGAAGCTGACAGCCTCAGGATCCTCATAAATGACAGCTCAAAAGGCTTGTCTTCCTGTTTCCACTTGTGGGGGAACAGCTTCATATGTTTTAAGACACTGAGCCAATAGTTAGGAAGTTGGGTACCAATCCCACCCCTGCCTCTTGGAGTCTTAGCCTCTGTGGTCCCAATGCTTCTCATCTGTACAAATAATGAGTTAAGATGGGTAGAGAAGGTGAGCCATTCAACTACCTATGGTTTTCAAACTTTTATATTTGGAAAATGTATTTTGTGGGGGTGGGGGGAACAGGGTCTCATTATATATCCCTGACTGGCCTGGAACTCTCTATATAGACCAAGCTGGGCTTGAACTCACAGAGATTCACTTGCCTTTGCCTCCCGAGTATATAGCTTTCCTTATTTTGTCAATATGTTTTTATTTTTATTTACACATACATATGTATATATGCCAAGTGTGTGTGGGGGCCAGCAGAGGCCAGAATAGGCTGGTGGATCCTCTGGAGCTAGAGTTACAGGTGGTTGTGAGCAACCTAATGTGGGTGTTGGGAGAACTCAGATCTTCAGGGAGACTGGTACTCACTCTTAGCTGCTGCGCCATCTCGTGTGTGGGTGGGGGAGGGAGGACAGCTCAACATATACAGCAAATGAAAATAAAATTTTTATTTTGGATAATAATAAATATTCCCCCTACTCACATGTTGAAGGCTTTGTCCTCAATGCAACTGTGTTTAGAGGTGAGCCTTGAGCAGTGATTGGATGATGTCCACTCTGTCTTCACCAATGGCTTAATGTACTGATGAATTCAAAACTGAATGAAGTATTAGAAGGTAGGGCCGAGGTGACAGAAGTAACTCACTAGAGGTGTGCCCTTCTCAGATTCTCCACCTCCTGGTTGCCATGAAGTGGTTAGCCTCCTTTACCCCATGCTCCTACTGCTACCATATTCCCAGGGCTTCGAGCAATGGAATCAGCCGCCAATGAACTGCAACCTGTGAAACTGTAAGTGAAAGCAAACCTTTTCTCCTTAAGTTGTTTCCTCGGGTATTTTGTCACAGTAATGGAAAGCTATCACAGAACTTCTATCATTACCCCTCCCTTCCCAGAAAGTTCCCAAGCCAGCAAATCAGAGCCTATTTTGTTTTGTTTATTTATTTGTTTGTTTTATATGAGCACTCTATTTGCATGTATGCCTACAAGCCAGAAGAGGGCATGAGATCACATTATAGACGGTTGTGAGCCACCACGTGGTTGCCAGGAATTAAACTCAGGACCTCTGGAAGAGCAGTTAGTGCTCTTAAGCTCTGAACTATCTCTCCAGCCCTGGAGCCTATTTTAAAGATCACTGTGTAACTCATGCATGATTGTGCACACCTATAATCCAAGGCCCAAAAGCACAGGCAGGAGGGTTACTGCAAGTTTGAGGCTGTTTAATCTATATAAGGAGTTACAGACTAGCCCTGGCTAGCTATTACAGTAGTTCTCAAACTCAACCATGCATCAGCATCATCTAGAGGGCTGGGCAGACAGGAGATGGGGCCTATCCTCTGAGTTTCTGACGGTATCCAAAGGATGGGCATGAGACTGTGCCTTGTCTTACAAGTTCTCAGGTGGAGTTGATGTTGCTGATCAAAGGGCAGACTTTGCTAACCACTGGGTTATATTGTAACTGCAGCTCTTTGAATATTCATGCCCAATCATTCTGAAATCCCCCTCATATAGATTTCATATACTGAAAGCATGGAAGAGTCCCTGGCATTCTATACAGTACACAGTAGGCACTCAAAGTTGGGAGGATGTAACTGTAAATGCTCCACATATAAGTCTCTTCTGCTGTGTAAAGCTACTGGTCAAGGGATTAGTGGAGGCAGAATGTTTCCTGTAATGACTTTACAGTCTGTCCTAGCCCCACTACCCCCCAGGAAATACTACCCCCGCTAATTCTACCATTAGAGGTTATTTTCATGTTGAGTGTTATATTTTCCAGACATTCTCTTTTTGCCAGATTACTCCCCCTGAGAAGGGGACAGTTGTTCAGTCTCCGATGCTGTAGAGTTTCTCGGATGTTTCCCCAACTAGTAGGGAACATGGCCTTGATCTCCTGTGAGTTCTTCCAGAGCATCTTACCTGTATCATTTGACCAAGATTTCCCCCATGGTTCCTAGCACAGTGCCCGGCAGAGTAGCCACTGTCTACAAATCTGTAGAATAAAAGAAACACAGGAGCCTGAACTTGACCAAGGCCGCAACCCCCACCACCATGGTTAAGGCTGCATACTTGGGAAGTCTGGAAGGGCTGCAGCCACCTTCACCTGGGACTACTGCCCAGGAGGCCTTGCAAGCTGGCTCCGGGAAAGCTCAGTGCCTCTCTTTCTCCATATCCTCCTTTTCAGCCTCACCGCTTTCTTAAACAAATTGGCAGTGACCCTGGTGACAGACGTGATCATTTCCCTTCGCCTTGCGATTGTGTTAAGTGACTGCCAAAGTCCTGTTCCTGAGTAGTCAGCACATTCCTCAGGACTGCAAGTGGGAGCCCATGCGCTCCCCAAGCACTTCCTTTCCTTTATTGTGCTATTTTGGCTTCCACTTCCCATTTGGACAGGAGCATCTTCCAGCTGGTCAGGCGGGAAAGGGAGAGGGTGGAGAGGATTGCCACAGCCTTCCTTCATTTCTCATTCATCTCCTTGGTTTCCCTGGGAGGGGGGAAATATCAACAAATATGATACTACCTGCCAGGCATGCACAGCTTTTAGCTCCTTATAAGTGTCCATGAAGTTAATTCTTTTTTTTAAATTTTATTGATTTATTCATATTACATCTCAATGGTTATCCCATCCCTTGTATCCTCCCATTTCTCCCTCCCTCCCTCCCATTTTCCCCTTACTCCCCTCCCCTATGAGTGTGACTGAGGGGGACTTCCTCCCCCTGTATATGCTCATAGGGTATCATGTCTCTTCTTGGTAGCCTGCTATTCTTCCTCTGAGTGCCACCAGGTCTCCCCATCCAGGGGACGTGGAATTCTTAAAAGCCCCGTATGAGGAAGGTATAAATGAGATTCCCATTTCCAGTGGGAAAACTGAGGCAGAGAGATGAAAGGATCTCATCCCAGAGTCACACAATGTGACAGAGCTGAGAGTCCCAGACATGTCTGCCTGTTCTTACCCACTGGCTATGCCATCTTAAAGGCCTTGGATTGAAACCCTATAACTGGACCTAGTAGTATCTAGGGCCAAAGCCCTTTCCCTTGTGGCTTTCTGTCTACTGAACCAAAGTTCACTTACACCAAAAGCATCCTTCTTTGCAGGGCAAAAAGTCTCATCCAAGCGCCAGGGATATACCTCAGCTGCTAGGGTTTACTTAGTGTGTACAAAGCCCTGGATTTGATCCTCTGCCCTGCAGAAGCTAAGTGTAGTGGTGCATCTACTAACGCAGGTGGGCGAGGAAAGCAGGCTCAAAGCACCTCAAACCAGCCACAGACCCAGCTGTTGAACTCCGCATTTGATGTCAGACAGTGGGGAACCGCCTTCCCTAGGTGTTAGGGATTGCCTAAATTCTGTGCTGTATTGATTTAATCCCACAATAACCCCTGAAGGAGGTATGATTGTTACTCCTGCATCCCATTTCTCAGATAAAGGAGCTGAGCTGTGATGAGATACATAATTTGCCCAAAACAACACAGCCAGGAAGTAGCAGACCTGGGCTTAAAGATCCAGGTTCCTGGCTTAGACTGTGAGAGTCCCAGGATGTACTCTTAACTATAATACTATACTAACTCTTGGCATGGAGACCACTTCAGGGTGCTTAAGGTGCTGTGCTACCACAACCCTCTCCACCTCTTTTCCTTGACTTTCTACTGCTCAGGACAAACTCGGTCTTCGCAATGACAGTAACTGTTCAAGGCACTGCAATGTAAATCACAGCTCAGCAACCCACCAGCAGGGTGGGCTCTGCATTTCTCTCTGCTCTCGCTTTCCTGCTTTTCAAAGCGAAGATAATAGTATTCAGTTTATAGAGTCCTTGGGAGGATTTAGGTCAAGTAGGGTGGATTTCCCAATCACCGCCACCACCTCCTGCTGCATCTTCTCCAGCCCAGCCCCAGCATCCTGCAGGGGGAAATGGTGCTTCACGCCCTTTCACTTATCAGTCTCACCCTTCGTGGCTGTCTCTTCCTGTCCCAAATGAAAAGCAGCCCTCAGTTACACGTTCCCTGGGCTTTTCAAAAACGTGGTAATTGCAATTCCTCCCAGGAGATCAGAGAAATCCATTTCCCTAGCATTTGAAGGAGGAATTCTATTGTCATTTCATAATTCATGCGTGGCCCAAGGTGGCCCAGCCCATTACCTTTCTTCTCTGCTCTCAGTAGAAGTAGAGAATAGAAGTGGGCAACTTGTCTTAAACAAACCCCAGGAGTACCCTGTGGCTAGAGTCCCTGAGATCAAAGCCCATAGCAAAGAAAAGCTCGTATTTGAAATATTTATTTGGAGTCTGATCATTCTTTGCTTTACCAAGGGCTGCAGAAATGAGTCGTTTCCTCCTCCAGTCTCTCCTAGTTGCTGCAGATATCTTGGGGGTTTTTTGTTTTAATAAAAAAAAATTGTATTTATTTAGAAGCATTTAGAATGTCAACAAAACAGCTGCAAATAGTTTTTCAATTACAGAGTGGTATTCAGTTAATAGAACAACAATCATCTTCATATAAGCTGCATCACAGACGACTGAAGATGGAAAAGAAAAGAAATGAAAAAGAAAAAGAAAAAAAAGAAAAGAAAAAAAAACCATACCATCCTCATATATAACTAATTTGTGCTGTGCACTAACACCTGCTTTAACTTTCCATGCCTAGGTACAACCCCCAGATTGTACCAGGCAAGGTCAGTGGCCATTGAAAATAAATACCACCAGGACAGGACAGGGCAAGCTAAAGACACATTTGGTAGTATGTTAACTATAAAAAAAAAAAAGGACACTGTATAGCTTAAAAGCAAATCTTACACAGCCTTACAGTTCAATGTTTCCTTTAAAATGAGCAAGTTGTGCACAGAGGGGTTAAATGCTTTGTAGATAAGAAGAAAAATGCGCTAGAACCAACTTTTTCATCATCTTCTTCCTCATCTTCCTCTTTCTCCTTTTTCCTGCTCTTTTCAGCTTTGACCACCCCCTTTTTCACTGCATCAGGCTTTCCTTTAGCTCTGAGGGCAGAGGTACCCTTTTCGTACTTCTCCTTCAGCGTGGCGACCTTCTTCTCACAGGGCTGTCTGTCATCCACAGCGGTGTTGTTCCACATCTCTCCTAGTTTCTTTGTAACCTCATCAATGGGTAAGCCGGGGTGTTCTCCCTTGATTTTGAGGCAGTACTCAGAACAGAACAAGAAGGCGGCCGAAGGAGGCCTTTGAGGTGCATTGGGGTCCTTGAACTTCTTTTTGGTCTCCCCTTTTGGGAGGATGTATGTTTTCATTTCTTTTATATAACAAGCCCTGTCAGTCTTTGTCATGTCTTCAAATTTCTCCTTTTCTTTGGCAGACACAGTCTTCCACTTCTCTGAGCACTTCTGGGAGAACTCTGAGGAGTTGATAGATGCACCTAGGTGCTTCTTCTTGTACTCCTCCCAGCGGGTTTGCACAAAGAATGTTTCTTGGGATCTCCTCTTTTGCCCATGTTTAGTTGATTTTCGTCTGTGAGGTTCAGAGTCACTCAGTGCCTATCTGGCTCACGTTTGCCCTGGCACTGACTCTATGGAGCTCAATGGACTGCAATGGCTGTCACTATGTTGGCTTTTAAGCAGGCCGGCAAGATTAGAAAAGGAAGGCTCCTTTGCTTAGTTCTTCACCCACAGGATCTCACGCAAGCTTCTGAGTCTTACTATCAACTCAGCCTTACTATTAACCCAGAATATTTTTGTCTATCGCATCTTCCTCTTTTGTACTGAAAAAGTTTTATTTTTATTACCATATACTCATAGTGCAAAACAATGATTTCTTCATGACATTTTCGTACAGGTATATTCTATATTTTGAGACTATGTACTCCTTTATAACTCTTTCTTTAAAAGCTCTCTTGAAACAGGGTTCCTCTGTGTAGCCCTGGCTGTCCTGTACAAGCTGGCCTTGTACTCATAAAGACCTGCCTGCCTCTATCTCCCAAGTGATGGAATTAAAGGAGTGGATCACCACCACGGCTCTTTAAAAGCAGTGTGTGTGTGTGTGTGTGTGTGTGTGTGTGTGTGTGCGCGCGCGCGCGCGTGCGTGCATTTACAGTGAAGATGATAACAACAGACTCTATTTTTTTCATTTTTAAAAATTAATTTATTCTTGTTACATCTCAATGGTTATCCCATCCCTTGTATCCTCCCATTCTTCCCTCCCTCCCATTTTCCCCTTATTCCCCTCCCCTATGACTGTGACTGAGGGGGATTTCCTCCCCCTGTATATGCTCATAGGGTATCAAGTCTCTTCTCGGTAACCTGCTGTCCTTCCTCTGAGTGCCACCAGGTCTCCCCCTCCAGGGGACATGGTCAAATGTGAGGCACCAGAGTACATGAGAAAGTCATATCCCACTCTCCACTCAATTGTGGAGACTATTTTTTTTTTATTTTAATGTGTGTATTTCACCTGCATGAATGTCTGTGTATGCAGTTCCTCTAAAGGCCAGAAGAGGGCACCAGATCCCCTGAGGACTGGAGTTATTGCCGGGTATAAACCACCATGCCAGTGCTGGGGATTGAGCCTAGGTCCTCTGGAAGAGCAGTCAGTTAAGAGGCTCTTAACCCCTGAGCCATTGCTCTAGCTAGCCCTAGTAGACTCTTTTAATTTTTGTTTTGTTTTTTCAAGACAGGGTTTCTCTGTATCCTTGGCTGTCCTGGACTCACTTTGTAGACCAGGCTAGCCTCAAACTCACAGTGATCCGCCTGCCTGTGCCTCCCGAGTGCTGGGATTTAAGGCGTGTGCCACCACCACCCGGCCTCTTTTAAACTCTTTATTTACTTAATTTTCATATGTGTGTATTTGAATCTATATGTACATGTGAATGCAGGTGCCCTTGGAAGACAAGAAGAGTTAAATTCCCTTGAAGCTAAAGTTATGAGCAATTGTGAGCTGCTTAACATGGGTGCTGAGAACCCTGGTCTGGTTCTCTGCAAAAGCAATATGCACTCTTAACCACTGAGCCATCTTTCCACTCCCCTTAGTAGATTCTTTTAAAAAAAGAATCCTTGAGGTGCCAGAAAGATGGCTCATTAGTTAAGAGGGACTTGCTGCTCTTCCAGAGGACCCAGGTTCAGATAGCAGTACCCATATTGTAAAAGTAACTTGTATTCATCTGATTGTCATCTCCGAGGCTTACTGTCTCCACCTGCTACCCTAGGCCTAATCCTGGAAGCTTCTAGCCTCCATACAATCTAACCTCAGCCTAGAATGTTTTCAGCCTCGGAGACTTACTGCTTAATGAGCTCATCCTTTCTAGCTCTCTCTGAACTGGCTAGCTGGTTCAACTCAGCTGTTCCAGTTTACATGCCTCTCCAGGCTGATGGATTCTATCTGGCTTCTCTAAGCTTCTGACTGAATTGCTCTCCTTACCTCAAACTAGTTCTGGCAATATTTTCTAATCTTCTGGCTTTTTCTTATCCTCTTGCTTATCTATCTTCATTTGTGTCTAGCCTGTTCTCTCTTTAACCTGTCTCTGTATACTGGGATACACGTTCAGGTCCTCAGGATTGTGCAGGAAGTGCTCTTAACTACTGAGTCATCTCTCCATTCTCCCACTTCCCAATGATACTTGCTTATGCCCCTTCTACTAATCCTCTACTTCTTCCCAAATCCCATCTCTCTCTCTCTGTCTCTCTCTCTCTCTCTCTCTCTCTCTCTCTGTCTCTCTCTCTCTCTCTCACACACACACACACACACATATATATATATATATATATATATATATATATATATATATGAAAGTGATCATGTGATATTTGTCTTTTACATTATAGGTTAATTTCATTTAGCCACTTAGCATAATGATCTCTAGTTCCATCCTTTTTCCTAGAAATGACATGATTTATTTGTTCTTTCTGGTTGGATAAAGAAAAATGTTTAGACATCACATTGTCTTTACCCATTCATCTGTTGATAAGGACCTGTGCCGGTCCATATCTTGGCTGCTGTGAATAGTTCAGCAGTAAGTATTATCCCAGAATGTCCCCTAACCTTGTTCACAGAATGGACCCTGGTAACTGGCTGCTCTTTATCTCATTCAAAGGTTCAGCACAGAATCACCAAATAAGGGGGTCCAAACCAAGAGGCAAAGCAATTTTGTCAGCACCACACACACCCAATCCCCAATCCTAGCCATATATTGACTCTGTACTTTAGCTCATAGTTTTAACCACAAAGGGAAAAGCCACAAAAATGTAGCTGTATCAGTGGGAGGGAATGCCTACTGCTAAAGTTCCAATTCAGACAGGATGCACACTGCATCTGTGTTTCTAAGGACAGCCCACCGATCTGTTCTTTCTGGAGTACAGGGGCAATTTGAAAGAAATTTCGCCTACAAGAGTAATATGTCTGAGGAAAGAAATCAGTAAATTGTTATTGAATGCAGTCCAAGATCATTTACTGAAACTAATTGGAGGTAGTCTTTCAAATTAGTGAACCATCTGTATTCTAGGTTATTTTTATAAAGAAATGCAACTAAGCCAGGTGCAGTGGCGCACGCCTTTAATCCCAGCCCTCAGGAGGCAGAGGCAGGTGGATCTCTGTGAGTTCGAGGTCAGCATGGTCTACAGAGTGAGTTCCAGGACAGCCAAGGCTACACAAAGAGAAAGCCTGTCTTGAAAAAACAAAAGAAAGAAAGAGAGACTGCTAGAGGTAGAAGGTAGAAGAAGAGAATTGACTTCTGTAAATTGACCTCTGAGCTCAGTATGAGGGCAGGGGCACATGCATATCATTCCCCATAAATAAATGAGGAAAATAAAAAAGGAAGTGGAGTTTTACTGCTTTGATTAATTCATAGTAACTCTAAGAAGGCTAACAAATTGTATCTATTCAAAGACCTCAGAGATCACTTTAATAAAATGGAAAGACTCTCCAGCGCCAATCACCTGGATGCAAATGGTCATGCCCAAGCAAGGACATTTGTTTCCTAGAAGTTTGGGGGTTTGAGGCTCACAGCTCATTTGTTGAAGCCATTTATTTGCTAATAGTAGATAAAGTGAGGCCTGATAGAGCCCAAGCCATCCCCAGTTGGTACTCATGGAGTTTCTTTTAATGAGGTTTACTGTAAAAGGAAAGGGTGGCCTTAGAAGTAACAGGTGCAATGCAGCCAGTAATGGAATAAAAGATGGTTTGGGAATACTGTCACTTCCTTTTTTTTTTTTTTCCTGAGGAGATATGGGAGGGAAAAAGCTACTAACATAAGTCATGTACCTCAGTGCTTTGTCAAAACCCGGAACAAACATTAAGCAGAAAAAAAACCTGAAGGTCGAGGAAAGGAAATAAACAAGAAACATAAGTAAAGCATGAATCATCCCTTGCCACCTGATGGCTCCCCCAAAATACAAATTAAAGCCATGGAAGGAAATAGAGTCCATGCCACGGTTTGGCATTTTGATAGAGGGCCCGACATAGACTCCATGCCCTTTTCTTTAACAGCAGGAAGTGACCTTTTGCTTCTGATTTGTATTGCCTTTTCTTCAAGGCCGTTTGCAGCATTAGGTTGAGGAGGCTCACCCAGCCTGGGCATCCACCTCCCTGCTGAGCACTGGGAATGGAGACAGGAGAAGCATATTTTAATTGCCTGGGCTTCATATGCCCTTGTCTCCCTAAGATTTTTTGAGGAGGTTTGTAACACCCACAAAGTAAAAACAGAGATTCAGAACCAGAATAAATAGCGATACATTTTAAAAATCAGGTGTTAAAGAGCTTAATGAGCACAGAGAGTTGTACCTTAGGTTGCCAGAAAGAGGTAAAGCTGGTACAATGGTCTACCTCTTGAGAGATCACTACTTTCTGAGGCAGGCCTCTCTGGAAGTGCGACCTCACCCCAAATACCCAACTTTGCCAAACCAGTCTCATTAGAATGGTGTGCATAATACAGATAGATACACTACAGTGAATATTGCGGCAATTTGGTGACGTGATGTCTTGTAATACGCTGAGTCACACTCTCTGGTAGAGAATGCATGCCTCTGAAAATGGTGCCTGTAAAGATCCATGTGCACTGCAAAGCATTTGCCTGGGAAATCATCTCATCTGACCCTCACATCAGCTAGAGCGTGAACCAAAGGTCACAGAGAAGGGAGAGCAAAAGAAAGGACAGTCCTGTAAGAGATAGCACCCAAGCTGGAGCTTCTCCTGGCCAGGGAAAATTTGAGGAGCTGGAACTTAAGTAAAGGTGAGAAGCTGGGCGTAGCAGCATGTGTTGTCATCCCATAGTGCAAGAAGACGGCAAGCTTGAGGCCAGCCCAGGCTATCTAGAAAGACCTTGTCAGATAGACGATAGATAGATAGATAGATAATGGATATATAGATAATATATAGAGATAGACAGACAGACAGATAATAGATGATAGATATATAGATTATATATATGTGTGTGTGTGTATATATATATATATATATATATATATATATATATATATATATATATATATATAGAGAGAGAGAGAGAGAGAGAGAGAGAGAGAGAGAGAGAGAGGAGGGATGCTCTGGCAGCACTTGATGTCAGTCAGTAGCCCTCCTGTGCTGGAGCAGATGGACATGTAGAAACTAGGTGTACAGAAGGGAGGGCAGAATCAGCTCATACAGCTGCTTGAATTTGACCAGGTGGTGAAGGCATGTGGAGCCCATTTGACAGGAAGTGGGGAGTCAATGAAGGATTTTGAACAGGTTGAGCGGGGGAAGGATGTGACATGTTGAAAGGGATGTTTTCAAAGGCAGAGTCTGTCTGCTGCCGTCTAAGTGCAGGCTGGAGTGGGGGTGGGGGTGGGGATGAGGAAACAGGCCGACCGGGTGCAGCTGAGAGCTCCTCAAGCTAAGGCAATGGGGATGGAGAAGATGGGAGATTCCAAGTCCTAACCGAGGAGTAGTAATTTCAGTGGCCAAATTTCCCCAGGGCATAGACAATCCATGCTTGGTTTATTTCTGTATCTCTAGAACCTGGACTCAAGTTTGGCACTCGGTGTTTTATGACTGACTGACTGAATGAGGCATGAATGCCTCCATGAAAACTGATGCTGAGTCAGAACAACTGTTTAATCACCAAAAGCAACAGTATGGTACAAAACAACTGGATAGAGAGTTATTCAGTGGCTGAGATTACATTAACTTTCCTGAGCTGTCCCTGGACCCACCCTGACCATGTGGTATAGGAAGGTGGCCTAGAAGAGGCAGGACTGACTGGGAAAGAAGGGCCTAAAGCAAAACGCACGCCAACAGTAGGAAGCAGACCCGCCGTACATCCACTGGACAGTTTACACATGTAGGAATGCCACACAGCAGGTCAGTCACAGATTGGGGAGAAACATTATGACATTTACCTCACAAAAGGACTACCTGAAAATTAGAGCAAACTGTCTTGTCTTTCTATTTTATCTCCTTAGAGAGCAGGATTTGAGTTCCTAAAATTGAATTCCCATCCAAGACAATGGAGAAAAATAGGGGAAAAAAAATTGAGAGTCTAGAGTCCTAACCCTTGGCTTAAACCTCAGCTTTGTTTTGTTGTTTTCGATTTTTAAACATTTAATTATGGGAGTGAGAGTATGTGCCACGGCATGCATGTGGACACCAGAGACCAACTTGTCCTTTCAGCATCTGGGTTCTGGAGTTCCAGCTCAGGTCATCAGGTTTGTGCAGCAAAAGTATACCAAAGAATTGTTTTAAAATAAATTTAAAAATAAAAAAATAAATAAAAAATAAAAAATAAAAAAATAAATTTATTTATGATTTATTATCAGGAAATATTTGATTTGTAAAAATCATATTTAAGACACAGTCTCACTTTGTTGAACTCTCTATGTAGATCAAGCTGGCCTTGAACTCACACAGGTCTACCTGATTCCGAGGATTAAAGGTATGTGCCACCATGCCCAAGCCTCTTTTTATATACCTATATACTCACCCAGAGTATATTATACAAGCTTCTCAGGTGGAAAAAGCCTATGACTAGAAAACCTGGTATAGACAAGAAACAGAATGGGAGCCCGGCGGTGGTGGCTCACGCCTTTAATCCCAGCACTTGGGAGGCAGAGGCAGGCAGATCGCTGTGAGTTCAAGGCCAGCCTGGTCTACAAAGTGAGTCCTGGACAGCCAAGGCTACACAGAGAAACCCTGTGTTAAAAAGCCAAAAACAAATAAACAAGCAAAAAAACAAAAAGAGATCAGGGCCAGCTGGGCGAGGTGACACAGACGTAGGTAGATCTCTGTGAGTTCAAGGCCAGCCTGGTCTACAAAGAGTCCAGGACAACCAAGGCTACACAGAGAAACACTGTCTCAAAAAACAAACAAACAAACAAACAACAACAAAAAACAGAGGGCAAGGGGTGGGAGAGAGAGGGAAAGAGACAAAGAGACAGAAAGAGAGAGAGACAGAAAGAACAGGGGAGTGAGAGAGGGAGTTCAGGTCCCAGAGTCAGGCTGTTGATATCCTGGGTACAATACCAACTAACTGTGTGGCCTTGGCAAATGGTTTAGCATTGAGGCTTTGATTTCTTCATCTGTAAAATGTGATAGTACAACGTTTGATTGTGCGTCACATGGTTACTCTGAGGGTAGGGACATCTGTTTCTCAGTTTCTAAGTGTTTACACTTAATCCTAAATATATGCTCTTTAGGCGAGCCATTCCCTTGCCTTCAGCTCTGGTTCCCTCCTGAGTTTTCTGTAACCCATCCTTATAAATATAGTTCTCACCTGTACTAGATGGTCATCACCTACCTCACATAAAAATATGTCCACCGTTTGAGCCTCCCCTTTGGTAACTCTACCCTTAGAAGGCCCATTCAGACTTCTAGACATGGCCCAATCAGAACTAGACATGGGAGTAAGAGCCATGCATTTTAATTACTATAGTGTATAAACATCTCAGTTCACTCAGCTTCCACTGTTAAAGTCTAGCCCCTTCCTCTCGTCTTAAGATACCCTGCTTCCTCACTCATCATCACCCCAGACCCTAAAGGAAAGGGAGCCCAAGAGCACTGATATCCCTGGACAGTTCTAGCCGAACTCCAATATGGGATTAAGACTCCCTAAATTCTTCCTGTAGGTCTCTCTCATCCCAACACAACAAACTCTGCTGCCCTCTGCTGTGTGGCTCCAGATGTGCTGGCTCCGGTTGGGCCAGTAGAATCAGCTTCTTCCAGCCCTTGCTGCCGTCAGCTTCTCTCAAACATTTTGCGTGTCTTCTGCAATATACGTGATGGACACACATGCAACCTTTCCTGTTTAGACCTGGAATAGCCCTGCCACAGCTGATGAGGTCCATGAGACAAGAGGTGTCTTCAGCAAAGAAGGTGAATTACTACAGACATCCATATTGTCATCTAAATCCCATTTTCAAACACTTTGCTATCATTTATTGCGCATTTGCTGTGTTCGCAGTGCTGTACAATACACACTCACTCACACCCACACTCACACATGTGAGATATATATTAATGAATTCCAGCATCAACTTTGCAAATAGGTAAGATTGTTGTGCCCGTTTTACAGTTGAAGAAACTAAGACTTGAAAAATTCAATGCCATGCCTAAAGTCACAGTGAAGGGCAGCCATGAGACATAAGTGAACAGCTGTTTATTTCCAAAGCTCTATACTTTTAGCCACTGACCAGGGAATGGAGGGTACTTTGGAGAGGAAGAGAGTAAAAACAGTCATGCCTGTTAGGGTTTGTGGCAACCTTTAATGAAAAGACAGGGAAGGTACTGATGTTTAGATGCACTAAGGAGATGGGCTTGGTAAGACATGGTGTTTGATTGAGGGTGAAGATGAATGAGAAGAAGGGATCTGAAATAGCCCTTGGGATTATGGCTCGAGCATTTGAGTAAACAGGGACACGTTGGTAGTGTGGGGGCAATGAAGAAATGCATTTTGGCTATGCTGACTATGAGATATCTAGGTAATTGTTCCCCCGAGTCCAAAGCTCATAAAAGAGGCCTGAGTTGGTGTTGCCTTATAGATGAGTGAGATTATCTACAAGCAGCATTGAGTCATCAGGAAAGAACACTGAGGCTGGAACACTATCAGAAAAGAAAAGAAAAAAAATATATAGAAAGAGGATGGAGAAGAAGCAACCATGAACAGAGTTCATTGTGTTTTGTTTTGAGACAGGCTATTGCAATCCAGCCCCAGAAGGCCTTGAAGTCACATTCCTCCTACCTCCACCTCCAGAGTGCTGGCAGCGTGGGCTTTTGTCACCATGCTTGGCAAGAATCAGCCATGGATAGAAGGAAAAAACTAGGAATAACTATCAAGGAAGTCAAAGGAAGGGGGTAGGGCGGGGAAGGACTAATTGTACTAGGTCAGCTGGCACTGAGAAATCGCTACTCTAAAAGTGATCCTTTAGCTATTGATTTGTTTGATTTGTTTTGTTTTTTTTTTGTTTTGTTTTTTCGAGACAGGGTTTCTCTGTGTAGCCTTGGCTGTCCTGGACTTGCTCTGTAGACCAGGCTGGCCTCGAACTCACAGTGATCCACCTGCCTCTGCTTCTCAAGTGCTGGGATTAAAGGTGTGCACCACCACCATATGGTGGTCCTTTAGCTACTGTAAGAAGGGCTATTGCTGTGAAAGAAGAGCAGAATGACTTTAAGCAACAGAGACACCATAGCATTACCTGATATCTCTCAGTGTCTGTGGCTTGGGACATCAAACTTGGGGTCTCTAATGTGGTCCAGAAAGTGGCCAGAGTCAGAGCACTCGGGAGTGGAAGATAGCTAAGGAAGCTGGGTGCGGCCTGAGAATCTTGCCTCTCCTCCTGTGGTCTCCTTATCTCTCTGGGCCACCTTTCTCATAGGTTCCTTTGAACTCCCTGACAGACTTAGAAGCCCCAGGGTAGTTGGAGTGCTAGCCTAGCCTCTTGAGGATTCATTCAGTGTGCTAAGTCCCTCAAAATCCACTGGAGATTCTAGTCTCCAGTGGGATGGGATTTAGAGACAGAACCGTTAGGAAGGTAGTAGTTAGATGGCATTATGAAGATACTCTCGTGGGAACCCTACTTGTATTAGTTTCCTCAGTGCTGTGACAAAATTTCTAACAAAAGAAACCTAAGGAAGGAAAAGTTTGTTTTAGCCCTCAGTTTCTTCAAACTGTGCATGATGGCAGGGGAGGCATGATGGCAGGAACGTGAGGCAGCTGGTCACATCGCATCTGTAGCTGGGACACAGAGAGCTGAGTGCTGGGGCTCAGCTTCCTTTCTCCTTTGTATCCAGTCCTGGACAGAACGGAATGGTGCTTTCCCGTGAATGGAGTGTGCTTTCCCACATCAATTGACCCAATCGAAAAGTCCCTTGCCAGCACTGGGGAAATGGAGAATCAGTTCATCATCTGCTCCTTTTCTAAGTAGTCACAAAACCCTGCCTCATTTCAAGCAGGGTCTCATTACCAATTAGAGAGCACCATGAAAGCCGCTGGTACCTCTACAGGAGTACCTTTAGTGGAGTGGCCAGGACTAAACCAAACAACAGAGGGTGAGGAAGGGAAATATCACACAGAAAGTCATAAAACAGAAGGGAAAAAGAAAACCACCTAGAGATGTTCCAAGGTTTTTTTTTTTTAAAAAAAGGCGTATTTATAAACATAGATATTCTTCTGAGATTAATCCAAACATCTAAAGCGGTCTTTTTTCTCTGCCTCTCAAGCGCTTGGATTAAAGGCATGCACCACCAACGGCCCACCTAAAGCCAAGTTTATTTCAGTAATATTGGGTTTTTTTTTATAGGACCTGAGGAGCTGATTGTGTAGAGAATAAAATACGCAACATGACAAAGAAGTATTTGAAAAACAGAGATCAAGGCTTGTATTATCAGCTATCAAAATATAGCACAAACTGCAGTCAACAAACCTCTTGATACTGGCAGAGGACACAGATGAATGGTACAAGCCAGAGTTTAGTGCACTCCCATGGGTATGCTAAGTCATGTTAAGTTATAAAACATGCTGAGCAAGGCATTGGCAAGTCACAGAGCAAAAGACATACTAGCCAATAAATTGTTTGGGAACAATTGTGAAATTTGAGGAAAAGCCCAACATATTGTTAGATCTGTACTTCTTATTAAACCTAAAGATAAAGTCCACTTGGATTAATGATCTAAGCATACATACAACACACAACACATACACAGAGAGGGGGGAGAGAGAGGGAGGGAGAGAGAGAGAGAGAGAGAGAGAGAGAGAGAGAGAGAGAAGAGCTCTAAAACTCTGTAAGAAAATTTAGGATAGCATTTCCCTTTGAGGAAAGTCACAAACCATAAAAATTATAAGTGAATATTTTTAGACATCTATGTGTATACACATGCACACACAAAAAAATTGACAAGAATTTAAAACATTGATGACTTAGTGGAAACAGCTCTTTTCATACTCTGGTGGTCAGATGTGAACTGGCTCAGCTTTACTTAGAGGGCAATGTGGCAGAATCTACTAAAATGAAAATGTACTTTCTCTATTTCTAGATATGGATCCTAGTAAATCCTTCTTTGTGTCCACAGATTTTTTTCACTGTACCTGTTTATAACAGTGCAAAGTCATGAGCAATTCAAATGTCCATTAGTCATGGAATGCAAAAGGACTAGAGCTTGGAGGCTGGGGGTAAGTGTCAGGAATTGCTAATGAAGGCCACAGGAAATGGAGCTGACCCAGGATTAAGTAAAAGGGTTGCCAAGCAGCACCAAGAGGCCCGCCAAGGTTGGGCATGGTGAATCTGAAGTGACCTCAATCACAGAACTAAAATGTATTCTCCCATGGAGAAGACAGGTGGTTCCAATGCCTTGGGAATCATACGCTCATTCAATTAGTATTTATTATTTCACTGCCTATTAAGTGACAGCAGTATTCTAGGCCTTGGGATATAGGAGTGAACAAAACCAAACAAAGGATATAGTATAATGTCAAGGAAATGCTCTGAAGATTAATTAAAACAGAGCCTAGGTGATGACACGACCTGCTGAAGCGTGGAGACCATGGAAGGCCTCTCAGCAGAGGTGACATGTGAGCAGAAGTCCCTATGAAATGAAGGCGGGATTTCTGGAAAAGAGCATTTCTGGAGAAGAGATGGCTCATTTGGTAAAGGGCCTGACATACAAACATGAAGACCCGAGTTCAGATTGCCAGCGCCCATGTAAAAATCAGGCACAGCAACACAGATCTATAACCACAGCACAGAGAGGGAGGTGGAGACAGACAGATCCTTGGAACTCATTGGCCAGCCGGTCTAGCCAAATGGATGAACCTAGGAGTCAGTGAGAGACCCTATGTCAAACATTAAACGAGGGGATTGGCGAGATGGCTCAGAGGGCTAAAGAACTTGGTGTGTAAGCCTGCCAGCCTGAGTTTGAGCCCCAGAACTCACATGGTGGAAGGACAGAACCAGTTCCTGAAAGTTGTCTTCTGACTTCTACATGTGAACCACGGAACACACATGACTATACTCTCATATACATACTATACAATATAATAATAATAATATAATAATAATAATAATAATAATAATAATAATAATAATTAGTAGTAGTAGTAGTAGTAGTAGTAGTAGTAGTAGTAGTAGTAGTAGTAATGAATATTGATCAAAAGGGGCGCCTGATGTCTACCTCTATCCTCCATATATCTATAAACACAGACGTACTTATACCTGCATGCATGTGTGCATATACTCATATAAACACATACACATATACACACAAAAGAGCATCTTATCTGTAGATATATGGCACATGTGAAAGTCTTGGGACAGTAGCATTGTTAGGATGAATGGACAAAGGAGCAGAAGAGTTTATGTGTGGTGGGATCACATGGGTTGGACTGAGGGAAAATGAAGTTTGAATCAAAAAAGAAGGAAATTGAGACCAGGAAACAAGAAGACTTGGCATGGTGGATGGAAAGTCAGGTGTGGGAAGAATAAGGGCTAAAAGTCTATTACCAAGGATGGGAAGACATGCTCAGAGAATAAGAGGCTGGAGTTCAGAAAGTCAGAGGACAAAAATTCTAGGCAATGCCAAGGCCCCAAATGCTGCTGTGAGTTAGGTGCTAAGGATGTGTGGCAAAGAGAAGGCTGAGACCTGGAAGAACTCAAATGGGTTATAGGCAGGAAACTTGGTGTCATCCAGGTGAGCATGTTTTAGTGCTCTGCTCTTTTTGTGTATGTGTGATTTTTCGAGACAAGGTTTCTCTGTGTAGCCTTGGCTGTCCTGGACTCACTTTCTAGACCAGGCTGGCCTCGAACTCACAGAGATCCACTTGCCTCTGCCTCCCCAGTGCTGGGATTAAAGGTGTGCACCACCAGTCCTGGTTTAGTGCTCTGATCTTCCTCATGATGGGGGTGGGGTCGGGGGTGGGGGGATATTGGGAGGGAGATGACAACACTGTGGCAAAGGCAGTTAGACATAACAGGAAAATCTGACTTAATTTCCAGACCAAGCAGCACTTGAAGAAAGACTAAGAGGACTCGACAAGGCCAAGCCAGGAAGAAAGAACCCTGAGAAAAGGACGAAGGTGGGGTATCTGGAGTGGAGATGGTGGAAAGATGGCACAAGATGGCTGGCTGAGAAGTAAAAATGCCTGGCTACGAAAGAGGACAGATGGTGTGGAAAGTTCCCAAAGGCCACCAAATGGAGGTTTGAGGGAAACCAACTAGATCTTGCCAAGTCCCAGTGGAGCAGCCGAGTATCCTTATGCAATGCAAGGTCCTTGAAATGGCAGCACGGGCTTGTGACCTGCCTGGCTAAACACAGAACTCAGCCGGGGCCTCAAGCTCTAACTCTTTCTGGATGTACAGAGTGAAAGCGAACTAACTGGTGGATAGAGAATGCCTTCCTAGCCCATGACCACTAATTTGGTGCAGGAGGAAGAAGAGAAGGAGAGGGGTGGAGAAGGAAGAAAAGAGGAAGAGGAAGGAGAAAGAGCAGGAAAAGGGGGCAGGAAGAGGAAGAAGGGGAGGAAGAGGAAGAGGAGGACAAAGAGACACCAGCTTTGGCAGGCAGCTTGGAAGAACCACGAGCAGGTAGAGAGAACCTGCTCGCCAAATCTACCAGCCACAGCAAAGGGACAGCCGACACGCTCCCTGAAAGGATGAATGGCCATCTCTGCTGCCCTATTATCTGGCTGAGAAGATCCTAAGATCAAATTCCATGAAACGAACCCTGCCCCTCCCCCTTGAACACACCCTACATGTGCTCACCAGCACCAACATTCACCCTTATGCACAAGGAAGCATTTTCTGGGTTTGCTTTTCCCCACACACTAAAGAGGAAGCCGGAGAGTTACACATGCTAGGCAAGTGTCCTACCACTGAGCTGTACTTACACACACACACACACACACACACACACACACACGGTATTCTCTACCAATGAAATGAGCCAAATCAAGCCAAATTAAAGTATAAAGGCAGTTTAGTGAAGTCGCCATGCATAGAGAGACAGAAAAGGGTGGGGGCACTGAGAAAGAAAGGAGAAAGGAAATGGAGATGCGGGGGGAGGGGGGAGGGAGGGAGGGAGGGAGGGAGGGAGGGAGGGAGGGAGAGAGAGAGAACAAAAATGTCTGGATTTTTATAGTGAAGAGCCTCTGGGAAGAGAAAGCCCCGCCCCGGGGCTGGAGAGCTCACTGTAGAGGGCAGAGTATGCCAGCCAAGCTCTGTAATAGGTAGGGAGGATGCTGGAAGAATCTGGAGGTCAGGTCTACTTTGGTTAAATAGGCATCTCAGCTGCTTATCCCCAGTCTGAATCACAACACCTCAGCCTTTTGTTGATAATAAATGAATATGGGACAACATAATTGCAAGGCATGGTGACGCACGCCTTTAATCCCAGCACTCAGGAGGCAGAGGCAGGCAGATCACTGTGAATTTGAGGCCAGCCTGGTCTATAAAGAGAGTCCAGGACAGCCACGGCTACACAGAGAAACCCTGTTTTGAAAACAAAACAAAACAAAAACAAAAACAAAAAAAGGACAAGTAATTGTCCATGACTACTTCCTGCTGACATTTGGGGATCCAAAAGCTGGAATGCCAGTCAATTCTGGGAAGAGCAGGCTGCTAAGATCTACAGCACAATCTGGGACTAGAGACATGCAGGCCCAGTTGAAGCAGTTTGTGAGAGTGGACCAGGGCACCTGTGGGTACCCACTCCGGAGCTGTCCTGGATACAGGTTTTGAGGCAACACCTGGACTTGTAAGGATGCTATAACAGATATATATGTTAGGGCCAAAAGATAAAGTTAAGGAGTTTAGGGAGAAAGCATTTTTTTCTTGGGTATACATTTGAAACTTAGGCCCATGGTCTTGGTAGTTGAAGGAGGGCGAGGAGTCCCAGAACCAGGGAAAGAGGAATAGATTCCACCCTCAGGAATAGACAGGTTGGAAGGGAAACAGACTGTTGATTGACAGTACTTACCTCGGAGTCCTTTTAACCTGTGAGAGGTGGGTTTGAATGGATTCCCTGAATCTTACAAGAATCTTTTTAAGTTTACAAAAAAAGGTAAGTTTTATTTTATTTTATTTATTTATTTATTTTTGGTTTTTCAAGACAGGATTCTCTGTGTAGCCTTGGCTGTCCTGCACTCACTCTATAGATCTACCTGCCTCTGCTTCCAGAGTGCTGGGATTAGAAGTGTGTGCCACCACACCTGGCAAGATAAATTTTAGACATGGTAATATTATCCCTGTTTGTAGTCTGTACTGAAACTCACATCGTAGAGGAGGCAGAGACTCATGCTGCTGTGTCAGAGTAGAAGCTTAGGAAACAACTGAAAATCTTGAATTTGTGGCTATAATAGTGGATCTATAGTGGGATTTTTTGGTTTTTTGAGACAGGGTTTCTCTGGGTAGCCTTGGTTGTCCTGGACTCCCTTTGTAGACCAGGCTGGCCTTGAACTCACAGAGATCCACCTGCCTCTGCCTCCCAAGTGCTGGGAGATTAAAGGTGTGTGCTACCATGCCTGGCCCTTATAGTGGGATATTTTTACCTGAGTTAGACTAATAATTTATCATAACTCTGTTGATTAATATTAAAGCTCTGACTTTTGAAGTCTTAAACTTTACATCCTCCCCCCCACTCCAATTGTTTACCACCGTGATACACAGGTGGTTGGTTACTGGGAGTAATCACTATAAAGTGAATTCTTTGTTTGTTTGTTTGTTTGTTTGTTTGTTTGTTTTTTGAGACAGGGTTTCTCTGTGTAGCCTTGGCTGTCCTGGATTCGCTTTGTAGACCAGGCTGGCCTCGAACTCACAGTGATCCATCTGCCTCTGCCTCCCGAGTGCTGGGATTAAAGGCATGCGCCACCACACCTGGCATAAAGTGAGTTCTTTAAGATAAAGGAATAGTAAAGTTACTTTTTTCATTAGTCTACTTTTCATACCCATCAGAGACCTGAGAATGATAAATTCTAGCAGGAATTAGAATCCAAATGGCCCATGTGTCAGTTAAAACGACAGAGACTTATCCATTACCTAGACAGCCACCCCACCAGGCTCCTGTTGTTTCGATGGTTTCATGGGGGTCAGAGGTCCCAGGACAGCATCAGCTTTGGCTGCCAGGCCTGGAAAATCTGAGAGGCCTTCCTGTGGAGGAGGAGCTTTGTCTAGGCAAAGTGGAGCAGTCAACTTTCCAGTGTCCTGCTTGTCCACAGTTTGGGCAGGGTCCTAGCAGCAGGCAAAGTATTGGGGCAGTCTTGCCCAGTGGTTCGCATTACCACAATACAGGTGGCAGCATCACTGCCCCATCTATCTTCTTTGGACACCTTAGGGTTACCACTAGGAACTGGGGTCTCTGTCATAGTTTTTTTTAAAATTCAATATTTAAATGCCATATTCAGCAGATTTCTAAAGTGCCTGAGGACCAGCTATCTATCTAAGGTATATTTGAATGAATAGACAAATTTTGCTGATCCAACTATATTTCATCATTACAGGCCATTGTAGTTTTCTGTATGGCTTAATTTATCCAATCACCTACAGCTTAAAAGACAAAGAAGTTAGATTAACATTATTTTTAAAAATCTATAGCTTATATAGATTGGCATATTGACAGCTCTTAATTAAGATGGAGGTGAAACTGGATCTCTTTCCTGTAACACAGATGGCTGCCAGCCGTGTGCCTGCCCTTAATCAAGATGGTGGTGAAGCTATGACCTTACCTTCTTTGTTTTTGTTTGTGTTTTTTGAGATAGGGTCTCTGTGTAATAGCCCTAGCTGTCCTGCATTCATTTTGTAGACCAGGCTGGCCTTGAACTCACAGAGATCCACCCTGCCTCTGCCTCCTGAGTAGTGGGATTAAAGGCGTGTGCCACCCACACTCAGCCCATAGTTAAGTTATCCCATAGTTATATCCCAGAACATAATCAAGCCACATGGTTTAATATTATCTAAACACAGACTTTCAATTAGTAACCCCAGGTTATGACTTTTAAGTTAATCTTTTGTCATAAGTTTAATCAGCAGTTTGGTTCCAGCAGCCACTGTGGCAGGAATAGATGCATTGAGGCAAAGGAGGGGGAGAGGTGAAAGCGTGGTTCCCCTAAAACCTGGACTCAGGAAGGAATTTGGACCTAAGTTTTCCATGCAAGGTCTGAGACAAACCCATTTTGGGTTGAATGTCACAGTAGACACCCTGTGGTGGTCTCTGGCAATGGAGGTTTAGACCTGGTGGTGGCCATTTTCCAAAGACTCAGAGGGCAGCATTCTGCCTGTAAGCCTGGGGTTCACACATTTGGGGGGTGTGGGGTATCCACAGGTCAGACATCTCTGAATTGTAAGGCTCACCGGGGACAAAGACCTTCTTTGTTCTGGAACAGATAGGCTTGCCCTGGCCTGCCAGTTTGGCAGGGGATCCCAGGGGGCTTGAGACCTGGAAGAAGCACCCAGTACTCCAAGGCCGCTAGGAGATGGTTACAGAGTCCAAAATCAATCTTGTGAGACAGAAAGATAGAGGGAAAGGAGGGGCCTCACGTGGTGGGGTGGGGGGGGGGGGGCGGGGGGGTCAATGCCTCTGAGTCTGGGCCCCAGGTGATAGGTATTCTCCACCAACAAAATGAGCCAATTCAAGCCAAATTAAAATATAAATGCAGGTTTACTGGGGGCGGCTCTCAGGTGGGTTCACCAACCTCACAAGAAAGGGTCAGTGAAATCGCCATGCAGAGGGAGACAGAAAAGTCAGGGACAGAAAAAAAGCATACATGTAGAGAGAGAGGAGAGGGGAAAGAGAGGAGGAGAAGGAGGGAGGGAAGGAGGGAGGGAGAGACAGACAGACAGACAGACAGACAGACAGACAGACAGAGACAGAGACAGAGACAGAGAGAGACCAAGAGAGACCAAAGACCTCTGGGGAGAGGAAGGCCAGCCCCTGGGCTTGGGAGTTCAGGGTAGAGGGCAGGGTATGGCAGCCATGCTCTGTAACAGGTAGGGACTGAGGGATGCTGGGAGAACCTGGAAGCCAGATCTGCTTTGTTTAAATAGGCACCTCACCTGCTTGTCTAAATCACAACACACACACACACACACACACACACACACACACACACACACACACTCTTCTTCTTCTTCTTCTTCTTCTTCTTCTTCTTCTTCTTCTTCTTCTTCTTCTTCTTCTTCACAATTTTGAGACAGAGTCTCACATATGGTCTGAACCTCACACTTCCTGTGCCTCAGCCTCCTGAGCACCTAATTTTAGCTGCTAAGACCTAAATTTAGGTCTTTAATTTTAAAGACTTGACCCACCAAGTCCAATGCAAGGTGGCTTTTTGCTGATGTGGAGCAGGTATGTGGGGCAGGCACGATGAAAGGAGCGCACAACAGCATCTCAGAAACCTGGGACTAGAAAGTTCTGCCCCATTCAGGACATTCTTTTTGGGAGAGGGGTGGGGAGGCTGGTCTTATGAATTGTTGGGGTGTAGTGTCAACAGACTCATTAATCCTACTCTGCTAGGCTCTGTCCTTAATGCCTTGATGAAGCCAAACTTCTGTAACAGCAAGCTCCTGCCCTCAAGCATAGGTGACGTGGAAAGGAAAAACTAAGAAGGTAAAGGGTTAAAGTAAAGCTGTTTGTTTGTTTGTTTTAATGCCCAAATAAAATGTTTTGTTTGTTTGTTTGTTTGTTTGTTTGAGTTATCTTTTTTAAAAAATCATTTGTTCTGAAACAGAAAGGACAGATCCAGATCAGAAGTTGGGGAGGTAAAGAAGAAAGGGAAGGAGGCCTGGTAAAAAGAGACCCTGAAAAGTAACTTCCCCCAATTTCAGGACTTGGCCTTTAGTGAGGTCTTAGGTCCAAAGACACAACAGCAGAAGTGAACTGTCTGCACAGGTCACAGGGGCACTGTAGAGTGTGATTCATGGGTTTCCAAACAACTGTGATACAAAGGAGCCTTGGCCGTTCACCCTGCCCAACCTGAATCACTGCTTTCCACTTCAAGACTGCTGCCAACATTTGAGGTCAAGTCCCTAAATGATGAGAGCGAAGACAGTAGTTTCATAAGGAGATAAGGAAGGAGCTGACAGTACAGGCAGGTGAGGTCATTGTCACTACCAAGGCCAAGGCAGGGTCCCAGGGGATGGAAGAGTAGGGCTGATTATGAGTGGCGACATCCCAGGACAGAGTGCAGAAGATGAAACACAGATGCCTGGGTTGTTGGATGGGCTTTTGAAACCAAAGTCTCACCGAGTTTCATTGCTGTAACAGTAACTGCCATTTCAGCAATGCGGGTGCCAAGGACAGAAAGGACAAAGTCTAGCTGAGACCCGTTTTGCTGCTCGTCATGCATGTCCATGAACAAGCACAGAGCTGCCCTGATCACATGCTGCATTCCTCAGCACACCAAAGGACTCTCATATTTTGGTAACAGCATGCCACAGGTAAAGAAACTGAGGGCTCGGGGCCTGGAGAGATGGCTAGTGGTTAGAGCACTGTCTGCTCTTCTAGAGGAAGGACCTGAGTTCAATTCCAGCAACCACATGGTGGCTTACAACCATCTATAATGTGATATAATGCTCTCTTCTGGCATATGGGTGTACATGCAAATACTGCACTCATATACAAGAAATAAATAAAATCTTTAAAAAAAAGAAAGAAAGAAAGAAAAGAAAAAAACTGAGGGCTCAGAGAGGCGAAGTCACTACCTGAGACCACAAAACTGACCATTGCCGGTAACTTTCCTTGAAGGCTATCTCTGCATGGGCCATGCTTGCCCTATGAGGTGGCTGCTACAGTACAAACAGGAGGCATGTGCCTTTGAGCAGACAGTTCCTCCATCCTCCGAGTTCTGGGAATTACTTTTTCACCAGTCATGGAAAGGGTGAGAAAGAGGGGACAGGGCAGGGGTGGAGGGAGAAACAAGAGCTTTGGCAGTCATGGAATGACATGGAGTTCTCCCAGTTCCTGGCCTTGAGGGACTTCTGTCCTTTGCTTTTTTATCTCTAAAGATAGAGGTCACAGAGAGTCTTTACTTCTCTTGATTCTGCCTTGTCAGGGAGTCTCAGGAAGACCACCCTTCCTTCAAATTCACTCCCCCATTACCTCCCCTCCAGTTTCTCTACTGTCTTTTCCCCTCCCAACTTACTGCATTTTTTTGTTGTTTTTTTCAAAACAGGGTTTTTCTGTGTAGCCTTGGCTGTACTGGACTCACTTTTGCAGATCAGGCTGGCCTCAAACTCACAGCGATCCACCTGCCTCTGTCTCCCGAGTGCTGGGATTAAAGGTGTGTACCACCGTGCCTGGCCTTTTATTGCACATTTTAAAAATACTCTGAGTCCAGTTAGTGGGTGTGGGACCATTGACTGGAACATGGGTAGCCTTTCAGGGCCAAATGTCTGGATAAAACAGACTCTCCCTCCCTCAACAGCAATCAGTTACCAACTTCTCAGATAAGGGTGGGATTTCATATTCTCCCCCGACATCTGGGCTAGGATCATTTCACTATTATTAAATGGATTGTTGAAAGCCACTTCAAATTTATTGTGCTTACAAAGAAGAAGTAAGGGCCAAGACTAACACAGAGAGACCCTGTCTCAAAAAAGTAAACACATTAAAAGTAAAGTCAAAACTGGACATGATGGTCAATGCCTCTAATCCTAATAGTCAGAAGGCTGAGACAGGATGATTGTAAATTCAAGGTTAGACTGGGCCAACCTTTTCATATAAAACCCCATATCAAATCTAATAATAAATTGTCACTTGGAAGAATTTCTTTCTAGGTTCGCAGGGCCCCCAAAGGGTCTGGAGAGCTTTTCCTTGGAGCTGTCATAGAAATGGTGTGGCATGAAGCTCCTGGATGGAGAGAGTCCAGGGAGTGAGTCAGTGAGAGCCTGCCAGCGCACTTGCACATGATTTCTGCTTTCGGCTTCCCTCCCTCCCAGTGAGTCCTGTTGTTTAGGAATGAACCACACTGCTGGGTGACCACATCTCTTTTCTAGAAGCTGAATCATTAACTATCTTCTCAGAACACCCAGACTCCTTCTTCTCATGTCAGTGCTACCCCTGGTCCCTTCAGATCTTTGGGCCTTCAAAGATATTCCAGAAGTTGGGCATGGTGGCGCACGCCTTTAATCCCAGCACTCGGGAGGCAGAGGCAGGCAGATTGCTATGAGTTTGAGGCCAGCCTGGTCTGCAAAAGTGAGTCCAAGACAGCCAAGGCTACACAGAGAAACCCTGTTTCGAAAAACCAAAAAGGAAAAAAAAAAAAAACAGGATATATTCCAGATACCAAGGTTCCCCTAAGCAGCTTAGACTTTGCAAAGCTCGGCGCATGCAGGTGAATGGGCCTGGGGAATCCCAAGGGGAGGTCTGCTGGTATATTTTAGTGAGGAAACTCATGCCAGTTTTAAGAAAGTAATCCCAAGCCAGAACCAGGCGTAGTGGTGGCTGCAGCGCACACCTGTGAACCCATTGCTCTGGGAGGCAGAGGTGGGTGGATCTCTGTGAGTTCAAAGCCAGCCAAGTCTACAAAGAGAGCTCCAGGCAAACTAGGACTACACATAGAGAAATCCTGTCTGGGGTGGGGAAGAAAAAAAAATCCAAAAAACAAAACAAACAAACAACAACAACAACAACAAACCCACCCAAACCAGAACAAAAAAACCAACAACAAAAAAGAAAGTAATCCTTCCTTCCCACAGATATAATCAACTTCCCTAGGGGGGCAGCAGGGTGACGGGTAGGAGTGGAGAACTCTCATTCATTGGCTTTTTTTTTTTTTTTTTTTTGGACAGGAGAGGGCTTAGAGGAGGAGCAGAAGTAGAGGCAAATATCCATCCCAAAGCAAAAGCTGGGCTGTACCCAGTGCCTGTTGTGCAGGAGCTAATGGAAAACAGCTTGCTGGAGGGTGGGGAACAGAATACAGGAACTGCTGGGGTAGGACGGTTGAAGAGGGGGCCGGGAGAGGCTGGCTGATTGAGACCAGCTGTTGCTCTGCAAGCTCAGAGATCTTTGGACTCTGCCCGAGGGCACAGGCTCACACCCTACTCCAAGCCACAAGAAAGCAGTGCAGGTTGCTTATAGGCAGCCTCAGGCTCCTCTGCCCACCGTGGCTTCCCAGACTCCTCTGAAACAAAAGATTAGAGAAGGATCCTCGTTCTAGGAGCAAGACACAGCCATCAACCTTGTGTGTGCCTGCCCAGGAAAGGCCAGGAGGAAGAGGCCACCAAACAACCTAGTCCTCTCCCCAGTCCCTTGATCTGCTCATCGCCAGCATCTGGAGACGCAATGGCCCAAGCCTGCTGGCACTGCTGCCTCTGGCTTGTTCTCCTCTGTGGTATGTTGCACCCCAGCCTCTCCTGGCAGGCACCTCTGATCTTTCTCTCCAGGCTCAGAAAAGTTTGGAGTAAGGTCTAGGACCTAGGTTATCTCTTTTTGTCTTTGTCACCTTGTTTTGCAGAAAAGCCCCCCCCTCCCACGCGAGACCTTCATGACTGGGATCGAATCTAGTTTGGCCCCTTTCCATCCGTTGACAAAACTATTGCATCACTTGTTAGGTTGCCGGCTTTTTAAAGATGATTCCAGGAAGGGCCTTGCGGGAAGGGAGCCAGGTGGGGCACACACACAACACAGTCACCTAGACTTGTAGAACCAGTGAGGACTGGAGGACCTGCTGCCAAGAAAGTAACTAAGAGGCATCCTTGAGGGTAGAAGGGTGGAGATTCTTGCTAAGCTAACTTAGCAGGACTCTAGCAGAAGGCAGGCCAGGGTGATGAGGTACCACAGGTAGGGGGATAAGGAATCTGACCCACTCTTGAAGGCGATCAGATATTGAAGGGTGGAGGTTTTCTCTAAATGGACTTAGAGGCATTCTTGCTATGACAATAAAAACAGGGCAAGTACAAAAGGTCTATCTTGCTGGGCGTGATGGCGCACGCCTTTAATCTCAGCACTCTCGGGAGGCAGAGGCAGGCAGAGTTCGAGGCTGGTCTGGTCTACAAAGTGAATCCAGGAAAGCTAAGGGTCACAGAGAAACTCTCTCTCCAAAAACAAAACAAAAGGTCAATCTCTTTTCTAAGAGATCAAGGGGAGAGTGTTATGGCACCTCTGTGGTGCCCTGTTTGTTTCCAACTAGGTAGTCAGTTCAGCTTCCCACCCCTATCCCTGGTCCTGGGGAAACCTCTTCGTTCTCTGGCAGCAGGACCTCCTCATTATTAATTCAGCATCCAGTTCTCTTCATGGACCACCCCTGTGCCCAAGAACACACAGAGGGATAGACGCTGGTGTTCAGAGGAATTTGGGTTGGCTAGGTTCCACTTTCTAGGTTGGCATCTCCCTCCCCCCCCCTTCTTTGTTTTTTGAGACAGGGTTTCTCTGTGTAGCCTTGGCTGTCCTGGACTCACTTTGCAGACCAGGCTGGCCTCGAACTCACAGCGATCCGCCTGCTTCTGCCTCCCAAGTGCTGGAATTAAAGGCATGCACCACCACCGCCTGCCTGATTTTTACATTTTTAAGTATGCAAATACTTTACCGCTGAGCCCCACTGACAATGCCACCCTCTGTACTCTCCTTAGATGGTCTGGGTTCAAATCTCCAGCTAACCACTGATTCACTGTGGCAAAATCATGAAACTTACAAGAACCTTGGCTTTTTCCATAATTTCCCTTTCTCACAGGGTTGTCACAAATGTCAGAGGAGATACAGTTGTAGCTAATTGACAGTGGGACTGCATTCTGGGAAATATACCATTAGGCATTTTTTTCCCTACACAACAACATGGAATGTACTGAAAACGCCTCAGGTGGCTATTGTTGTAATATATAAATATAGAGATGCCCCAAAAAGATCTAGTACAAAGAGGTTTATTGTATGAAGGGAAGGGGAGAGAGGGAGAGAAGTTAATAGTCTGAGTGAGCCATGAAGAGAGAGAGAGAGAGAGAGAGAGAGAGAGAGAGAGAGAGAGAGAGAGAGAGAGAGAGAGAGAACAGCTGGGAGAGAGTGAGAGAGAAGGGGGAGGGGGCACCCCAGACACAGAGAAGAGGAGAGAAATTGATGGCATAGAGAAATCTCAGTGATGGGCCAGTCCTTTATGTCTGGTGCACACCTGGCTATGGCAGGTGATGACATCAGAGGTTGCTATGCAACCTAGAAGAGGGCTACTTGGATTGGCTTGTGAACTAACAGCTATATTATTAGACTATATAACAATATGGGGTCATTGTTATATATGCAGCCCTTAGTTGACCTCAATAGTGTCATGTGGCACATGACTATGCAGAAGTTACATTGCTGAACTTTGTTCTGTATTATCTTTTTGCAACAGGCTCCAAACTTGAAAGACAGCCAAAGATAACCTTGCATTCTTGCCTTTTCCTCTCAGCATTGGTAACACAGATATACAGTGCTATGCTCAGCCGTACATTACTGAACTCCAGATCTGGCACACAGTAGGAGCCCTTTAAATGTTAGTCACCTTTTCCCACTAAGTGATGATCTTGGACTAGAATTGCCCATTTTGTATTTAATTGAAGCCTAGAATAGTAAGCAGAGACTTGGACTATAAGAAAGGGTACAAGTAATCTTTAAATTTAAATACATCACACACACACACACACACACACACACACACACACACACACACACACACCCCTAGGCCATTTCAAAGAAAATCTGATTTAAATTTTTATTTAATTAATTAATTAATTTATTTATTTTTACTTTTTGGTTTTTCAAGAAAGGGTCTCTCTGTGTTAGCCTTGGCTATCCTGGACTCACTTTGTAGACCAGGCTGGCCTCAAACTCACAGTGATCTGCCTGCCTCTGCCTCCTGAGTGCTGGGATTAAAGGTGTGTGGCATCACGCTCGGCTTAATCTTAATTTATACCATTTTTCACTTTACGAGGCCCTACAAAGACACAATTAGATTAAAAGTCAGAAAATGTGATGAACACTTAAAACCCATCCAGATGTGGCAATCACTTGTCAATGAGTGGGACCCTGGGTGACACCCAGTTCAGCCATGAAATGTGTTATCTTTAGTCTCAAATAGAGTTGGCCAGCATGGTGTGTTTTAAAGAATACAGGTCCTGCAAGCTAAGGGAAGATGTCCCCTCACTTTGTGAGAGCGCTCTGGTCCCCAAATAACCCTAGGTTTGCCCCCCCCCCCATTTCCTAGCATGTGTCTGGAGTTACCCAAAGCCTGGGTACCTTGGAAGAGAAGATGTGAGAAACTGTTCAACCAATCCACCGGTGAGTGAGGCTTTGGCCCAATCCCCACATGCCCTCCCCCCCCCATCATTTTCTCCCTTCCCTATTATCCCAACTGCTAGCCTTTCTCCTGCAGGTGGTCTGCTTTCTTCACTCTGGGGCCCCTGGTTCTTATTAAAATCCAGCAGCAGCCGCTGGGTATCTGACATACCCACTATGGGTGCTGTACTCCTCAGCTGCACTCATTTCCACAGCTTGTTGGCTTCTGCCCTGGCCTGGGGCCTGGGAACCTTCCAGGGGGAGGGAGAGGGAGAAGGTAGGGAAAGAGATCATTGCTAGCTGGCCTTTGACTGAGGCTAGGCAGAGGAAGGAAGGAAATGGAAGGAATGAAAGGAGAAGTTCTAGAGCAATACTTCTTAACCTGTTGGTTGCAACCGTTGGAAAACACATATTTCTGATGGTCTTAGAACTGAGACACGACTCAGTAGCAAAATTACAGTTACGAAGTAGCAATGAAAATAAAATAGGGGGTCTCTAAGACCACTGGAAACATGAGGGTTTTTTGTTTTTGTTTTTTGGGGGGTTTGTTTGTTTGTTTGTTTGGCTTTTTGCTTTCTTGTGTCAGGGTTAAATTTTTTGTTTTTTTTTTTTTTCGTTTGTTTGTAGGGTTTTTGTTGCTGTTGTTGTTGTTTTTATTTTGTTTTTCAAGACAGGGTTTCTCTGTGTAGCCCTGGTTGTCCTGGACTCACTTTGTAGACCAGGCTGGCCTTGAACTCACATCGATCCACCTGCCTTTGCATCCCAAATGTTGGGATTAAAGGTGTGTGCCACCATGCCTGGCAGAAATATGCTTTGGTTTTCCTTGATAGTCATGACCCACAGGTTGAGAGCCACTATTCTGGAGGGAAACTGAAGAGGAAAACACAAAGGGATGGAGGGAGAAAGCAACTGAGCTAGAAGATCTGGCTGAAAGGCAAAAGGAGGGCTGAGGTTGGCAACTGGGGGCCAAAGGAAAGAAGATGGCTAGCTTCACAGCTGGACTCTATAGGGTGGTTATTCCCACAACTACAGAGGGTCGGTCTCCAAGCAGGGGTGGGCCCCAAAGTGTGAAAAGGTGGACGAACTCCAGTAGTAGTCTGAACCACAGGATAAGCATAGAGCATCTGCATGCCCTGGCAACTTTCTAGGACCACTAGGGCCAGCAAATGGATGAGCAAGCCACAGCGTTTTCATTTTCTTTCTTTCTTTCTTTTTCTTTTTCTTCTTCTTCTTTTTCTCCTTCTCCTTCTCCTTCTCCTTCTCCTTCTCCTTCTCCTTCTTCTTCTTCTTCTTCTTCTTCTTCTTCTTATGGGTTTTTTTTGAGACAGGGTTTCTCTGTGTAGCCTTGGCTGTCCTGGACTCCCTTTGTAGACCAGGCTGGCCTGGAACTCACAGTGATCTGCCTGCCTCTGCCTCCCGAGTGCTGGGATTAAAGGCGTGAGCCACCGCCCCAACAGTTTAGGCTTCTTAATTTAGACTAACAAATGCTACTAACAGCCACCCCATTACTCTTAAATAGCCCTAAACTCACTCTCAGGAAAAGCTGGGGGCTCCCCTAGAGATAAAGTCCCAGGTATCATTTTCTTTAAGCAATGCATATGTTTGGATGTCTTCCTGTTATCTGTCAGTACCTGCCAGTTACTGCGGTCAATACAACAATGCGGCTTGCAGCCCTCCGCCAGCTGATGCAGGCCCGGAATCTCTCTGCCTACATCATCCCAGACACGGACCCACACATGGTAAGGGCCAGCTCTGTTCTTTCTTGCCCTCTCCCTCTCCCTTAGGATTGTTGGCCTCGAAACACAAGCCACAAACAAGAGCCTGGTAAGACTTGGAAACTGAAGACAGAGAAAACATTTCCTAGTAAAAAGGATGAAAATGGAAGGCCCACATACACTAGCTTAAGGTCAACTGAAAGAACATACCCCTTTACATTAGAGGCAAAACATAGCCAAGTTTTCTTGACCTCTAGAAACAACATTATGAAAACAACTTTGGTGCTAGGGAGATGGCTCAGTGGATAATGGTATTTGCTGCTAAGCCCAATTGATAACCTGAGTTTAGTTCTTAGAACTCATGAAGTAGAAGGAGAGAGCCACCTTCCACAAGTTTTTCTCTAACTCCCCCCCCACACACACACACAAAGAGAGAGAGAGAGAGAGAGAGAGAGAGAGACAGACAGACAGACAGACAGACAGACAGACAGACAGACAGAGACACACAATGTAAAAAGATTAAAGCTACTTCAGAAGAGATTTTGACCAAGCTTCCAATGACAACTCTAGAATGTTTAGGCTACCCCTGGAAATGGGCCTGGAAGGATTCTAAGCTCCTTCTTGGTCCAGACCTTCTCAGCCCCTGCTGCTTGGAGCAGTGAGATGATCTAGGGTGCTAGACTGTACAAGCATGGGGAATAGACCGAGGGGAGATGGCAGACAGAAAACAAGGTGGTGATCTGTAGAAGTACTTTCCTCAAAATAGCAGCCCTACTTTTCCCCACCAGTAGCTCTGCCTCTACCTCATCTAGATCCGCACACTAACCCAGCTGGAAGAAAAGGCATTTTCAAAGTCAGCGTACCTGACTCAATTAATTTCTGACCTGAGGATGCTCTCAAAAACTTTGACTAAATGGCAGAGCTTCTTTCAGCAAATATAACAATGATAAGTCTTCAAGAGATATGCAAGCAAACATAAAGTCATTTTGTAGTATCTACAGTCCTAAAGAATGATGTTTCAAGTACCTTATATAAAATGACATAGTGTCTGTATATAATCTATACATACCTTTCTATATGCTTTAAGTCATCTCTAGAAGGCTTATAATGCCTAACAGAATACAAATGCTATGAAATGTTACCATACTGTTCTGCTTAGGGAATAGTGACAATAAAACATCTGTATATACTGAATACAGTGCCATTTTTTCTAATATTTTTTTTTAAATCAAGGCCAAGGTTGATAGAAGCTGCAGGCACAGAATACATAGATATGGATGTCTAACTGACCAATAGTGTATAAAGCCCTGGGTAAAAGTTATTTATGAAGTACTCAATATAGTGTGATTGTCTGGCGAAGAAGACATGATATTTAAAGGGGAATACCAAGAGGCAAGGCCTAAGGCCATACCGAATTTGCATTATGGCCATAGTGGTAAATTTTGCAGAATAATTTGGTGTAACCAAGGCCAGTTCTAGACTGTGGGCTTTATACCCCAAGAGACAAGGTAAAGAAGATAGCATAGTGAAGGAGTTACAGAGGCTTCTTGGAAGTAATGCATGGTATGGCAAGACAGGAAAAAAAAAATCCAAGATGTAGTTGGGGCCTTCCACTTGGCTTCTGAGTCCACGAAGAAGGTTAATGATGGTATTGTTGATTTCCCAGAGTGAGTACATTGGCAAATATGATGAGAGGCGAGCGTGGATTTCAGGCTTCACAGGGACTGCCGGTAAGAGCCATCGCCCACCCTTATTGCTTCTGTTGGTAGACCCGAACTGGTGGTCATAGAGTACCTGGGATGGCCAGTTCCTCAGCATCCAAGACCACAGGCTGATGTTCATTCTTATTCTCCCGACCCCCGTGAACCTAGCATGTTCCCCAGGGTAAATATCTTATGCCCAACTGACCACAAAATAGGCGCTTGCCCTCCTGCCTTCCTTTCCATGCTTTGCTGCCTCTGCCCCAGCCAGGCCCAGCACAGTACTCCTTGGGCCTGGTTTCTGAAGCAATTGCTACTTCTACCAAGACCCCCCCCCCCTGCTCTTTCTTTTACCTAATAGCTCATTTGGGGGATAAAGTTTTACTCTGTAGGATCTTTTTTTACAGATAACAATCACTCTCCGTGGCCAAAGGAGATATAAGTGGGGCTATTCATGATGGTTTGTCTCTGTCTTTGAACAGCTCTCTTACCCTGATCTTGTTCCCTTAAATGAAAGCAGCTTCGTCTGCTGAGCCTCACATATTCCTTCCTGAGCCTCAAGGTACTCGGCTTCCCCCATTGCGCTCTTTACCATGGTGGCTGTGTTTGCCCACCTCATCCGTCCTCAGGTAGGGGCCTAGATTGATGCTCTATCAGCTCTCATCTTTCCTGACAATACCTACATACATCCTTTGGACTGGCAGAAGCCAACTAGACTTGTTTCCTACTAAAAATGCTAAATGGCCTCCCTCTATAGGCACCTACTAACATAAGGCAGAGACAGTTTGCCTGATGAAGCTCTCTTTGTAGTTTCCCTCAAGAATGCCTTTAACATCTCCTACCTCTTTTCCTTCCAATGGAGGAGAGAAGCTCATTCTAGAAACCCTTGTGACAGAGCCAGTACAGCATTGCACATCCAACAAAGTTGTGACCCTCCCTTTCTTTTTCTTTCTTTCTTTCTTTTGGTTTTTCAAGACAGGGTTTCTCTGTGTAGTCCTGGCTGTCCTGGACTGTCTTTCTAGACCAGGCTGTCCTCGAACTCATAGAGATCTGCCTGCCTCTGCCTCCTGAGTGCTGGGATTACAGGTGTGCACCACCACTTCCCAACTCTCACATTCATCTTTCTCCTCACCTCTAGACTTCTCTGCTCTGTTGTAGGTACTGCTGTGGTTACAATGAAGAAAGCAGCTGTCTGGACTGATAGTCGTTACTGGACACAGGCTGAGAGACAGATGGACTGCAACTGGGAACTCCATAAGGAAGGTAGAAGGCCCAGACAGATTTGTCCCCCCCAGTCCTGGACCCTAGACTAGGTTTGGGGAAGTACAGGTGAGTGGGTATCTGTATGTCTGTGCTTGGCCTCTGGGGGAAGTTCAGAAAGTATAAATGCATCTCTGAACTTTGTGACAGATAATAAAGAACGCATGTGGCTGGACTGTCACAGAAGTCTGGGTATGGGTTCTGACACTGGCCTGGGAAGTAACTTCTGCATTTCCTCCCGTCTTTCAGTTACCATTCCTGTAATTGCCAAGTGGATCCTTGCTGAAGTCCCTAGTGGAGGGCATGTGGGCTTCGACCCCTTCCTCTTCTCTGTTGGTATGTTCTTCTCTCAGCCCCATGGATTTGTATCAGCTGCCAAGGAGAGTGGCTCAGCCTCTTGGGAAGTACATAAACACATTTGCTTAGGAAGAGGGGCAATGTGACCACAGGATATCTTGAAGTTGTGGACGTAGAAATCTTTTATAACAAAGATAGTCATGGGTTGTGTAATTAAAATATGTTAAAAGAGCAAATACAAACTTTAAAGAAAGCAATGGATGTAGAAAGTCAACCTAGAAGACTTGGAACAATTAAGACCCAGTGGATAAATAGGTCTGGGATGTCCTTCACCCCAGAACCATCTTCTGGGTCCTGAGACTCTACCAATTATAGTACTTGAGATCTCTTAGAAAAACCTTTTTCTGAAAGGTAGCTTAGAAGGGTCAAAAGTGTAGAGTGGAACTTTGGGTAAAACAAGGTCCCAGGGAAAACAACTCCCCAAGTTCTGAGGCCTCAGACAGCTGGCCAGCCCATACTATCAAAGACAGACTTCATGACTATGCATTGAAAGGTGCCTACTTCTAAACTAACCTCTTTGTTGGCCTGTCCAATGCCCGGAAAGTCACCCTGCCTCTGAATGGTGACATTACATCCTAATAAAATTGATGTGTACCTCAGAGGGACTATCTCCAATTACTGACACTTTAAAAAGACCAGATTAGAATCACGGGAATAATACAATGGTAGAGTACTTGCCTGACACCCACAGGGTCCTGGGTTCAATCTCTAGTACTGAGGCAGTGGGTGGGGCCAAGAAGGGCAAGATTAGCTAGTGGACAGTGGACAGCACAGAGATGGGAGAAAGACATTTAGATTTGGAATCAGAGAAAGATAAAATATGTGCCCTGAAGAAGAGGTTTGTATTGGGCAGGCTTTGGGCAGCTGGAGCCACAGGAGCCAAGCAAAGGCAAGGCTGAAGGACTAATGGCCTAGATCAGCCTTCCCTGAGTTGTAAATGGACAGGGGCAAGTGACTCCTTTCTATCTCTGCAGATTCCTGGGAAAAATATGAGCTGCAATTCCAAAACTCCAACAGACACCTGGACTCCATTACAACCAACCTTGTCGACCAGGCATGGGGGCCAGAGAAGCCCCCGATGCCAAACCAACCCATTTATGCCCTGCCAAAAGAATTTACAGGTGACTCCATGAGCTCTGTTCTCTTTCCTACTTTGTATAAACAAGGGTCCCTACCAGCAAGGAGGCCCAGGGCAGATGCTGGTTTGTTTTTTCCCTGAAAATTATCATTAACCAAGGCCACAAAGTAATCTTTGACAAACCACCTGAGATGCTTGGTTAAAATGTAGACATTTTGGTCTCTGTCTTCTTACAGACTCCAAAGGTGCTCAGACTATATTTAGAAAAATACTGAAATAAGCAGCTTTAGGATTTGAAGAAAGTGACAACAGAAAGGGAGAGAACAAGAGAGTCAAAGAAAGTTAAAACAAAACAAAAAAACCCTTTTTTAGAAAAAAATTTTCATTGTACTTCTTCATGAGTATGGATGTTTGGCCTATATGTTGTCTGTGTATCTGGTGCATGCAGTGCTTGAGGAGTCCAGAAAAGGGTCTCAGATTCCCCCAGGACTGGAGTCATAGATGGTTGTGGGTTGTCATGTTGGTTCTGGGAATCAAACCCACATCCTTTGGAAGTGCAACCAGTGCTCTTAACTATTTAGCAATCTCTTCAGCCATCATCCCACTCTGCCCCCACCCCCACCCCCACCCCCCAAAAAACTTACTTAAGAGAGACGGTCCATGATCGTAGTTGTTTATTCTGGTAGTGGAAACTGAGTCACTTGGCCCTTTCCTTCTGGTTCTACTCTAATGAGGAATTTAGATTTAGGACAGAAGTGCCTAGGACAGAAGAAGTAAATGACTAAGTTGGGTGTCAGTCTGTGGCCCAGAAGAGGGTTTGGGCTAGACCACAAAAGAACGCTAATTGGACCCATACATTTCTAACATCTGCTAACAAGACCTCACTGGCATTTTCTTAATCTGATAAAAGATGAGTTTGCATTATGGTTCTTGTAAGCAATAACTGAATTCTGACCAGGGCTAGGGGACCTACTATGAATCAGGGTTTTGCTTACTAACTACTCTTACCTCTCTGGAATTCTGAATGGGCCAATATATTACTTGTCACATTGAGCAATCTGAGCATCCCCTTTCCACATACATAATCCACATATTATTTCTGATTTAGAAAGGGGTCAAAAAAGCAGGAGGGAAGTTTCAAAATTGTGGCTATGATGAAACAAGTAGAAATAATGTCCAATTTCTTTATCTGTTCCAATGTAACTTGCAGATTCATTCTTTGTGCACTTTGGCTTAGTTTTAAGGAGACACGCTGTCTACAAGGGTTAATACCACTTACCTTACTCAGATATCAAAGGTCACCATTGTGCCAAGGAAAAGTGAGGATAAAATGGGAAGAAAAGGCTACCAAGGACTGGGACAGGATTCACATGGAATTTGTGGCTTGCCATAAGCTAGGAGATGCTGAGGCATCTGTAGTCTTCAAGGAAAAGCCATGTGGAGTTAGAGCTCAGCCCAGAAGCCAAAGAACAGAGATCAGCTTCAAGAGGCCTAGACAAAAAAAAAATAATTTTAAGGCAAAGGGTGGCACATGAAAAGTTAGACACTCACACGTTAGACCATTTATGTGTGGTTTTGTTTTCTCAAAATGGATCATATTCACACATTTTTCTTTTATGACTTAATAAGTCATTGAGGGTTGTTTTTTTTTTTTTTTTTTTTTTTTGGTTTGTTTGCTTGTTTTTTGAGACAAGATCTCACTCTGTAGCCCAAGCTGATGTTAAACTTATTCTATTGCCCAAACTGGCCTCAAACCCACAGTGAACCTCCTGTTTCAGCCTCCCAAGTGCTAGGATTAGAGGCATAATACAAGGTAGTATTCATGAATCTTAATCATGACTTTTAAGTGAAGGGGGCTACAACTTGTATGATTCCATTTATATGAAACACCCAGCATTGGCAAATCCATAAAGAGAAACTAGATTAGTGATTTCCTGGGACTGGAAGGAGGGGAAATGGGGAGTGACTCCTTAATGGATACAAGATTTCCTTTGGGGATGTTGAAAATGTTTTAGAATTAGATACTGGCAATGTTTGCACAACACTCGGAATGCACTGAAAGTTAGCTGAATTGTGTACTTTATGAAGGCTAAAATAATAACTTTTATCTTACGTGTTTCATCAGAATAAAATAAAGTTAAAAAGTATATCCTACCCAAGGATTATGGTTCTAGTTGAATAGTTTTGTCAATTTGCATAAAGCTTTTTAACAGCGTTAGCATTTCTGTATCTGGGCCCAAGTAGGAGTCTTAATGCTTATGACAGTCTGCCAATTTCTTTTCCCTAGTGCTGACTAGAGAAAGATTTGCTATGCCTCAGGAGGTAAAAACTGAACTCTCGGGATCCAGACAAATGCATTCTAGAAAGGAAAGGACTGGACAAAGTTTGAAGACCACTCAGAAGACTGAAAGTGTTAATAAGAAAGCTCAGTCTTAGTACAGATTAGGAGTGTGGGCCAGGTCCATCTCACAGACATGGGTTCAAATCCAGACTCCACCACTTCAGCTATGAAACTCTGGGCAACTCACTTTACCTCTCTGAAGCCTTGTTTTCCTTATCTGTAAAATGGCACATGAAAAAATTGAAACAATGCACAAGGAGTGCTTAGTCCGATATCTACGGCGTACTGAGTACTGAAGTTACTGCAGGGCAAAGTTAAACACAATTCCAGTCCTCTCTCTTGGTGTCTAGAACAGCCCTTCTGTTCTTTCTATATGTTTATTGACAGGTCAAAAAAAAAAAAAACAATGAGACTTAGCAAATGCCTTTCTTTTTTTTAATATTTATTTATTTATTATTATGTATACAGTGCTCTGCCAGAAGAGGGCATCAGATCACATTATGATCTGTGAGCCATGGTTGTGAGCCACCATGTGGTTGCTGGGAATTGAACTCATGACCTCTGGAAGAACAGTCAGTGCTCCTAACCACTGAGCCATCTCTCCAGCCCCAGCAAATGCCTTTCTACAGCTTTACAAATGTCAATCTATTTGATCATTGTAGCAAACCTGTTTAGGTAGTTGCTCCTATTACAACCTACCCTGATCTAAAAGATGTGCAAAATGAGACACAGAGATGTCAAGTAACTTGCCCAAGATCACACTCAGTTACTAATGGCAGGACTATGGTTGGAGCCCCATCTGGGTCCAGGGCCCATGACATTAATAATATAAATTAGATGCTGTTCAAAGATAGAATTCTACTGCTTTTGGAAACAGAGGGCTGCAATCGAGTTTAGTCATAGAGCACTTGCCCAATGCTCAAGGCCATTGGTTCCATCTACTCAACCCAAGATAAAGGAAAACTACTACTACCCTTGTGGTACCCAAGGATCGCTGTGCTAAAGACAAGGTGTGCCCCTCATGCTTCCTTTGCGTTCCTTTGCTTCTAGGGAGCACTTGGCAAGAAAAAGTATCCACCGTCCGAAACTTTATGCAGAAGTACACCGTGGTTCCAACTGGTCTCCTTCTATCAGCACTTGATGAGACAGCCTGTGAGTAGGGATTTGTGAACACAAGTGGGCCCAGTAGTCTCAAGCCTCCCGGGACTTGTAGTGTACAGCTCTTCCTGAAATAACAACATGTTCACCAGCTCCATGACCACAACCTGTGGGAACTCAGAGTGGGGAGAGAGCAGCTGCTCGGGGCTACAGAAGAAGGAAGCCAGGGAGCCCCAAGCAGGTGCACGAGCCCACAGGCCACCTGAGAAATGTACTGGCCAGAGTGACAGAGTGATTATGTCTCCTTAGAGTAAAGAAGGCCAGCAAAGCCACAAGCAGCCCTGGCTGTCATACAGGCCACTCAGAGTCCCAGCTTTGACACCCAGGTCTGTCCCCACATGGCTGAGGGCTTTCTACCCAGTGCTGGTGGCTGGACTTCTCACAGTTGGAGGATGAACCGATACTATGTGCTGAATGTCACCTCTCTACGTTATATGGGGGGAGAAATCCATCTCTCTCTTCAGCATCTCAATGATCTCTATGAAGACTGGGAAGCATTCAGAGGCAGATGCTACAAGCTGCTGTCAGTAGTAATCTTAAACAAATAGTGGAACACAGGTGTCAGAAATGCCTGCCCTCATGCAGAATGGCCTCAAAAAGTCCCATCACTTTTTTTTCCAGGGCTCTTCAACCTTCGTAGCAGCGACATCCCCTATAACCCCTTCTTCTACTCCTATACACTGCTCACGGACTCTTCCATCAGGTACAGCTTCTCCTTGGCTTACTGTTGTGAATTCCGTCCAACTTCTACTGTATCCTGTACCACTGATGTCACAGCCTTCAGGGTGCTCATGAGTTTGGGTGCCTGCCACAGCAGGTGTCTCTAGGAGACCTCCCACTGGCTGGTCCTAATCTCTTGACTTCTGGTCCTAGTGAACCCAAGTGTAATCCCCTGGCTCTCTATGCTGGCATCTTGTGACCTTTTGGAATCAAAAGACTGGTATATGCCTCCGGTTCCATGTGTTGTCCTAAGTAGGCAGGCACTCAGGACCCTCCCGGTCTTCCCTCTCCACCTAGGTTGTTTGTCAACAAGAGTCGCTTTAGCCTTGAGACCCTGCAGTACCTGAATACAAACTGCACACCATTCACGTGTGTGCAACTTGAGGACTACAGTCAAGTTCGTGACAGTGTGGCGGCCTATGCCTCAGGCAATGTGACAATCTTGATTGGGCTCAGCTATACGACCTATGGGATCTATGAAGTGATACCCAAGGTAGGTGTACCAGTTACTGGCCTCCTTCTACTCTAGGCATGACAACTGTCAACTTAAAATGGGGCCCCTCAGCCATTGGGTCAGCTAGTCAATCAGCGAATGGCCACTTGTGTACCCTTGTAAGCCTCATTGATGGACAGGAGGAGGAAGAGGAAGAGGAGGAGGAGATGGTGGTGGCAGTGGCGGCCACAGGGGTGTCTGTCCATAGAGCCCATACAGTTTTTTGAGGAGACTAGACAAAATACAGCCTAGTCTAGAAGAAGCTTTAGAGTCATCTGAATCTGATAGTAACCTGAGCTCTTTTCATAAAGGGCCATGCAGTGGCGTTGACTACGTAGTTCAGTCAGTCTAGATCTCTGTTTCTTTAAAATGGTCACAAAGTTGAGCACTTACAGGAATTGTGTGAGTTCAAGGAGATAGTACTTGAGACGTCCAGCGGCTGACACAGTACACGCTTGGCAGCTGGTAACTGCTCTGATACATACAACAAACGTCCACTGCTAGAACAGCCTGTGGACTCCAGCATTGCCAGGCCTGACTGCTGGTACCAGGACAATGTTCATCCAAGAAACGTCTGTGCACAAGACTAGGGAAGAGCTGCATATCCAGAAAGAGGCCAAAGGAGAGGGTATGGCTGTGAAAGAGATCAGCAAGTCTCACAGTCTCACCCCAGCTGGGATTTCCTCTCTGTCCTTTGTAAACACTGTTTGCCCTGGACAGTGTATCTAGTCCATATTTTGGTCTGTTCTCCCAACAGGAAAAACTCGTGACAGACACCTATTCCCCAGTGATGCTAATCAAGGCTGTAAAGAACAGCAAGGAGCAGACCCTCTTGAAGAACAGCCACGTAAGTCCATATGGCATGGCCTTTTGGGAGGTCTGTCTGATGGGTTAGCCTTCCAGAAAGAAGCCTGAGGAAGACTCTCAATGAAAACAAGGAACAACAAATATTTATATTTATATCTATATGGATATGTAGCTATTACATGTGCCCATGTGCATTCCTTTGAACACTGCCTGTGTTAAATGAGTGTTGGCTGTAATGACTTCCTGCTTGGCAAGAGGATGGCTCACTTTTTAGAATGTTCTTAACATTAGGATAAAAGACTTCATTTTGAAAGAATTTTTCTTAAGAAAAGAAATGTAACATATACACTGCAGTAGAGAAAGTAGCCTAAGATTTCCTATGTCCTCATTACCCAGCTTCACTAATCATCAAGTCATGCCTGACATGGTTACATCTGTAATCATCCCCACCCCACCCCCACCCCCACCCCGCAAGACCCTCCCCTTCCACCCTTTGCTGCTGGATTATTTTAAAGTAAATCCCACCGATCCTATCGTTTGAGCTGCTGTCAACACTTCAGTGAGTAGTTCCAAAGATAAGAAGGCTTTTAAAAACACGAGCACACTCTGATTAGATATAAACATTAACGAGAGAATCCTTTGCTATCCAGTAGCCAGGAAAATTGTCGTGTGTTTAAAGCACTCAACCCCAGGCCAGTTATCTGATCTTCTTCCACGAGAGAGGAGGCTGCCTCTCTGGCCGGCCTCAGTTCCGCTTCCTGCTTTAGGTGCGGGATGCTGTGGCTGTGATCCAGTACTTGGTCTGGTTGGAGAAGAACGTGCCCAAAGGCACGGTGGATGAGTTTTCTGGGGCAGAACACATTGATGAGTTACGACGGTACTGGACTTATTATCTTTTGGTATGGGGGTGGGGAAGTGAGAAGTAATTAGTCCCCTTAGGAGGAAGAAAGATCCTGCTTGTATTTGGAAGTGAGATTGACAGGTTCGTGGGTGGTCTGGGAGCTGTGCAGGGGGTGTTGGTAGACGTTCCCCAGGCCGGCTGAAAGCCGGACAACCCAACAGCACCCCCTAGTGACTGCCTCAGACACAGCTCGCTGCTCTTCCTGGTATAGGCTGGCTGGTGCGGGGTGGGGTGGAGGGGGGGAGGGGGAGGGGGACGATGGGGGGGGGGTTGGGCACTCGCCACACTTTGGAGCTTCCAGTAGGGAGAAGGCTTCCTGAGGCAGCTTGTGGTAGACTTAAGGTGCAAGACATAGCACAAGAGTGGGATGTTTTTCAGATACAAGGAACTACTGTTCTTCTCTCCCATAAGTAAAACGGAGGCAAAAGGTCCAAGATTATGGACACCAAGGATTGGTGTCCGTACTTCATCCTACTCTGTGCTTGAGTGCTCTCTGCATAAGTGACAGAACAAAGCTGGGGGGCGGGGGGGGGGGGCGGCGGCAGGGCGGAAGAGGCAGAAGGAGTCAGGCTGGGATGGAGGCAGCTGCCCCTTCATTTGCTGTGTGACATATTCCAGTCCCTGGGTCATCCTCAGATCTTTTTTTTTTCCCCTTGCCCTGCCTAGAAATGAAAACTTCTCCTCTGGACCCAGTTTTGAAACCATCTCTGCTAGTGGCCTGAATGCTGCCCTGGCCCATTACAGGTACTTGAAAAAAAACAACAACAACTCTTCTGGAGTGAGCTCAGAACATTGCCTCCCACCCCAAACCCTCTGGACTCCCAACCATGACCCCTGCTCACGGAGCACTTGCTCCCTGATGCCTCCCAAGCCTTGCCCATGGGAGCTAGAGAGCAGCAGAGTTGCTCTACCTTAAAGCCCTCTCTCCTCCTGTATCCGCTCCTTGGGGCCTTCTCGGATGCATCAAGAACTTAGAAATAGAGTGGAGGCCTAGCACCTTTCTGCTTTGCTATGAACCTTTTGCAAGCCTCTTGCCTCCTTGGGGTTTGTTCTTACTCGGGTAGAGATGACTGGACCGAGCTAGGAAGTGGTGGCGCTCGCCTTTAGTCCCAGCACTCAGGGAGGCAGAGGCAGGCGGAGCGCTGTGAGTTCGAGGCCAGCCTGGTCTACAGAGCAAGTCCAGGACATCTAAGGTTAAGACAGAGAGAGCCTGTCTTGAAAAACAAAACAAAACACAACAAAGCAAAAAAAAGAGATGGCAGGCTGAACCAAGGAGCCTCTGAAATTCCTAACTCCTCTTCCCCGGGGGACCAAGGTCTTGCTTGGCCATGTGCAGGGTAAACAAAAGTGCACTGAGGATAGCAGCCGTAGTCAGAGCAAGAGTGCTTTCCCAAGGTTTTGTTTTGGGGGATGAGGGTGGGGTGGGGTGGGGTGGGGATAGTTATTTCCCCAGAGCAGAAATCCTGGAAGGCTAGCCCCCTGGTAGGGAGGGAGTTCTTTTCTCTTGAGCCCCTGTCCTCAGGTCCACCTTGTTTGCCCAGGGCAGGGTTCAGAGGATCCCCTCTCAACATTCTTTGTTATTTCCACAGCCCAACCAAAGAGCTGCACCGCAAGCTGTCCACAGATGAGATGTACCTGGTGGATTCCGGGGGACAATACTTGTAGGTACACCCCATCCATCAGGCCTTGGCCTAGCTCTCAGCTCAGACGTCCTGGGCTTCGAGAGGCTGACTGAGAAACTACCTTTCCTGGGTCACTGAATAAGGCCGGAGCAGCCTTCTCATGTTCCCATAGCGGGTGTCTGCGCAGTGGAAAATACACACAGATTAGAGTAATGGGGGCACTCATGCAGCACCCGTGTGAGAATTAGGAAGAAACAACTCTACTCGCTTAAGTCAATTTTTCAAGTCCACAAAGAATTTACACAGCTTTTCCCTGGCTGCACAAGCATGAACACCCATACGCTCACCCACTCATGCGAGCCCTAGACACAGCCCACAGCAGAGTCATCAAAGCCAGCTCATTCCCCGTGGAGAGACGAGTGGCCTTGTGAAGCTGGAGATGGAGGCAGCCAAAAGAAGTAGCCCTTTAGATGCGATTCTCTTTGTACAGCGTCCACCTAAACAGTCCAGTGTGACAGTCACGCCTAATGAGCTAACTGTAGTCTTTTGAAATGTGTGGCCAGCCGTCATTCACAGTTTCATCGGGTTTCCCAACTTCTGTCCTGTGGAAAGGGTGAATGCACTAAGGACAGAGGTTCTTGCTTGGAGCACACCACTTGGGGAGCCAGCTTGCCATGTGCTCAGTTTAGCAGCGTGTACTTATCACTACTTTGATGCCGTGTGAACTTGAGGTGGCTGTAAAGAGGAAGTAAATGCGTGGGGGCGTGTTGGGTTGGGGCATGCGCAGAAGAGGGTGAGGTAGGGAAATTGTCACCTCACTTCCTCTTCTCTCCTGATGAAGAAGTTCCCCATGCCCCATGACCTACCCTCAAGAAACCCCAGAGTCCTGGGACCCTTTCTCCATGCCTCCCCTACTGGGATGGCTATGCTTAATGGCCTGCCTGGAGGAAACCACTACAGCTAGTGATTGTGAGTTGGCCCTGCTGGCTGTGGCTTCGCTTTCACGGAATACCCAGCCATGTTCATAACAAAGACCATTTTATGAGGAGTCAGCATTTTCTCCAGCTTGGCTGTACCAAATCTTGGCGACGGAGATGGCCTCCCAGCTTAAGAGTTTCAGCGGCCTCATCTTTAACAAGGAGGCCTGCTCTGCTGTCCTCCATGGAGAGCTACAAAGGGGGAGGGAGGGAAAGAGGGAGAGAGAGGGAGAATGTGCCCTAACCATACTGACTTTTACTATAAGAACTCTACTAACTCTTTTTGGTGCATGGATGCTGAAGTATGATTCTGACAGTGGTATCTATCATCCGTCCCTCCCCTCCCATCCTCCATCTTTCTTTTATTCTGACATGGTATCACTGTGTAACCCAGGCTGACTTTGCCATCACAATCTTCCTAAGTCCACTTCCTGTGTGCTAGGATTACAGACATGCACCACCATGCCTTGGCCTCTAGCTTCCCCCTCCATGTCCTAGTCCACCCCGGTCACTCCAACCCTAGTAGACAACACACAGGAGGCACACAGCCCTGGACTCTCCTCCTAAGCACCCAACACAGTTGGATGTATTGGTTCCTTTCCTCCACAGGGATGGGACCACAGATATCACCAGAACAGTACATTGGGGTACCCCTACTGCCTTCCAAAAGGTAAGTACCAGACCACAATTTTTCCCTTCAGTTTCCCCCAAGGCATTGACAGCCCTTTCAAATTGAGGGAGTAAAATAGAGGCCCAGAGATGTTTTGTAGTTTGCCCAAGGTCACACAACAAGTGCCAGGAAAGCCGGGGCAAAGTCACACCACTACCAAGACCTCAGACCATGTATATCTCCTTGCCATTTCAGTCTATGAATGTATAGACATTGGTCATCTGTGTGTTCATCCTGTGCTCTGCAAAGGAAGGGAAAGCTATCTCTAGTGAAGGAAAATAACACAGAGCATCTCAGAGACCAGAAGGAGCTAGAGCTGAAAACAGGGAGGGCTGCTCAGCTGGAACGGAACCTGGGGCACTGGCAGGGCTTGGTGGGCCAGAGGGATGCTTGCGTGCAGCCAGCAAGCTGGAATTCGAGATGGGGAATCCCTGTTGTACGGGCCTTTTAGGAGCTCATAGTTTAGCAGGTTGAGGAATCTACTTTCTCAGAGCTCAAGATGGCAAGTCAGTTCAAGAGTGTGGGGAAAGGAAGTGGCCACTAGCAGTAACCAGAACAGGTCGCCGTTGCCCATCTTTCTCCCTCAACAGGAAACCTGCCCTGCCACATGATCAGGCCTAACCCAAACTTCAGGCCTTAAGAAAAACTAGAGGAAGTTGCTAAGGCATGGTAGCACATACTGGGGAGGTAAAGACAGGGAGAGTGACTGTTCAAAGCCAAGCTTGGCTACATAGCAAATTGAAAGCCTGCCTGTGAGGAATACAGGCTAATCTTGCTTGAGCATTTGCTCATTGCCTTATACTCACTGTCACTCTACCTCATGCTAGACCTTTAGGAACCAGGTACCATTAGTATCCTATTAAGTATGAGGAAACCATGGTAGAGAGGTAAGAGAGCCTGTGAGTGGCCAAGCCAGGATTCCAGACTTGAGATGAAAATGGCCCACCTGCCACCCACTCAGTCACTACCCTCTGCAAACATTTCCTCAGCACATGACAATGACCCCTGTACATCAGCCTAAGAGAAGCACATGGAGTTGGCCCCAGATTTGGGAACATCTTTCTCCCCCACCTCTCTTAGGCTTATCTTCCAAGACCTCAGTGACTACACATGAGAATGTGTCTCCTACCGCTGGTTCTGGGCCTCTATTCCCATCTGCTCCAAGACGAAGCAGCTGGAAGTTGCCTGGCTCCTCCTCTTGCCCTCCATATCACCTTTTCCTCCTCTCTCCTTACCAGGAGGCCTATACACGTGTGCTAATGGGAAACATCGATCTGTTCAGACTTGTCTTTCCTGCTGCTACATCAGGTAGATTGCAGAACCCCGACTGGACGCAGGCACCTCAGGCTCTGATTGTATGGTACTCGGATCGCTTTCCTGGGAGGCTACTAGGATATCTCATCACTCTCACGTAAATGAGAAAGTCTAGCCAAGAGAGAGGACTTGCTCAAAGTACTACATAGGGCTAGTGGGAGTACCTTGAACCCAGGTCCCCTGCCTCTTAATCCAGTGCTGTAACTCAGAAGCAGGGAAGGTCAGTATGAGCTTCAGACGTCATACACAATTCTTGGAGGGAGTCATTGTCAAAGTGCTGAGGCCTAAATCATGAGGAAACATTTCAGTAATTGCATCAGTCCAAGTAATGAGTCTAGTGTATAAAGTACTAGAGATAGTGAGGGGTTGAGATGGGCTGCTCAGAGAGATACAAGTTTCATTCATCAGCCCTTCTCCATCTCACCCCAGTGTTCTCTCAAGAGCCCTTTTCCTTGGGGGGGGGGGAAGTTAAGTAGGAAAGGCCAAGATGGGCAGTCTAGGGTCTAGCCAATGGACTAGAAGCAATCTCTTCCCTTTCAGGGAGAGTGGTGGAAGCCTTTGCTCGAAGAGCCCTGTGGGAAGTTGGGCTCAATTATGGCCATGGGACAGGCCATGGCATTGGCAACTTCCTCTGTGTGCATGAGTGTAAGTATCTTCTCAGCTATCCTATTTCCACCCTCCCCTATGAGGCAGAGCATTCCAGAGGCATGGGAATTACCAACCCAGAGAGATGCATGACCCACCCAAGGTCAACCGCTGGGGAATGATGAGGGTGAAAGGAAAAACACTGGCAGTGGGGGTTCTAGCGAGAGAACTAAGGCCTGCTGACTAAATGACATATACCCCAGAGGAACAAAAGGCAAAGTCTATCTGGGCTCTGCCAATCCCAGATATGATAAGTGCTTCTAGAGCTATCTGTGGACTCTCCCTCCAGCTCTTCATTCTCCTGCAGAACCTGCTCTCACTCCCAAGCTGGTGACACAAAGAGTTGAAACCATGTTTATATCTTCCTTCCCAGGGCCAGTGGGATTCCAGTCTAACAACATTGCCATGGCCAAGGGCATGTTCACTTCCATTGGTATGGTTCTTGAGTCCTTCCATCCCACCACCCAATCCCAGGGTGGAGTTATCTGGGGAGTGCAGCCATACACACCCCTCTTTAGGGTGGGAAGTTGGATGAGAAGAGGCTTAGCTCCCCCTACTGATTTCTTTTCCAAATCTAGGCCCAAATGATTATCACAACTTTACTCCAAGATCCCTCTGCCAATACCCTCTTTTTGCTGTTTTGTGTTAGACCATCCTCTGTAGCACAAACTGTCCTTGAACTCATAGAGCTGAAGCTGTCTGTAAGTTCCTGACCTCCTCCTTCGCCTTTTCAGTACTGGGATTACAAGCATGTGACACCACTCCTGGATTTCCATAGCTCTCTTTTTATCTCTGGTAAATGGTTTCCAGCTGTACCCCCCAGACTATCCAATGCTAGGGTAAGAGGACAATGCTACACACAGAGATTGGAGCCCCAAGTGGGCTCCAGTCTTCCTTCCTAGACTACAAGGGAGAGAAAGTGAGGCCAAGGTATACCTGAGAGGTTTTGAGGCCTGGCATTTAACAAGTTGTGAGGCTGACAGAGCCAAAGCCACAGGTAGCCCTGCTGCCAGGCCCTGGGCATGCGCTTGTGATTGGTGTAGGCAACCTGGACATGGGTCCCTCTTATCCATTGTTTAATGTCATTAGCATCTCTGTATGTCTCTCAGAGCCTGGATACTACAAGGATGGGGATTTTGGAATCCGTCTTGAAGATGTGGCCCTTGTGGTAGAAGCAAAGACCAAGGTAATATGCCATAAGCTAGACATATGGAGAGCATAGCTCTGACTTTGGGATGAATGGGAGTAAAGAAGCCCAAAAAAGAAAGGCATTTGATGAAAGGCATAAGGTTATCTGAAGTCTTACTTGGGTTCTCAAGTATGCTATAAATCCCTTTCTCAAGCTGCACACTGGAATCATCTGGGAAGCTGAGGGTTTTTTTTTTTTTCTTTTGAAATATCAGTGCCAGGCCCCACTCCAGACCAAGTGAATCAATGTCCCTGCTCTAAATCACTGGTTCTCAGTGCACATAATAATCCCCAGGGAGCTTGTTAGAAATAAAGATTTGATAGTATAGCAACCAACAAGATGAAATACCTGGATATAAACTTTAACGGACTTACAAAGAGAAACTCTGCTAAAGGGACATAAAAAAGATTTAAGTGAATGGTGCTCTCTGGGAAGAAGCCTTGATATTATGAACATGCCATTCTCCCTAAATTAATCTATAAATTCAAGACAACCTCAATTTCGATGTTAAGTGGATAGTTTTGTGACTTCACCAATGATAGTAAAGCTTGTTTATGAAAATAAACATGCAAAATACCTAGGTAGCTAGGGGAAATAAATGAAAGCTTGAGGAGCAATAAGGAAAACTAGCCGTATCCAATTCTACCATAAACTATCCCAGCAAAAAACAAAGTGGCATTGGAGGTGAAGCAGACAAGGAATAATGAAACAGAACAGCCAGTCCAGAAATAAACCTCGAATTCACATAAACATGGGGAGTTAGCTGGTGTTTCACCACAGGAGGGAAGAGAGAAATCATTCCACAAATAGGCAAGGGAATGAACAGTTTATCATTGTGGAGAGTAAACAAAGTGACATCACTGTTACAGCAAACAAAATCCCACATGGACCGAAGAGAGTTTGTTCTCACATATTCATTTGCATGAAATCATGTACCTTGATCACATCCACATACCCCTTACCCACTCTCAGCTCCGTCCTCCTGCTGCCAAATGAACTGACCTTTTGTGGTGAACAATAGAACCACTAAAGCCTACAAGAAAACTTATATAAACTCATTTATCCCAAGTGGGAAAGCACCTTTCTGTAAAAGACCCAGAAGCGATGAGGAAAAAGGTTCATAACTTTTTTTAAAAATTGGGGTTTTTTTTTTTTTGAGACAGGGTTTCTCTGTGTACCTTTGACTGTCCTGGACTCACTTTGACCAAGCTGGCCTTGAACTCACAGAGATCCACCCACCTCTGCTGCCCATGTCTATCAAAATGCTGGGAATATAGGTGGGCACTACTGTGCCCAGAAGTTCATAACTAAATTATATAGAAAATTATTACATAAAAATCATAGCACTATTTATTAACTTTACATCACTGTCATAGCTCCTTCCCTACTCTCCTTCCAGTCTAATAAATTAATAAAAAAATTAAAAATCCCAGCCTCTTAATAAAGAATTCAATGTTTTTCTACAAGGTTGCCAAAACACTGTGATTGTAACATTAATATAGTTCCTGATTCATGGTTCTCCTTGCTCTATGTTGTTTATTATATATATGTATAATAATATAAATGTATATGTAAAATCAAAAATATTATTTAAAAAAGAAATTAATCTTTAAAGAAAGAAAATCATACCATAACCAAAAGCAAAAACTCTATTTCAAATTAAGTGCAACAAAGAAAGGATAAGTATCTTTAGTTAATTTTACTGTGAACTCCTACAAGGTCAAAATGGGGGAAGTGGACAAAGGACATGAGTAAAAAACAGTTTACTAAAATGAACAATAACTCAATGCATGAAAGATGCTCAACTGCATCCTTAAAAGTGTATAAATCAAACAACAATAGAATACATTTCATTCCCTGGGTTTAGTACTGAGTAAAAGTACTAGAGGAAGGTACAGAAAAGTGTGTATAGTAGGATCCACTTTGTGTGACTTTAAAAAATGTGTATATGGGTAGGTACAGTTAGTTCCCAGGTTAGTAAACATTAGAGCCTTTGATAATGCCCAGTACTTGTGAGAATGTGGTATGATGAGCACCCTCATTCACTGTTAAGAGAAGTACACATTGGTGCAAATTTTGTGGAGGGCAGTTTAACAATGTCTATCAAAATGCTCATTACAGCTACTGTGCTTTTGTCTCAGCCAGATATGTAAGATTGGGATATGGTCCCAAAAGTTTATCAAAATGTTTACATAGTGTCACAACTTGTCGCATTGATAATAATAGTAAAAAATACAAATAGTCCTCAAACCCATGGCTGGTTAAGTACACCTGCAGGCCAGAAAAGGGCATCAGATCACATTATAGATGGTTGTAAGTCGCCATGTGGTTGCTGGGAATTGAACTAAGGACCTTAGGAAGAGCAGACAGTGCTCTTAACCTCTGAGCCATCTCTCCAGCCCCATAGCTGGTTAAGTAAATCAGGATATATCCGCATACTTTAGACCTCTTATAAAATGAGGTAGATTTTGGGGCTGGAGAGATGGCTTAACAGTTAAGAGTATTTGCTGCTACTGTGAGTGCCCACGTTCAGTTCCCAGCATCCATAGGGAAGCTTACAACCATCTGGAACCCTTGCTCCTGGGGATCTGACACCCTCTTCTGGCATCTGTGGGCACTAGGGTGTGACTCGGTTATAGCCCTAGGTTCGCTGGACCTGGTGATACATTCGTGTCATCCTACTACTCAAGAGTAAGAGGCAGGAGAATCAAAAGTTCAAGGTCATGCTCTGAATTTGAAAACAGCCTAGGCAACAGGAGACCTTATTATCTAGAGACAGATAGATGATGATGAAGAAGATAGATAGATAGATAGATAGAAAAGAGAGCAAAATCAAGTAATATTTGTAGATTATTTAAATGTAGGTCCCAAGGCCCTGCCCTAGATATTCTATCTCCAGTGGGTCTTGGAAGTAGTCCTTGCAACCCAAATATTTAATGTGCTCCTTACACACTCTTGATGCTCACACACTGAGAACCAAACATGAGTCTAATCTACATTTCAGAAAGCAGGAAGTCGGGTGTTGAATAGACAAGAGGCCTGGCCAAGAGAAGGGACTCTCTGGAAGGCTCAAGCCTGGCTGCAGTGCTCAGAGCTGGCAAGGACCAGTTCCATGAACTCATGATTCCGTCCCCTTGCAACTTTCAGCCAGTTTCTCAGTCTTGCTCACTTTCTTACCTTCCCTATGGGATTTCAGTACCCAGGGACCTACCTGACTTTTGAAGTGGTGTCCTTTGTGCCCTATGACCGAAACCTCATTGATGTCAGCCTGCTGTCCCCAGAGCAGGTAAGTGTCTTGAGTACTGCCTACTCTACAGCCTATGAAAAGCTGACTTCCAGCCACCCTAGGTCTTTCTTGCCCCTCTTCCCCTACTCCAAGGAAGGTCCACATTGTAGTACCATAGGTACTCATTGGGGGCATATCCTTCCAGCCTGTTGGAGATCCCAAAGCTTCTAGGATTTTCTAGTCAGACCAGCATGCCCCAACTCAGTTAGTAAGCCCTTAGGTAATCTGAAACTGGGCTTCTGAGCTCTAGAATAATGCAGTTCCTTACCCACTCTGGGCCTCAGTCTGCTCCTCTGTAAAATGGACGTACCTACTATGCTTGCTTCTTATTCCTGTGCCAGACAGCAACCTCCTCTCCACGAGCATCACTATGTTATTAAGGCAAACCCCCAGAAAGTAGCAGAAGTCTGGAAGTGGTCAGCTTCCTAGTCCACAGTGAAGCTAGCGTGTCATAGCAGGGGACTAGATAGTACCAAGACCTTATCTTTCGGCATCTTAGCTCACACCTACTTCCCTTTGCAGCTCCAGTACCTGAATCACTACTACCAGACCATTCGTGAGAAGGTTGGCCCAGAGCTGCAGCGTCGTCAGCTGCTGGAGGAGTTTGCATGGCTGGAGCAGCACACAAAGCCCCTGTCAGCCAGGGCTCCTCAGAGCACCTCCTTGACCTCTATGTGGGTAGCCTTCAGTCTTGCCATCCTCAGCTGGAGTAGTTAGAGGCCTCCAGTTCTCCTGCTGGCTGTTCGCTTAGGCTTGGGAATCACTTGCTCCTGCTCAGCTCTCTTCCCTCTGTTATTCCAAGAGCACCTGCTGGCCCTATCACCTTGAAGCCACTGTCCTAAGCTTCCTCCAGAGCCAGATCCCACACAGCCTATTCTACCTTCTCTAAGATATGCATATCTCATCGTAGATTTCCAGCCCTGGGCCCTGGGATGGTGGAGCCCAAAGTAAAGGACCTATAGGGTAATACCTCAATCTATAGGGCTCCATATCCCAGAGGGGTCCATCCTATCCCTACCCACTAGAGAGGCTCAGGGCTTTTCTCACCTACACTGACTCCATACTTTTTAAGGCTGCCTCTGGTCACCCTTACCTACCCACAGGTCTATGGTGGCCTCCAAGCTATAGACTGTAGAGTTGAAGGAATATGGCTCAAGTCTGTCTGCTCTATCTGGAGAAGGAGGCGGCTGGATGTTCTGGTCACAGACTACCACTCTAGTATTGAGGAGCCTGGAACTCAACACTTCAGTCAGAAACGTGCATCAGTCTTCTCCCCACATGTGAACCCACAACTCCTAAACCACCACTGTACTCCTTGACAAGTGAGCACACAAGAAGTTAAGGCATAGGACTTTGTGAAGTAGAAGAGGGAATGGCAAGGTTTTCTGAAATGTGGGGACCAACCTTGGGTAGTCATGTGACCCCAGACTCCTCTGGCACTTGTAGTATTTTTATTTATTTTACATCCCGGTTATAGCCCCATCCCATCTCTCCTCCCACTCCCATCATCCCTCCCTCTCCCCTCCCCCCTCCCCTATTCCTCAGAAAAGGGGATCCCCCCTTCCCATCCACCTCAGCTCATCAAGACACATCAGGACGGAGCATGTTCTCTTTCCCTGTGGCCTGGCAAGGCAGTCCTGCCGGGGGAAGTGATAAAAAAGCTGGCATCAGGGCCATTATCAGACATAGTCCCACTCCTCTTACTAGGGAAGCCTCATGAAGCCTGAGGCACTCATTGACGACATCTGCAGAGGGAGTTTAGGTCCAGTTCATAGTTGGTCCTTGGTTGTGGTTCAGTCTGTGCAGGTCCATCTGGGCCCTGGTTAGTTGGCTTTGTTAGTCTTCTTGTGGAGCTCCTGTCACCTCCAAGTTCCCCACCACACTTTTCCAGAATATTCCTACACATTGCCCAATGTTTGGCTGTGACTCTTAGCATGTGTTTTGAACTGCTGCTGGATAGAGTCTCTCAGAGGACAGCTCTGCTAGGCTCCTTTTTGCAAGCATAGCATAGTATCATTAATAATGTCAGGGGTTGGCTCTCTCCCATGGGGTTGGTCTTGGGTGGGTCAGGCATTGGTTGGACATTCCCTCATTCTCTGCTCTATCTTTATCCCTGCACATCTTATAGGCAGGGTGGGCTTTTTGTGGGTGGGTTGGTGTTCCCCTCCCTATACTAGGAGTCTTGTCTAGTGTATCTGCTTCAGTCACTATAGCCTCTGCTACTAGATGTCTCTTCTAGAGTCCCCCTCATATTTTTCCAGGAGCCTACCCTGACTTAGGTCTCCAGCTTGTCACAGAGATTTCCCTTCCCACAGGCCTTCTGTCCCCCTATAACTGCTTTCCTCAGGTCTGCTCTCCCCCCTCATATCTCTCTGTGTTTCCTCTCCTACCTTGTTCCTTCTCTTCAAGGTACCTTGTACCTCTGTCTTCCTCCCTTGGATTCTCCTTGTTACTTAGCTTCTTTAGGTCTCTGCATTGTAGTATGTTTATCTTGTACTATATGGCTAAAATCCACTTATACATGAGTACATACCATGTGTGTCTTTCTGGATCTGGGTTACCTCCCTCAGGATGATCTTTTCTAGTTCCATTCATTTGCCTGCAAATATCAAGAATTCCTTGTTTTTTTGTTTGTTTTTGTTTTTTAATTTTTCATGGCCCCTCTCTTGGTTTCCTTGTTTTTAATAGCTGAGCACTAGTATCTCACTGTATGAATTACCACAGTTTATCAATTCTTTAGTTAAGGGACATCTAGGTCATTTCCAGATTCTGGCTATTGCAAATAAAGTTGCTGTGAACATAGTTGAGCAAATGTCCTTGTTGTGTGGTAGAGCATCTTTTGGGTATATGCCCAGATGTTGTATGACTGGGTCTTGAGGTAAAACTGTTCCCAATTTTCTGAGAAAGTGCCAGATTGATTTCCAAAGTGGTTGTGCAAGTTTGCATTCCAACCAGCAATGGAGGAGTGTTCCCTTTTCTCCACATCCTCGCCAGCATGTGCTCAGGGAGTATTTTAATGTTCTAAGGTAGAGTCACCATGATAATGCCTCTCATATCTTTGAGAAATTCTTAACCTTGTGTGGGAAGACTCTGTTTTCCCCATTTTATAGATGGGAAAACTGACTTTCAGACATGAGGTGTGGCATGCTTGAGAAAACTCAGCACTTGGCTAGAAGATGGGGTTAGGAGATGGTAAGGGCAGATGGGCTGGCTGGCATTCTGTTTCCTTTGCCCACCAGCACTGTGCCAAGTCTCAGCCTACATCTCAGCCACAGTCTCATTTACTGAACCCACTGTCTTCAGTGTTTTCTCTGTTTGGCCTTGACTAGCCGTTAGCCACCTGGGCTCACATCCTGCTAGATGCTTAAAACAACTTTGCAAAGATGCTTGCCTCTGGTTTTGCATTGTGTCTGCTGTTGCTGTATTGGAGGAGGCTGCAGGTACCTGTGGCTTTTGTGGTGTGGGAGGAAGAGAAGAGGCTGAGGTGGGGGCAGGGATGTGAGGCTCCCAGAATCTCAGTAGGGAAACACGGGGCCTTAAGAGCATGCGGGTTAGTGTGTGTGTGTGCGTGCTTGTGCTCATGTGCATATGTTCCATGCCTTGTCAGCTACCTCCAGCCTGTATGAAGGTTGTTGCAACATTATGAGGGAGACAGAGATGGATTCATCACTCTTAGAAACTTGTTAAGTGTGGGCCATAAAAGTTGAAGCCAACTCTTTTGTCTCAAGGGAGCACATTGAAAGTGAGAACCAAGGTTCTAGGGGTCCAGTGTTGGACAAAAACAAGAGGCTGGGTGTTTGCCTGGACTGGGCCATCAAGGCCTAATTCTCCAAGTGTGAAAATGGTGTATGGAGGCTAGGGAGTTGCCTTGGCGGTTAAAGCACTTGCTACACAAGTGTGAGGACCAGAGTTCCTATCCTCCAGAAATTCATATAAATGTTATGTGGATGTGGAGGCCTGCCTGTAATTTTAGTCTCCCCAAAATGGAGACAGGGCATCTCCATAGCAAGCTGGCTAACAAGACTAGCCATTGACAAGTTTTTGGGTTGACTGAAAAACCCTACCCTGATGAATTAAGATGGAAGAGACATAGAAAATGATTTCCGATATCAATATTCTGCCTCAACACAGGTGTGTATACACACACACACACATACAGTTGGCATATAAGCAGCCTGCCTCTAGGTTGCTTAGCTACCTCTGATGTCATCATCTGCTGCCCACCACCAGGTGTGTGCCAGAGGCACCAGATATAAAGGACCAACTGATCACCTCTCTCCTTTCTCTTCTCTCTCTCTCTCTCTCTCTCTCTCTCTCTCTCTCTCTCTCTCTCTCTCTCTCTCTCTCTCTCTCTCTCTGTCCCCCTGGGGCACCATCCCACTTCCTTCTCTCCCATGCTTCTATAATAAATCCTATACCATACATAATGTGTGGCCCATATTTAGCACACTTCACACACATGAAAAAAAATATATGTATATATATCACCACCAAAATTTGCTTCCAAAGGCCTCACTCAGACTTGTGCTGCCCTCACTGAGAAACCTGTCATGGTTGAACCTGTTTAAAGTGTCACTTGGTCTCTGAGAGCTACTCCTAAAAACTTATGGCGCACACCTTTAATCCCAGCACTCAGGAGGCAGAGGCAGGTAGATCACTGTGAGTTTGAGGCTAGCCTGGTCTACAAAGCAAGTCAAGGATAACCGGGAGTACAAGAGAAACCCTGTCTCGAAAAACCAAAACCAATCAAACAAACAAAAAAACCACCACCACTACCACCACCAACAACAACAACAAAAAAACCCCTCATGTCATCCCCACTACGGTCACTGTGTTCTGTTCCACTGTTGGAAAAGCTTTTGTGCAATCTCTCATTTATCCTCCCAGGCTGTGAAAGAAGGCATTGGTACCATTCTCATTTTCAAAGTGAGGAGAGTGAGTGAGGCTTTTAGAGACTGGAGAGAAACCAACTTGCCCAAGGTGCCTTTTATATCAAGTGGGCAAATGAAACAGAGTTCAAACCGAGCAGATGGCTCAAGGGCCTGCTCTCTAAGAAGATAAGGTGTATGAGAAAACAGGCTCCCCTGGGCTCACACAGATGAGGAGAAGCAAATTCCCTACCATCCTGCTTCCCAGGACCGGCCTGCCTGCCTGCCTGCCCAAGCCTGTCCTGTGTGCCCTGACATTTGCTTCCAACTTTTTCTCAGTCACAGGGCACTAACCAAACCCCATTTGCAGGTCGTTCAAGCCCAAACCTAGAACCCCACCTGATCTCCTTATGAGTTAGCTGCCCTGCACGCCCCCCATCTTTGGCCTTGAGATTAAGTCCTGGCCTCAGATGAACAGCTGTAGAAGGGAATCCAGGCAGCCCAGCTCTTCCCCTCTTTGGGACCTGGAGGACTAGACCCAACTGTTCCTGTTTAAGAGCCTCACTGTAGGTTATTAAGGGAGACACTGAAGTGTGCATACAGTTAAGACTGGCCCCTGAAGGAGTTCTTGTGACATCATTAGGAACTGAAGATAGATAGCTCCCCCTTGGGCTCCAGTGCCATGTTTTCACACCGAAAGGGTGGAGTTACCACACTTCTCCTGACGTTATTGCTGCTGTGGAGCAGATCATATGGAAAGACCTCTCCCTGCTCCTAGAAGTTAGGTTCCTAGGCTTCTAGCCTCAGTTGTAGCAGCTGGGTGGCCCTGGGCAAGTCACCACTACTCTTTGGTTATCTCTTCTCTAAACTACCCATGCAGACTTCCTGATGAGGTTGTAGAGAACCGGCCCATAAGACCCGGATGTGGCATTATTCTGTAAATCAGGAAGCTACACAGACTAAAGATAATAATGCTGTTTTTCACCTAGCACAAGCTACCTTCAGAGGTAGATGGGAAAACAATTTATTTGGGACCCAAATTATGTTGCTCTCTCCCTCTCCCCCTCCCCTCTCTCGCTCTCCCCCTCCCCTCTCTCCCTCTCCCTCTGACAAGGCTGTTGGGGCTAGCTTCTAATTTGCCTTCTTCTAATATGCTCCCTAAGAGCCTGAGTTTCCTTAGAAACGCTGCAGGGCCTGTCACAGAAAGCAGAGCTCCAGCAGCCACCACCCTCCTCGGCTTTCCATACACACTGTGCTTGAGGTAGTTGAAGGGTCAGCTTTGTGAGTGGGGGACCGGGGCATTTCTTCAGGGACTTGTGCTCAGAGGGGCCTCAAGTTGGCTTTTATGGTCTCTTCCCCGGCTGCTCCTCTTTACAATTCTTTTCTTCCTTCCTTCCTTTTTTTGTTCATCTGTCCATTCATTTTTGGCTTTTGAGGCAGAGCCTCTTGTAATCCACTATGGCCTCAAGGTCACCACGGAGTGGAAGCTGGCTGCCTTGTTTCTCCACCTTAGTTCAAGATTCTTAATACTTTTTTTTAAAAAGCCCTACATTTCCATTTTGCGCCCAAACCTGCAAGTTCCATATTCAGTCCTGAATAGGCACTTCATGACCAAGGATGAAGCCAAGGTCATAGCGTCTGCCAGGACCAGAGCCAGGATAAAATCCCAGACCTTCTATTTCAGCTCTGTGGTGGCTCTTCTCCCAGTGTCTGTCTGTCTTTCTTTCCCTTTGTTGTCTTTTTGTAAAGGAAAGCATTTAATTGAGGTTTTGCGTATGGTTTCAAAGGCTTAGTCCATTATTGTCATAGCAGGGAGCAGGCAGATGTGGAGCTGAAGAAGTAGCTGATCTGCAAGCAGAGGAGGGGGGAGGGAAGGAAGGAGGGGGGAAGGAGGGGGGAGACTGAGCCTCCATGGGTGTATGGGCTTTTACCGTCTCCCACTCCCATATAGCCTCGAGGGAGCAAACTGAAGCCCAAGGAGACCCATTCGAGGTCATGTACTTCTGATGAAAGTGGTAAGGTATTGAGATTTTTTTTTTGAGACTGAGGTTTCCTATGTACCCCACGCTGGCCTCAGACTCTGCCCTTCTGCCTGTCTCTCCCAAGTGCTAGGAGAATAGGCCACCACCAAGCTCTGCTCTCAGCCACATTTTTGTTTGTTTGTTGTTGCTGACACAGGGACTTACTATGTAATTCAGATAGCCCATAATTCACTATGTAGCCAAGGCTGACCTTGAATTCATGGAAATCCTCCTTCCTCAGCATTCAAGTACTGACATTACTTAAGTTTCCTTGTGTTTTAAATCTTTTTTTTTTTTTAGGTTAGAAAAGGATATATGAAAAATGGAAAAAATGAAAAACCCTTGTGGGGAGTTTAAATAGTTCATCTATAAGTGATAACAAAGTCAGTTCTCACTCTTTTGCAAGTCAACTGGCTCCAGCTGGTCATGGGTTGGGACCTCAGAAGGGGCTGGACTACCCACTCTTTACTAGTTAACCCACGTCAGCAGTGAATTTTTTTTACCAACTCACTGGGCACTTCCTCAAGGCAATAGTTTGGCACTCTTGGGCTCAGAAAACTAGGAATATGAAGATTTAGTAGCCACTGTTGCCTCCCTCTCCACCTCTACCCCACGACCCCCTCCCCTACCTACCCTCCCATCCCCTTGCCTGATCACAGCTGGGAGTTGGAGGTGCTCCTCAAACCTACACCCTGCCAGCCCCTGCTGTGAGGCTGGCCCATCTCTCAACTTCTGTGTTTCTCTATGAAACAGGAACTTAGCAAGCAGCTTAGGTTGGGTAGGGTGGATGGTTGAGAAAACCCCAGTTGGCTGTGGCAAGGCCCCGAAGCTGAAAAACTGGTTTCCCTCCTAGCCAGTCCCAAGCAGCTTTAGGCTTTTTTTTTACTTGTCACACTACCTGTGTTTTAGTTTGGTCAGAGGGACCTTGATTTGACAACATAGAAATTCATATGCTATGGAGACATACTAGATTTGGGTCCATGGGATCATGGGGCAGAGCTCTCTCTCTCTCTCTCTCTCTCTCTCTCTCTCTCTCTCTCTCTCTCTCTCTCTCTCTCTCTCTCTCTCTCTCTCTCACACACACACACACACACACACACACACACACATGCGACCCATATTATCAGTTAGTCTTCACTAAGGCTCATTATACATGACGTCACTTGCCCAAGGCCCTGTATCCAAGAAGAACATTTTGAATTTCGTTCAATCTGCCTCCTTTACTGAGAATTGTTCTCTTCCTCATCCCGAGAGCCCTCCAAAAATTGTCCCCACAGCCTCCGAAGCTTTTCATAGACTTTTGTCCTGGTAACATCATCACTGAGTCCTCAGCAGAGCAACCCAGCCACACCTGGTCCTCCATAGTAAGGCCCTCCAATGAGTCATAAGCATGTTTTGTTCTGAACACCAAAGCTCCGCCTCCTCTTCAGAGGGTAACTGCCACAGCTTGCTTGCAGGTGGTTTTTGTTTTTAAACCAAGACCTTATCATGAGTTCAGAACTCTAGAAATGATTGTCTTTCTGGCAGGAGCTCCCAGTGTTCTTGAGCTGAAAGCCCTGTGTGCATCTTGCACATGTCAATGTACTGGGCACAGATGCAAGAGCTTCTTACCCCTTGTTTCTTGGCCTCCTCTGCCCTTGCTTGCAGTTAGCCTTCTGGCACTCACTGTGCCTAAGATAAGCATGCAATATGATTATGAGCCAGGCTGCTAAGGTGGTGGGCTTCACCTGGAAATCCCCAGGTATTTTCAAGGGACTTCATAATCCTTCCTTGGATATCCTAGAGACAAGATCACTACTTAACCAAGACTGAATTAGTATTAGCTAAGCATCCAAATCTCTTCCTTCAAATGAATCCAAATCATCCATGTTCCTATTCGTCATCATTCCTAGCCACATAGATGCGTTCCTCTATATGACAGGTGTTAGGAAGTGACTTGCCTCAAATCCCTCCCACAACTCTCTAGGCAAAATTAGTTTATTCCTCGACATGATGACAAGGGCCTCCCTATGTGTCATTCCCACTTAGCCAGCCCTAGCTACTGTAGCAGCTGTAGTGTAAATGATGTGACTTCAGATGCCTTCTTCATCCTCTTCACACCCCCTTGGGCCTGCTTTGAGGTGGTCCTGTGGCATCTTGTCCTGTAGCCAGCCCAACATAGTTCCAACATAGAGAAAAAGCTATAACAAAAATGTTCCACAAGGCTTTCATCTCCCCTTTCAAAAACTCTGCATTAGAGGCACCTTAACCAAATGCTTAACAGTGTGGCCCCAGAATGAGACCTGCCCTATGTTTGGAACTCAGTTCCCCCAATTACTAGCTATGCAGTCTTATTTAAGTCACTTAATCCCACTATACATTGACTTCCTGGAAAGTGGGTTTTGGAGGGTTGTTGTAAAGTCAATAGGTTACCTGTGTAGCATAATTTTCAGCTGGAGTGTATGGAGAGTTGAGCATAGGAAGTGAGATAAGAAACATGGGAAAGCTCTTCCAAATGTAGTAGGTATTCCTTCAGTATCCAAACTCTTAGTATCAAAAAGCAGGGAAACGGCCATTCAAGGGCACTAAGAATGCAAATCCTCATGCCTAGATCCCACCTGCCTTATATATCCCACCCATGACCATCTATCTACCAAAGGAGTGAATGAATCTCCACTGGGTGTGCTGGTTGAGGCCTGCTATCTGTGAACACAGTCTACAGGAGCCCAGTGCCTTTGGTGCTTCTACATCGACCACCTGAGGTTCAGACTCATCTTGCTATCAGCAAGATAGCCCTAAACAACACACACACACACACACACACACACACACCAATTGTGTGCTAAATCAAGGTTTCCTTACTTGATATTTATACTTCCTTCTAGGCCACAACTTTACAATAATTTATTCCAGCCTAAACTACCTCCCTTGCTTCTCTGGAGGATTGTAGTGGGGTTGAAGAATATTGGTGAAGTAACTAATACATTGCTTAGCAAAGAATAAGCACAGGGCAAATGAGAGCCACTCCACCTAGGATGATAGCTCTCAGGTACCCAGAACTTTGGCATCTGTTATCGGGTACCTCCACCAAGCGCTTAGGATAAGGCTGTGGCCACAGCAAGCTCCTAGGTCCTGCTTGTCAGCCCATTATCCAGTTTAAGGTGGCCTTGCTCTTTGAACTATTTTGCCCCAGGGTCACAACTTTAGCTGAGCACTCTGTGTACCTGGAACAGAACCTATAAAATGCAAATACGGTGCAGAAGCCTATTAAACAAGTATTTAGGACCCATTAGCTTCCTGGAGCTTGACCCACTGGGACTCTAGCCGGGATCATCTGTTTAAAGAAAGGCTGGAGGAAGGTAAGTCTGCTTGAGGGAGCTCCTGGACACCCAGAACATAGACTATGGACTGAGTATTATGCAATCTAAAAGAAGAGACAGGGAGGGGCTGAGAACACTTGCCTGGCCTGGGGCAGGTGGGGAGGGGAGGGCTGTCTCCTCTCTGCTTTCTGTCCTGAAAGCCCTCACCTCTCACTTTACCCCCCAGCCCTTTCCCAGGCCCCAGCAGCTCAACGCCCACCCCATTTTGCTGGCAGTATTTGAAGGTTCTGCGGTTAGTGTGTGAGTTCTGCTCACTGGGGCTGGGCAAACAGGAAGTGGGCACATCCTGAGTGCCGGCCAGGGACGATGTACAGGCCCGGAAGGTTCTGTGAGCTGCTTCCACCTTTGAGGCTCCTAGTCTCATAAGCCTCAATTGTCTCTGGACAAGCCAGCAGCACTCTCTATCCCAGAGGCTGGAGAAGATGACCTCTAGCCTGGGATCACAGTCAGGATGGGCCCATCCCCTTCCTAGCTTTCAGGCTTCTGTATATAGTGCAAAGTTTTAGCTGGTTAACACATTGCTGCCCCTAGGCAGTCAGGGAAAGACTTTCAGACTGAAAAATTCAAGCCAATAAGGAAGGGCTGTAGAACACAGAATCTTTTCATGAGTCAGCTTGGCCATTTGGCTGGACTAGGGCCAGAGGAAATACAGTTTTATCTCAAGGGAGATGGACTTTGTCCTTCTTTCCTTAGCTCACAGACAGATGATCTGAAGGCCTTAGGGTCCAGGGAGGAAGTCACGAGAACATCTTGGGAGCTGGGACAGGCCTGCTCAGGATTTCACAAGTGTCACAGAATCAAAAGCCTTGCAAAGGTGCATTGTTACAGTTCTTTTTGGTTGTTGTTGTTTTGTTGGTTTTTGTTTTGTTTTGTGAAACAGGGTTTCTCTGTGTGGCCTTGGCTGTCCTGGACTTGCTTTGTAGAGCAGGCTGGCCTTGAACTCACAGAGATCCACCTGTCTCTGCCTCCGAGAAGTGCTAGGACTAAAGGCGTATGTGAGCCACCACTCCCAGCTTTGCCAGAGTTCTTTATACTGGTGTATAGGTTAAGGGGGGGAAAGCCAGGCATTGTGGTGAATGCCTTTCATCCCAGCACTCGGTGGGGGGGGGGCAGGTGGATTGCTGTGAGTTCAAGGCCAGCCTGGTCTTCAAAGCCAGGCCACACAGAGAAACTCTGTCTTGAAAAACAGAAAACAAAAAACAAAAACAAGAAACGAAAGTTGTAGGCATTTTGAGGGTTTATTTCTTATCTGTTCTCTTCTACATTCTTTTTGAAAAGATTTATTTATTTATTATGTGTATAGGCCAGAAGACCATATTATAATGGTTGTGATCCACCATATGGTTGCTGGGAACTGAACTCAGGACCTCTGGAAGAACAGTCTGTGTCCTTAACCTCTGAGCCATTTCTCCAGCCCCTCTTCTACAGTCTTTGAAGGATTATTTTATTCTAAGAAAAAAGTTGTCTTTGAATTAAAGGGGAAAAGGTGCACATCTCTTACCAAGAAATTCCAAACTTTCTAGACACTTAATCTAATAATAAACTTAGAATAGCAGGGCATGATGGCACACAACTATAATCCTAGCACTCTGGGAGGCAGAGGCAGGCAGATCTCTGTGAGTTGAAGGACAGCATGGTCTACAGAGTGTATACCAGGACAGCAAAGGCTACACACAGAAACTCTGTCTCGAAAAAAGAAAACCAAACCAAACAAACAAACAAAACCCAACAAACCAAACAAATAAATATCCAAACCCCCAACTCATAGAAATTATAATTTACTTTAAGGACATTCAATAAATACTTTTTTTTAATCAATCACGGCAAGATAATTGTTATGGGTTCACACAACTGAATGCTAATCAAACACTTAAAAAATCACGTAATTCAGGCTGAGAAGATGGCTCTTTGAGAAGTGTGCTTGTTGTACAAGCACAAATACTTGAGTTTGGATCCCTAGCACCTACATAAAAGTTGGGTGAAGTGACATACATCTATAACTCCAGCACTGGAGGAAGGCAGAAACCTGTGGATCCCAGAAGTTCACTAGCCAGCTAGCCTAGCTGAAAACCGTGAGCTCCAGGTTCAGTGGGAGACTCTTTCTCAAAAATAAAACAAAACAAAATGTAGAAAGCAATAAAAAAAATCTGGCATCGACTTCTAGCCAGTACATATGAGTGTATGGGTAAGCACACATCCTGAGTGTGCACACGTACATGCACATACATACATAAAATCACATAGTATTTCATCCAGTCATGGTGATGTGCATCTATGACCCCAGCACACAGGAAGCTGAGGCATGAGGATCACAAGTTCCAAGCTGGCCTGGGATACATAGCAAGACTCTAAAATGAGAAAACCTAGATATATTTCACATGAAAAGCAAACGCCAACAGTGTATGAAATGTGTTTTTTCACTAAAAAAAAAAAAACCTAAAGATAGCTTTACTGAGGTATGCATTCATAAAACGATCACCACAATCAAAACAAATAAACATATTCACTACCTCCAAAAAGTTCTACATGTCCTTAGTTATCTGTCCCTCCAATCTCTCCAAATCTCTCCAAACCAATGATCTGTCTCCTGTACCATCGGATTTTTCTAAGAGATAAACATGTTCTTAGAGGTGTTAGATGTTGGAAACAGTAAAGGGTATTTATCTCAACAGTGTGAAACCAATTAATGAAACTTTTTTGAGGTTTCTTTTCATTCTTCATCTTCATTTGATAAAATTTATATGATGCATACCAGTTGCTTTGTAGTAAACAGGTATTTTTATTGAAAGTATTGAAATGTCTGCCACCAATGCTCAATGGTAGCAAACTTACCTGGCATGTGTAAGCCATGGGCTAGACCCCTAAACACTGCAAATGATCATTCCAATTCTTGTCGTCATCATCATCATTATCATTGTAGTCCTTATCGTCGTCGTCATCCTCTGCCAAACATAACCCAGAAAGGGGTGTGGTGCATAGGCATTTGATAAATGCCTTTTGGATGGGGCACCTGTTGTTGACATGGCATTGCCTGCGAATGTTTCTCAGTTGTTCTTGTGTGGTCCGAGGGGTGTTAAGCGTAAGCACACCTCATCTATTATGAGAGACATATATGTGCTGATGGAAATGTGGACTATAGGAATGGTGAATACAGGGTAACTGAAGGTAGTAGGGCTGAGAATATCAGGAAGATGTCTGTAAGGGTGGCAGCTATAAGGATGATGAAGCAGTAGAAATATCTGAAGAGATGAGAGCGTTACCAGTCATGGCTATGCTGTGCTGACGGCAGTGGGATGGTAGGAAGGATGATGGCTGTAGGGGTCATTGGTGTTGCACCAGTGGCTATCTGGTAATAGTAGCAATTGTGATGACCACCAAGATGATGGCCATAGCAGTGACACTAATGGTAATTGTAATAGTAGTAATGACTTTGATGATCTGAATAGATTGGGGGGATTTATTCAACAAGCAGAGACTGTTCCCCTTCTGATTCCTGATTTAGTGAGTGAGGATACAACCTGGCTAAGGCAGAGAGTAAAAGGACTGCTGGTAAATGACATGAGACTCACAGGGCTGAGAGGCTTTTCTCTGATTGTTCAACTCAAGCTCTGTCTGCATCAGAATCTCTGGAGACTGAAGCTGGGACTTCCTTCCTCCCTAGAGGCCAGCGGGGGCCATGATTGCTGTAAGAGTAGGTCACGTGGCAAGGTTTCCTGTATGCTGCTGCTGCTGGGTGTCCATGGCCCGTACCCCCAAGCTGCCACTGCAGCAGTAAGAGTGGCAGCCGGAGGCTCCGTCTATGCTGTGCCACCTGGCTTGGGCCGGGGAGGCTTAGCCAGAGACTTTTGCTGCATCTCAGCACCTTGGAGAACAGAGCAGGAGTGTCATCACATTAGAGGGACCATGTTGCGTCGCAAACCCTCCAACGCCAGTGACAAGGAGCCCACTCAGAAGAAAAAGGTGAGGAGCATCTTTGAGCACTCACTCCCTCCTCCCCTCCTCCACACTTTCCACCAATCCCCTCCTGGACTCTTAGCAGGGGGAAGTTGAGCCAAGGCTGTATGCTGAGCTTGTAGGTGAGGGTTCTCCCAGGAAGCAAAGGAACGGGACTCAACAACAGTCGCTAGCGTAGTAAAAGTATGGAAGACATTTTTTAATCTCTGGAGTATAGAAGTATGAGCTGGACCTTTAGAAGTCTAGAGTTACAGAATACAACCCTACAACGATGAGATTAAAGAATTTAGGGGCTAGAACCACAGACTTCAGTTTGACAATTACAAAATACAGTGCTCAAGTCGAATCCGAAGAGCATACTTGATTCTGCCCCTCCCTAGCCTGCTTCTGTATCCCTTCTGCTCAGGTGTGTCCTCTTGGGAACCATCTCATTCAAAGGGCCCCACTAGCCTACCCAGCCAAGGTGGCCACAACCCCCCTACTCTTTGGCAGGAGCCATGCCCTTGCCCAGTGGGCTTGGATCTACTACAGCTCCTCGGGCCACTAGAGATGAATCACTAGGTGCTTTTTGAACTCCGGAAAAGGGCCCACCAAAATGCGGTAAAAATTCAGGGGGGTTAGACAGGTTATTTCTGGGTGGGGAGAACTTACGAAAAATGAGAAATGAAGCTGATGACATGGTGAGTAGGTGTGAGAGCTGAGGAGAAAACATTTCGTGGGGGAGAAGGAGGGTGATTTCAAAGGCCAGGAAGGAAGGTGGCTGTCATAGATGGCTGAGGTGTTCATCTCCGGGAGATGGCAGCTAGACTAAACGATTCTTGAAGACTCTGTTATATCCAGGTTTCTCTGGCCGTATATAGAGAGTTCATTGTATGGTAGAGTTCTCCCAGGCAATCAGTCTGTCCGGCCTCCATGTCTAGTGAGACCACAGGAATGTTCCAAAGCAGGCCTAACTGCATCCTAACACCCAAACCATAGTCAGTGGCCTCCAGGACTCTCACTGTGCCCTAACCAGGTTCCCCTAGACTTCAACTCAGTTACACTATAGGGGGATTCCCCCCACCCCCTTGTCAGGAGAACAGTTCTCAGGCAGAGGATGACAGCTGAGAAACCGGCTCAGAGCACTGGGGTGTGCATCCTGTCCCGTCTCTGAGGATCTGGGTGGCTGCCACTTTTGGCTGTCCTCTCCCCAGCTCAGCTGCTTCTCTAAGGTTGCAGTGGTGGTAGGTGGAGAAGGGGGAGATTTGTGACTATTCACACAGGGCCCTGTCACCTCCCCCCCCCCAACCCCACCTAAACTAAGCTTGCCATTGGCTGCTACTCCTCAGAGCCAAGCCACTTCCCCTTGCTCTCAGGCTCATGAGAGAAACAGAGACTTCTATATAGACCCTGGTAGGCCCCAAACCACAAGAGAATCAAGCTAGAGGAAAGAGTCTGAGAAAGAGCTGACACTGTGACACTAGGACCCAATGCTACCTCAGGCAGAGGTGCCAAGGCACACAGACCAAGAAATCCCTTTCCTCTCTCTGGCTTCCAATTACCCAGATCCTGCATTTGGCAGATGGGCCTCTGGGAATTCCTCCAGGTTTCTTCTAGAAAAGTCCCTTAGGGAAGGATAGTCCATGCAAACTGCACCTTATCCCTGCCAAAGCTTCCAGGAGGCAAGATGAGCTTGCTTCTACATACCCCAGCCCCACACTCTAAAAATTCCCTTAGTACAACCAGAAAATTGTGGCGCCTTCCCAAGGCCCAGAGACAGTAGCCAGTTCCATCTTTGATTGCTAGGTGACCTAAGTTCAGTCCTTTCCCCTCAGAAACTGAGCTGAAATGATGGAAGGGCATGCACATGGACAAAGGAAGCTCCTCCCTCCTGTCCTCATCTCTTCCCTCAGCCAATGAAAATGTGCTAAGGAGAGGGGCAAGAAAGAGGAGTTGGAATCCTGCCTTGTTGCCATAGGACCCTAGGACAGTTCATTGACTTCCTGTGGGCCTGAGTTGCTTCCCCTCTGAAAGAAAAAATAACCTCTGGAGGTCGGGAGCAGTAGGATAATAGCTGTGAGAGCACCATATCACACATGTGCTCCTGCCTGCAAGGGGGTGCTTGCTTTGGCATGAGCCAAGATGGGAAAGACACTGCTGAGAATAAACCGTGGTTTTCCGCCTTGAAGCACAGGAAAGAAGATCTAAGAGCATAGAGAGCCGCCACTGAGGGAAGGCTCATCAGAAGTCACACGCCACACTCTGCACTTTAGTCATGGTTACCTTGCTGACTTTCCCCTGTAATCTCACAGAGTAGGGACCAGGTATTATTTTTATACTGATTTCACACCCTGGACTCAGGCTGGTGACATGGGCTGGAGCTATCACAGGCTAGTGAATTGCAGGGATCCAAGGCAGGATGCTTACTTTTTGGAATCTTATCTCCTTCTCTCTGCACCCCCTTGTCCCCTTACTGATCTCAGAAGTGCTAGGAGTGAGTAACAAGCATAAGATCTGGTCTGCGAGTAGGAGACAAGGCAACAGAGCAGAGGAAGGGGTAGGCCTTGGGGATGGCCGCTTTGGAACATGGTACCTGTTATGGTCCATAAGGACAGGATGCTCTGCAGTGTCAGGGTCTAAGAAATGGAGAGGAGTTTGTTCTAGCTTTGTACTCCCCTTCCAGTGTCTTCTCCTCTCTTTGCCAATACTAGTACATTGCTCCCCATGGGGGCCCCCATATCATTTTTCTAGAATATCACCCCAACAACACATGCTTTGTAGTCTCTACCGGCTAAGCAGCATTATTATGAAAATTGGAAATGCTCCAAAATCTGAAGGGTTTTTGAAAATCAACAGGGTGCAACATGTAGAAAATGTCACACCTGACCTCATGTGACAGGCCACGATCAAAACACAGGCACACTATCAGTGTTATATAAAATTACCTTCAAGCTACATATATCAGGATCATATGAAACATACATGAAATTCATGTTTAGATGTCTCATTGCCAAAATATCTCATTATATATTCAAATATTATAGTTTTTAATAGGAAGTGCTAACAATGGTAGCTCAGTTAGTAGGATGCTTACTTATTATTCATAAAGCTCTCAGTTCATGTAAACTAAGTATGGCAGCCATAAATTTGATATATGTAATGAAGATTGATTCAAGAGGCAGAGGCATTATCATCTACCTCTTATATTTTTGGTTGTGAGCCTAGCCTTTAACGGCTGAGACATCCTCCACCCCTTGAGTATTGGTCATCCTCTGCTACATAGCAAATTAGAGGGCAGCCTGGGCTACTTGAGGCACTATCTCAAAAGCCTAAATCTGACAAGTGGAACACTTTCGGTCCTAAACATTGTGGATAAATAATAGTCGACGTGTGGTTTCCCATTATCCACAGGGGAATGCCTACATCCCTTGACATGGTTAGCAAGGACCTTTCGTAGCTTTTTCTGCCTTGGCTCTCAGAACAGCTATTGGCATAACCACCATTACATCCCCTCAGATTACCCCTAGCTCTCACTCTCATTCAAATGCTTCCTAGCTCCAAATGGAGGAATATCGTATCTCCCGCCTGGGCCCATTCAAATGTTCTTCCTCCACAATTGCCCCAACCTGTTCTCCTGGTGGCTCCAGGAAAACAGCACCTATAGTCAGCACTGTGCTCGGTCCATTTCTATCTTGGTGTGAGAGTGACTGTGCTAGCTGTGAGGTGACACAAGCACTGTAATTGTATGGCCTTCCAGTGTTTAGGAGTGCCCTCCTTTTGTGTTTCCACTACCAGCCATGGGACTCTGCCTAAAATAATTTCTCTGCACCTGGCAGGCTATTGGGCATATGGGTGGTAGTTAACCTTTCTTTTCTTTTCTTTCTTTCTTTTTTTTTTTTTTTTTTTTTTTTTTTTGGTTTTTCGATTTTTTTGTTGAAACAGGGTTTCTCTGTGTAGCCTTGGCTGTCCTGAAGCTCAGTTTGTAGACAAGGCTGGCCTCGAACTCACAGAGATCCACCTGCCTCTGCCTCCCGAGTGCCGTGATTAAAGGCTTGCACCACCACTGCCCAGCTGGTAGTTAACCTTTCTATGAAGGGTTCCCATACACACAGAGACTAGGGCATGGACTACTCAATGACTTAGGGGGCAAATTGAGGGAAATGTAGGAAAGAAAGGTGAGCCACCTGGGCCAGTATGAAGCTATGAAAAGTGATGGGAGGAGGATTTTTGTAGGGATGCTGCCTTTGAAACTGGAGTAAGAAAACTTTTTTTTTTTCTGAGTATGTTATCCATATGGCGACTTTCAATAAAATGGCTCTCTCCGGGGTAGGCAGTACTCAGCTCAAGCAATAAACCATTTCTGAAATTCCAGAAGCATCTCTCACAAGCCTACCTGTCACCCCATAGCCCCCTCCCCAAGTGTAACCACTTTCCTGACTTCCAACAGCATAAATGAGTTGCTCCATGCTTTGATCTTTGTATAGGGAGAATTAAGTGTCATACTTTTGGAGAAAGCTGACCAGTTTTCATCAACTGTGTGGTGGTGAGATTGTTCATATTTTTGGAAGAAAGAATGTTGTTGAAATAGTTGCATTGCTGGGTACTGTGCTCCTATATGATTCTGATACAATTAATTCATTCTATAGTTGATATGTGTTGTATCCAAGTAAACCGAAGCTCAAGGAGATTTCTCTCTGGCAATTGCTAGAAGCATACAGTGCTTTAGGTGGGGAAATGTCCACGTTAAGAGTTTGCAGATGGGTCATACAAAAGGCTAAACATAACCCAGTGTCCTAGGAGGGACAGATGTGCCAGGTGAAGCTCCCAGTGCTGAATGGATACCCAGATCAACTTGAAAACAGCTCAGTGCAGTAGAGGCTTTTGTCTTCATTTTACTAATGAGGAAACAACAGCACAGAGAAAATAGTAACTTACACAGCTGGTCAGTGGCAGAAAAGAAGAAACTGAGGTTTGAAGGTTAAATAAGTCATGTGAGGCCACATATACCAGAGTCATGCCAAAGTTGAACTTAGCAACGCCCAGTGCCCAAAGTGTAGCTGTTTCTAAGAGGCCCGCATGCTCTCCTTAGGCTCAAAAAAAGAGACCATCAGTAACAGAACTTCCTCACTTGCTGGCACAACTCTCAGCCAGGCCTCACCCCAAAGGGAAGACAGATAAAACAAAAACAAAACCTGAGCTCATGGATTTCAACTCACCTCTGGGCTGGGTTATCCCAGAGTAAGCAATAGTCAGCCAGGATATTTGGAGCTGCCCCTGAAGATGGAGGGAGGCCTGGTTAAATGCCACCTTAGCTGACTCTAGGCATTGGTCACCTAAAGAATCTGAGCCTGACATATTTATTTATGTGGACTATGGTGTGGCCAGTTGGGCCCAAGCCCCAGAATTATCTCCTCATGCTTTGGGCTTAAGCTCAGACATAGGGGCCATCACAAAAGCCTGAGTCTCAAAGGCCTCTCCTCTCTCTCTTCCCAGACTCTCAGCCTCCCAGCCAGCAGATTAATGACAGGAAAAGGCTTGGGGGAAAGAGCTGTGAATAGAGAACAGGCCAGCCATGAGCTTACTCTTCCCTAACAAAGCTTACTTCCCACCCCACGTCGGCCCTCTTGCTTGCTTTCCAGCCTCACCAGTCCCTGGGGCTTCAGGGGCGACTCTCAGCCTCCCGATCTGGAGACTAGGCCAAGCAGTTATGGAGGGAAGGCCACAATAGGCCCCATCGGCCTATAAATAGCAACCTAGCTTGCTGCCCACCCTCTCTCTGTTCCCTCTTTTCCATGCAATAAGAGGGGGAAGTTATCCAGGCAGCTGCTTCCGACCATACAAGGAAAGGAAATAGATGGAAAGTAGAGGAGAGAGGGGAAAGAAAGGAAGAAAAGGGGGGAAAAGAATAGAGGGAGGGGGTGCTAAGGATAAAGGAGATGCATGGGAACCGTGGAAATCACCCATGGTCAGACATTCCTGTCTGTATACCCACTCCCAGTCTCCTTTTCCATGTCTCTATCACAAAGGAAGCTTACCAGGCACCCCACCGACGAGGCCCCGGATGAAGCTAATTTCTGCTTGGCCTGACTGCTGACCTAGTTTCTGGTCAGCTACCTCTAGGAATATATGACCCTGAAACCCAGTTGCTGATTCAGCCTTGGTCAAGACCCAGAAAAAGTACCAGACAGCTACAGCGCAGCCTTGTAGGAGTTAGGAGAAATTGCAGTCATTGAGGGGCAAGTGTTGCCACCCCATGCTCTGGGGGTGGGGGTGGGGTTGTCACTGGACACACCCCCATTTAGGACAAAGAAGGATGTGAAACCTTCAGCTTTAGTCCTGGTTTGGAGCTCTGGTTCCTCAAGGCCTTATCTTGGGTGTCTGCACTCCATCTCTACGCCATCTGTCTGGCCATCTGCGAACCCTGGTTCCTGTGTGTGTCTTCTGGTCTTATCTATTCACCACGACACAGGCTTAGCCTCAATTTTTTTTTTTTGCATCTGTGGCCACCCCCATTACTGTCTTGTCCTGTCTTCTGGCTGATAGCTCAGCATGTACACTTAAAGATCGATTCCTGAAGACAGTCTCATCAACACAAACAATAGCCCAGGCCTGAAAGTCCAAACCCCAGCACAAGTCAGCAGTTGCCAGCTCCTCTCATTGGTGGCTGAGGTTAAAAGCTGAGCAGAATCAAGAGAAAATGGTGGTTGTCTGGAACTGAATTAGCTCCCCTCATTTAGGAGCCAAATCTATAGGCACCTTCTATAAATAAGACTCAACTGTGGTGGTTTTTATAGAAAGTGTCATGTCAGGCATCTGGTGGGATTGCCTTCCTCTTCCTGGGACATGAATTCATCAGGCTGTAGTCCTAAATGTTTGCCCCTGCAACCTGGCTCAGCCTGCAGCCAGTGTGTAGAAGCCAGAGTCTTGCTTTGGGGAGGGACCTCCTCCCAGTTCGCTTATGACATTTTCATATATGCTAAAGTGTAACACGTTGACTCTGACCCATCGAATCTTTCAGGCCAGGGTTCTGAGACCAAAGGTCGGAGGTGGAAATCTGGGTTTAACCTGGAGCTTCATTGAGCTATGAGGCACCAGAGGCCAGAAGTCATTTGTTCTGTGGCCAGGGATAGAAGGAAGAAAGCTACATCTTGTGCCTTTGCTTCAGGGTTCGTGTTGCTCTGCTTAGCCTTGATGTGGGCGTGTGTGCCCAGAAGGGAGTAGAGATCCACCCTTGGGAGAGCATCCTAGCGCCACTGATTACAACATTTCTATTCCTTCCAGCTCTCACTTCAGCGCTCCAGCAGCTTCAAGGATTTTGCCAAATCCAAGCCCAGCTCCCCTGTGGTGAGCGAGAAAGAATTTAACCTGGATGATAATGTGAGTTTCCGCGATTCTTTGGTGGCGTCTGTTGTGTGAGGGAAGAGGAGGTGGCTAGGTAGAGTGGAAATAGGAGGGATTAGTATTATTGAGACAAAGCTTCCTTAACACAGAAGGTCCACGTCTCCTAGGCACCAAATTCCTGGGCCCAAACATCATATGTACATTAATTACATGGTAGAAAGCAAATTAAATCACAAACAAATAAGGCTGAGAACCGGATTGGGCCTGATGAGAAGGGGGATGAAGTAACTCTCCATCCCACCAGGCCCACCCACCTAAGGACCTTGAAGACTTCTTTATATCACAAGACCTGGATCCAATCCAGAGTTACCATGGGCCCTGAACCTCTTCTTTTGTTGTCACAGATTCCAGAAGATGATGCGGGTGTTGTTACCCCTGAGGATTCTGGGAAGAGTGGCAAAAAGTTGGGAAAGAAATGGAGAGCAGTCATTTCCCGAACCATGAACAGGAAGATGGGCAAGATGATGGTGAAGGCCCTGTCAGAGGAGATGGTGAGGCCTAGAATCCAAGGGTGGTGGGCTGAGGCCAAGGAGGGCTAAGGAGGCCATTCTGGCAGGGAAGAGAGCATAATCACCTGGACAATCACTACTCAGATGTGCAGGTGCTGCTCAGTGCAAAGAGGATGTTCACATGGAGGTGATGGGGGAGCACAGGGGTCACCAGCGGCCATGGGCAGCACAGCCAAGAAGTCCTGAGGAAGCAGGAGGCTGGCTGGGAGAGAATTGAGTTTGAGGAAAGATGAAAGTCTGGGCAACAGAAGCTTCCTGTAAAGACAGGCAGCTGAACGGAAGATGAGCTCTCCTGAGGCATATGTATCCAGCTTAAAGCTTTGATTGGAAGAAGCCCCTGGGATTGATTAAGAAGGCCTGATTCCAGGAAAAACAGAGAGAAAAATATAGATGCTCTTCTGTTTACCATGTGGTTACATCTGATAAGCCTTAAGAATGCCATGAGTCAAGAACACATACCCCCTAACCTACCACTACTACTAAGAACGCTACTAAGCTTAACAACATAGCACTGTGTATAAGTGTCACTTGCTTCCCCTCATGGCATTTGTGGCTGATGGAGAGCTATGACTTCCTGCAGCATGCTACCCAGCATCACCAGAGAGGATCACACTCCATAGTGCCAACCTGGGCGAAGATCCAAATGCAAGATTTAAAGTGTGGTTCCCACTGAATGGTATCTCTTTTTGTAACCATCAGAAAGTCAAAGAGTGTGGGCCTGAAGAGATGGCTCAGCAGTTAAGAGTGTATACTGCTCTTTCAGAGGACATAACTATGATTCCCAACAACCATGCTGATTGACTTAAAACCACCTGCACTTCCAGCTCCAAGGTAGCCAATGCCCTCTTTAGGCATTGTACCCTGCCCTCTGAAGGCACTTGTACTTATATGCATGTACCCCACCCCCAACATCACCCTACCCACACATACATATACACATAATTAAAAAAAATAAACCTTAAAAAGATAGATCAGTTGAACCACCATTAACTCAAAGACTGTAAAGAAAATGGAGGTTGATAGCTTCAGCCCAGGGAGGAAGGCGATACAGTGGACTAGGCGGGCAGGCACAGCCCTAGTGGCTTAGAGCACACAGTAGGCTGCTTGCACTGTTGGCTCTTACAGGAATCTTGAGTCCTGGATCCAGCTTAACTAGCTTCTGATGGCAGTTAGTTAATTGTCATGAATTTTGCAAGGTAGTTGTTAAATAAAACTATTATTAGAAATCAGCTTCTATAGACTAACAGAAATCAGTGGTAAAGTACTTGCCTAGCTGGTACAAAGATCTGGATTTAATCACACTACCAAACACACACACACACACACACACACACACACACACACACACAGAGAGAGAGAGAGAGAGAGAGAGAGAGAGAGAGAGAGAGAGAGAGAGAGAGAGACAGACAGACAGACAGACAGACAGACAGACAGACAGACAGAGACAGAGACAGGGACAGAGACAGAGAGACAGAGACAGAGACACAAAGACACACACAGAGAGACAGAGACTTTAAATAAAATATATCCTATTAAAAACAAATTAGGATGACCTTTGCTGTAATGGAACACCATGACCAAAGCAATCTGGAGAGGAAAAGGTTGATTTGGTTTATACTTCCACACCATAGTTCATCATTGAAGGAAGTCAGGCCAGGAACTCAAACAGAACTGGAACATGGAGGCAGGAGCTGATGCAGAGGTCATGGAGGGATGCTGCTTACTGGCTTGTTCTTGATAGCTTGCTCAGCCTGCTTTGTTATAGAACCCAGAACCACCAGCACAGGGATGGCACCTCCTACAATGGGCTGGGCTCTCCCCCACTGATCACTAATTAAGAAAATGCCTTATAGTTGGATCTCATGGAGGTATTTCCTTAACTGAGGCTCCTTCCTCTCTGATGACTCTAGCTTGTGTCAGGTTGACACAAAAGTAGCTAGGACAATGGTGATGCTAACAATCTTCACAATTCATCATATCCTAATTCCAGCACAACCTGGTATTCCTACATGTGTTGCTGATATGTGTGTGTACAGTAACTACACAACAGAAATAACCTAGATATCTCTTCTGACAACGCATTCAGGGACATGCAGTGGTACCTGCATGTTGACCGTTGATGGGGAACATTCACAACACAGAAATTGGCAAATGAAAAACAAAAAACAAAACAAAAACAAAACAAAGATTAAGAGAAAAAAAAATTGGCAAATGATCCAGTCCTTTATTCTAAAAGAACAGGCTAATAAAACACCATGCTCAGATGCACCGAGTTGAGATTTGAGGAGCTCTGGAGCCAGGCAGCTTGGTTGTTGTTTCCCATAGGCCCTGACAAAGTTATCTGACTTAAAACTCAGGCCAACCATGCTACTTAACTACAGGTATTACTGTGAGGATTAAATGAAATGGCAGGCCAGCCTGACACACAAGAATGTGGACATTTGCTCTCAGACACAGTCGTCTGCCTGACTGGGTCGTGATAACAGCCCCAACCAAGTGCAAGCTTAGTTGCTTTGGCCTTTTCATGTCCATCAGCACTGGAAACTAATAATGTATGTTCACTCAGTGCACTGGGGGCCTCTTTCTGTGATATATGAAAACCGGGCCTGCCAACCCTGTTTTTTACGAAAGAGGAAACTAGGGTCCAGAATGTGGTCCCTGAGCCTGTAACAAAAGTGGGATCGGAACCAAGCTCATAGGCAGTTCCAGTGCACTGGGGACTGGCTATGTTGCCACAGCAGGGCTTCTTAGAGATTCCAACACTGTTCCTGTAGGGAGACACACTGGAGGAGGGCTCAGCTTCCCCAACATCTCCAGACTGCAGCCTGGACAGCCCCGGTCCTGAGAAGATGGCCCTGGCCTTTTCTGAGCAGGAGGAACGTGAACTGCCAGCACTCAGCCGCCAGCCATCAACAGGTGCGTAGGGGAAGCAAGTGGACATCTGCCAACACTGGAGGAAAGAACTGGACTGGGGCAGTGCCAAAGGCTTTCTGGGAAAGGGTTGAAAGAGAAATGAGTATTTGTCTTCTACTTACTGGAACCTCCTTAACCCACTTCACACCAAATTTTCCTCACAACCTGATAGGACCTGCACTGCTGTTGAGGTGGAAACAGAGGCTCAGCATAGGTACATGGCTTGTCACGCGACCCAGTATGGAGCTCAGATCTGCCTTGCAGGGGCTTCCACTTACTATCTGAGGCCTGCAAATGCCCACAGGAAGAGGGAGAACTTCATTGTCCTCTTGGGCCAGTGTGTCCTCAGCAGACTAAGGGGACATACATGCCACAACCCCCTGAGTATCTGAAGCATCCCACCTTGGAGTCCAGAGTTTTCAGTTCTTAAGAGTCATCTTCTTGGACCCAAGACCTCTCTTGACTGGGCTTATTGTACCACTGGGAATCTTCTAGAAGTCCAGGAGCTAGCCAAGAAGGAGAAACCCCTTGGGCTCCTCCCATTTTTGTCACTCTTTCTCTGGCTCCACAGACATCTCTCTCTCTGCTCCCCTCCCCCCCATTGAAATCCACTTAAAACATCCATCATTCTGCCCTTCTCTGGTAGAAAGAGTCTGACTGCATTTTTTATAAGGCTTTGTTGCTAAACGCTGAGTCTTATAAAATAGAGAAAGTAAAAGAACCTTGCAAGATATGCTTTTTTTCCTGTGCCAAAGGGGCACTATACTGGGGGTAAGGAGACCTGGAGTGTAGCAGACCCAGTGCCACCAAGGATCATGAGAGGCCTACCTGGCCTCTGATTTCCTCACCTGTTCAGTAGGGCATTGGCCCTGCTGGGCTCCAGAGGCTTTCTGGATTTGCCCATTCTTTAGTCTCTGTGAGCCAACTCTGCAGCTATCAACTCTTCATCATCTAAAGGCCTAGAAGAAAAAGCCATGCATCATCAGAATGGCTAAGAGGATTAGTCCAAGACACTTTTGTGCTTCCTGCTAGAGTACACCATCTGTCCTCAGTGTGTTTCCCTGGGGGTTCCCTGTAGTGCCCTTGCGAGGCACTGCCTAACCCCTAGCTGTCTTGGGACAAAGATAAGCTTACTCTCTGTCCTTCTTCTGCAGGCAGTGGACTCTGTAGCCCTGGGCCCAGCTCTGGAAGCTTCATGGAGGAGGCATCTGCTCCCCAGTACACAGGGCCTTTCTGTGGGCGCGCTCGAGTCCACACTGACTTCACACCCAGCCCCTATGACCACGACTCACTGAAACTGCAGGTAAAGTGGGCACCTGGGTCCCTCCAGAGCCCAGCAGGCTTCAGCCATGAAGAAAGAAAGCAGAGCAGGGCAGTGGTGGCACACACCTTTAATCCCAGCACTTTCGGGGGGTTGGGGGGGGGGAGAGGCAGAGGTAGGCGGATCACTGTGAGTTTGAGGCCAGCCTGGTCTACAAAGTGAGTTCAGGACAGCCAACATACAACAGTAAAACCTGTGTCAGGTGAGAGAAAGAGGGGGGGTGGGGAAAGGGAGAAGAAAAGAACCAAAATATGAAAGTATCAGCAGAAGCCAAGTGTTCTCTTTCTGTTCTCTTCTTCTACTTCCCCCCTTTATCCCCCCCACCCCACCCCCCAGAAAGGAGATGTGATCCAGATCATTGAAAAGCCACCTGTGGGTACTTGGCTGGGCCTGCTCAATGGCAAGCTGGGCTCTTTCAAATTCATCTATGTGGATGTGCTACCAGAGGAGGCTATGGGGCCTGTGCGCCCCAGCCGCCGGCAGAGCAAAGGCAAGCGGCCCAAGCCCAAGACTCTGCATGAACTGCTGGAGCGCATTGGCCTGGAGGTTTGAATTTGGACTTGCAGTACTGTCTGGGAGCTGAGAAGGCATACTTGCCACTGGGACGGGGGCCAATGGGGACATGCTGCTATGTGTAAGTGGAAATGTTCCAGGCCAGGGTGGCTTATCAAGGAGATTGTGCTCTTACCCCCCCCCCCCCAGGAACACACATCTACCCTGCTACTCAATGGCTACCAGACCCTGGAAGACTTCAAAGAGCTGCGGGAAACACACCTCAATGAACTGAACATTATGGACCCACAGCACCGGGCCAAGCTGCTCACGGCTGCCGAGCTGCTGCTGGACTATGACAGTGAGTGGCTTTGGTAGGGGAAGGCACTGGGTCTCACTGGCATTGGAGGCACTGTACTCTTTCCCTCCACCCCACCCCCAGCCCCCTTTGCAGTAGGAAGGCACTTTTCTACAATTGAATTGGCGTTTTCCAGGGAAATGTGTTAGCAGCGGGTGGGGCAAGTCATAGGAGTAAATCAGGTCCAACTCCCTTGTGGATCATTTGCATGAAGTTAGGTAATAGCCCCAGAGTCCAAGTCCAGGTTGCCCGGTTCCAGCTTAGTGCTGGTGATGTTTGACCTTTTGGGCCTGGGAACAGTTCCCACTTTCTGTACTGGAAGTCTGGAGGAAAGAAGCTGAGGTACCAGAAGGAGTCAGAAGAGCTGACTGCCTACAAAAGACTTGCCCAGGCCCAGGCCCCCGAGGGATTCTGAAAACACCCTGCCACCCCACCCCTACCTCTATCCCTAACCTGTTTAGGACCCAGTCCCTCCATTTTGTCTTCATCCCAAGCAGCTGGCAGTGAAGAGGCCGAAGAGGGTGCCGAGAGCAGCCAGGAGCCTTTGGTGCACACAGTGTCAGAACCCAAGGTGGACATCCCACGCGACTCTGGTTGCTTCGAGGGCTCAGAGAGTGGGCGTGATGAGGCAGAGCTAACAGGCACAGAGGAGCAGCTGCAGGGTCTCTCCCTGGCCGGGACACCTTGAAGTGAAGATGGCATAGGCCGAGGCTGAGCCCTAGCTGCAGAGACTGCAGGGATGGGTGTGGCCTCCCATAATGGCTCAGGACCAGAGAGGACTGGTGCAGAATCTGGTCCTGCTTCCCCAGGGATGCTTATGGCTGAAGGCCCTGCCAGGATGCTACAGGTTCAGATAGAGGGAATAAGGGACTGCCAAAAGGTATATGCTGCCCTTTGGACCCTCTCCCTCCAGCAGTGACTGACAGAATGGCCCCTTCTGGCACCTCCCATTCTCCCACTATGGCCATACAAGTCAGGCACCAAGGGACCTTCCTAGTCATGCCTCGCAACCACGGCCCCACTAAACCTTCTTACCATCAAACCACTGACACACTGCTTCTAAGAAGGACACCAAACCACCATTTCAAGCCAGTCTTTAAATCCCTGGGGAAGCTAGCTGTTTCTAAGGCTCTTGGTTGGACATAGGTGAGTCCTGAATTCCGTCAGTGAGGTTGGAAGGAAGCTGCACCTACTGTCCCCACTATTCTTTCAACGTTCTAGAGGTCTGACCACTAAGTCACCATGAGACCTGCACTATATGTCTGCCCTTCTTTTGGCTTCAGCCTGGTAAAGGACTCGAATGAGCAGTTATTGAGGGCCCCACTGTGCAGCTGACATTCTGCACCATTAAATATGTGCTCTCCAGGCTGTCTGCCACCAAGGACACCAGTGGGCTTCTTGAAGATGCTGGAAGGACCTAGGGTTTCCAATGAAATAGCACTTCCTTCTCATACATTTCAGACCTTCCCATGTGACTCAAACTGAATGACAGACACCTTTTCCCAGCTTAAAACAATGCCCACATGTCATATGATAAGTGTCCCCACATGTTCCTTGGACCCTTCAAATGCGATTTCTCACAGACTGATTGAAGATGGCTACAGCTGCCTTCCAATAACACAACTGCCTCCTGCAAGCCAGGTGCAGGTATGGGCCCAGGCTTATTCATTTATGTGAATCTTCATAAGCAAGGGAAGCCTTTTGCTTGACATTGGAGGCTCCACTGTACCTAACATTGCTCTGCTAAAGGTTTTAGTGCCCTAGCTCTAAGGGGTCAAGAGATCATCACATCTATTACTGGGGTACCCTTGAGTTCAGTAGCAAGAGCATCCCTTCATGATGCAGGAGCAACTGTGCCCATCACAGGTAGGGCTACTTGCTTAGTAAGTGGACATGCTTCTGATCTACTACTAAGTACTTTCCTAAAATCTAATTTGAGTGAAGGAGTTGAATGTAAATAAAGGATAGCAGGCAGGCAAATTAGTAGCAATAAATATAAATAGAACTTAATTACTGTCTCCTGTTTTCTTTCCGATGTAGAGAGGGTTGGGGGAGGGGTTGAAAGTTCTTTAAAGATCATCGTTTTCCTGAGACAGAGTTTCTCTGTGTAGCCTTGCCTGTCCTGGACTCTGTAGACCAGGCTGGCCTCAAACTCACAGATATCTGCCTGCCTCTGCCTCCCAGCATGCTGGGATTTCAGGCATGCGCCACTGCACCTGGGTTTTAAAGCTGATCTCTGCATTGTCCTTCCAGGGCCATCTTTCCCCTCCCCAAGGATACAAGTATTCTTGACTCTGCTAATCTAACTCTCCATCTAAAGCTACAGCTGGCTCCATCCTTCCTTCCAAACATCCCTACTGAGAACAGGGCTCATATGACCATAGCCACAGGCCTTCCTGGGGTCTGAGAGCTGGCCTAGGAAGAGCCACTTCCCTCTTCCCATAATTGCTTAAACAGGAGCCTTGTGAAGAAGGGTCCACCCTGGTGTCTGGAGGAGGGCGGGGTGCTATACAGGGAACAAAAGCATTTGCAGCTAGTATTTGCAGGGCTTTTCTTCTGAAGCCTTCCTTCTTCCTGAGCCTCGCCCTGGACACACTAAAGCATCACCATTTCCTGGAAAGTGACATGGTGATGGAGACCCTGGGCTTCTTTTGTGTATTACCTGAACTATAAAGGGCCAATGAGAGTGAGATATGCTGCCAGAGTAAATATGGGGCCACTCTACTTCCAGGCCGTTCAACCATACTGCTCCTAGTGACTCTGGCTATCAGAAAGCTATGAGCATAATCCTCCCCACAAGAAGTAAGTGCCCTGAGAATGGCTAAGTAATTGCTACTGTTACTGAGCATTTATATAGTGAGATGAGGATCATCATTATCATCCAATTTATGGAGGAAGAAGCAAGCCGAGAGGTTAGAGTGGGTGACTAGAAAGTCACAGAGCAAGATGACTACATGGCATCCATATTCTTTTTTAAAATTATACTTTTTATGTGTACTAGTGTTTTATCTGCATATGTAAATATATAAATATGCACCACACTTGTGCCTGGTGCCCAGAGACGTCAGAAAAGGATGTTGGATCATCTGGAACTGGAATTACAGATGCTTGTGAGCCATCATGTAGGTGCTGAGAACTGAATTCAGGTCCTCTGCAAGAGCAGCAAGTGCTTTTAACTACTGAGCCACCTCTCCAGCCCCTAAGCCTATGTCCTTAAGCGCATTATTACATTTCTTCCTATTCAACAAGGTCATTCTCGACTATACAGAAAATTCCAGGCCAGACTGGTATATATAAGAAGAAACTGTCTCCAAAAAACCCCAACATATGTATAGAATATACTATACATTATATACTATACATATTATATTTAATTAGATTTAACCAATTAACAAATCAATAGTGCCTAAACTTTTGGCTTTCAATACAGGACAAAATTTCTGGAAAGATGAGGACTGTGACTAATGCCCAAAGTGCTTTAAAAAAATATCATTTGCCCCTGAGGCCCCTCCTATCAGAGGAAATCCCTAAAGTGGACCGGAATGTAGGTCAGTGGTAGAACTCATCTCACCTAGTGTGCATAAGGACTTGGGTGTAGGCTCAGTTTTCTTAACAATTATATTTTATTACAAACTTATTAACAGAGAGTACCTCACCTATAACCCGACTAACCTAAACAATAGGAAAAGAAGATGAAACCATAAGGATATCACTTCCAAGGAACAACTCTCCTGGCGTAATCAGCAGGATTTCTTCTGCTGGAACCTGGAGCAACTAGAACCCAGAACCTCAGCCGGAGCCCGGAGCCCCAAGCCTTCCTTCGAGTGGTTCTCTCTAGGAGCATCTCGAAGTGGAGCGATGAACAGCCAAAACTATCCCAAGGCTCCAAAGGCCCCGCCTCTTGTTTTTGGTTCACATTTATACCTCCTCTCAGAATTTGTTCAAGGATGTTTTTCAGCTGGTTAACAACCAATCTCCCCCAACACGGTGGTTCAACTTCTAAGGGGATAAACATTACCTGCTCTCTCACAAGTCTTTTCTCATCCCCCACTTGTGATCTAAACAAAAAACATATTTATCTCTCCTTCACTTGGGCACTATCCCCAACATCATAAAAAGAAAATATATACAATACAACCCTGAGTAATGGTTATATATTAGTGCTAAGATAAAGAAAAATGTCAGGGAAGAAACACATGAGAAACTGATGTTTTGAAGCCCCCTCTTGCCCTGGGGAATGGTCTGGGGAGTACAAGGATAGCTCAAAGATCTGGAACTCATTTTGGCCAGTAGGTCAATTACAGACTGAAAGGAGGTAGTGACACAACGGCCCCAGTGATCACAGGAAAACCAGCTGAGGCATCAAGAGACTGCAGACAACAGAACAAGATATGAGGGACAAGAAAATCAGTGGCTAGAAAGGCCACAGGTCAGCCCAAAGATTCTTCTCCAGGCTGGGTTGCCAAACCCTCTTGTCCACTTGCCTGAACTGTTGAAAGACGGTGAATAGTAGCATCCTTATCCTGAGCTCAGTGAACTGAAGTCTGGGGCCCAAAAGGCTGATATCTGAAGGTGGAGACTCTATACTCTCATCCCAGCCTGGGTAACTAGTGTCTCCCTTAGAAAGATGGGGGCAGACTAGTCCAAGAGGGACGATCTTTTCCCCTGAGCCCAAACAGAGCCAGAGACCAGCAACCAGGATATCCTCTAGAAAAGGTGAGGGCTAGCCTTTAAGAGCTTGGGATAACCTAAGGCCAAGCATTAGATGCCTCTTATTAGCTGGGTTACTTGAAACATGTCACACAAATTCCTTAAGCTTCAATTTCCACATTTCATCAAGAAAGCGGGGCTATAGGACATGACATGGCTTGGTGGCACATGCCTTTAATCCCAGCACTCAGGAGGCAGAGGCTGTGAATTTGAGGCCTGCCTTGACTACATAACGAGTTCTAGGGCACCCAGAGCTACAGTAGTGAGACCCCATCTCAAAAACAAAACCAAAAACAGGAAGTGGGGATAATAGTATTAGCTACCTGAAACTAGTGCATGTACTTAACAATGAATAATGCGTGTGAATATTTTGCACCACCACTCACTAGTTACATGACTTCTGGAAATTACAACTACACTGCTCTCCTATAAAATGGGGATAGTGGGCTATTAATTAAAGTGGCCTAATAGTACATTTAGAGAACTACACACGATAACTTTCTGGCATACTGTGTCATTAAGTTACAGTTATTTGACCTTTTTGTTTCGAGACAGGGTTTCTCTGTGTAGCCCTGGCTGTCCTGGACTCCCTTTGTAGACCAGGCTGGCCTTGAACTCACAGCGATCCATCTGCCTCTGAGTGCTGGGATTAAAGGTGTGCACCACCATGCCCAGCTATTTGACCTTTCTTAATGTCCAGAGTCCTGAGCTCAAGAATAGCCTCAGAGGCCATGTCATTATATGCTTGTCTGTAGACAGATATTCTTACTTGCAATAGTCCAGAAGCAAGCTGATCTTAGAGTACCTAAGAGATGCTGGGTTTCAAGGGTTGATTGAGGGTACCAACCCTGATTGCCAGGGAGGCTGGTGGTGAAGATAAGGCTAAGGAGTCTGGGGCAGCTCAGAGCTCTGGCCAGTTTGTATGTGATCAGCCCTAGGCACCAAACTCCCATGGGCTGCTAGAGAGAAGCTAAGGGCCTGATTGAAGACAAAAGGGTTCAAGACTGCTCAGCTACTGTCCAATTCAAGGTGACAGGCACATTTTCTTTCTTCGCATCAGAGGAAGCAGCTCCAAGCATTGGTACAAACCAGCTAAACTGCCTCCCTTCTCATTTTGATATTTCATGTCTCTTTAAGGCTACCTAAGACCACTCCAGGCAAGTTCTGACCAGCTCTCCACAGACCCTTACTATTGCTTCGCCCACCTGCCTCCATCTTCTATGGCAGTGTGGGCCAACACATGGACCCAATCCCTTCTGGTAACCTTCCATTTTTTCACTCACTCTGAGCTGCCCACTCAGACTTTTCACAGGGATGGAGGCTGTATTTGGACCACAGGGCCCAAGGACATCACAATATAAGACAACAGCAGCTTTTTCATAAGGGAAAGAAAAAAGAAAAAGCACATTGGTGATCAGTCCCAGCAGGGCCCAACACCTTCCCCTCCCAATTCAGGAAGTTCAGGATGAGGTATGAGGTTTCCAAGCTGGGAAAAAAAAAGTGGTTCTCCCAGCTCTCTCTCACAATAGAACCTACCTTCACTTCTCACACAACAGTGGTCACATTACCTTATTAGTCAGCCAACAACACAATCAACTGGGAAGGAACTGCCTCCCCTCTGGACACAGCCAAGACTCCTCCTCCAGGAAGTATTTAAATAAATGGAATTCTATAGTACTTGATATGTAAGCTTCACCTTTTCCTATAACTTTACCGAGACCAATATAGCATTTGTATACCATTGCCTCTGGGACCTGCTAGGGATAGCGTCAGAAGGCCAGAATGAGCCCAAGGCAATGGCCCTCACAAAGGCACAGCCAATTTGATTGTGGGAACTGGCAAGGCAACTTCCTGACTTTCAATACGAAAGAAACCCCACCATCAGTTCAACCTAAGTGCAGGGGTCTGGAAAGATTGAAGAGATTTAAGTTTTAAACAAAAACTCAATAACCTCCCCTTTGTCAACCTGACTATATATAGTCAGGTCCCTAAAATGAAGAAAGTGTCAATCCTGTAAACTCCAAATGACAAATTATCCCCCCCAAACCATTGCTGTGTGCCAATATGCTTAAAGAGAGAATGAAGTCAGCAATGCAGTTTCTTCTAATTTAACCCTAGCACAGTGGTTCTCAACCTTCCTAATACTGGGACCTTTTAATACAGTGGTGACGACCTCCAACCATAAAATCATTGCTAATCCATAACTGTAACTTTGCTACTGTCATGAATCATAATATAAATATCTGTTATGTAATATCTGATATGTAACTCTGTGAAAGGGTCATTTGGCTCCCAAAGGGGTCATGACCCACAGGTTGAGAACCACTGGCTTAGCACATACTCAATACCCAGAAATTATTTACTGAAAGTGAAGCAAAGACTCATTTCATTTAAATGTCATTTGTAGTAATCTAAACTCCGTTTATACCCACTTCACAAAGAAGGAATGGGTTATACTTGGAAACTCCTGGATTTTGAAATTAGTGCATTTTCCTTTTGGTCTTGGCTCTACTAGAGAAAGATCATGAATATGAGAGCGCAAGCAAGCATCATGGCCCATATTATCAATAGGATCCTTTCAGCTGTGCTGTTCAACAGAGCCTGCGTTTTACAACAAATAACCACTGTGTGTCTTATTTGAACACAAAACTCCAAGTTGGAATACACAAATAACTACTGATAGACAAATAGATAGGTAGTAGCTCACAGAGAAGACAGTGGGAAAATGGGCTTCATAAAAAGCAAGCAATGGGGGCTGGAGAGATGAATCAGTGATTAAAAACACAAACTGCTTTTGTAAAAGATCCGAGTTCAGTTCCCAGCACTCATGTTGGGCGGCTCACAACTCTCCACAATGCCAAATCCAAAAGATACAACACCCTCTTCTGGCCTCCGCAGGCACTGTACACATGTGATGCAATTTCAGAAGCAAACATACACATATACATAATAAAAAGAAAGCCAAGAACCATGGGATGTTAAGGAGGTAACTCTATTTCATGTTCTGGAAATGCACAACCATTTCTAAATCAAGGGTTCTCTCACTTCCCAGACGCATGAGGGAAAGTGAGCCCTAAGCTCTAATTGACTGATTTATCAGGAAATGACTTGGTACCAAAAGAAAACAGGCCAAGGATGTGGACAGATAATTCACAGAAGAAATACAAATGCCAATATAGAGTAGATGAAAAGTGCAAGAAACGCTTCACCTCATTATTAACCAATCCAATATAAGGTAAACGACACTGAGAGTATATTATCATATTACTGCACCAAATGTTTGAATGGCATGGGTTGAAGCAAGCTTTCTGATACACTGATGACAGAAAAAAACCGTGACAGCCTTTCTATGCAGCAATTTGTTGAAGAGCGTGTAAAAGGGCATTCTCTGTGACTCAATAGTTCTGCTTCTGGACATATATAAAGATGTAATCACAGATATGCCCATATATAAAGAAACTGATCACAGAATTATTCATAATAAAAAAATTGGAAACTCCAAAATGAGTGACTCTAGAGGCTCGGTCTTAGAGATATTATAGTGTCAGAGAAGTATTTTAGCATGATTCCTAATGATATAGAAAATGCTAAGTTAAAAATCAGATTTAAAAATGTTATTTAGGACTTAGGATATAGCTCAGTGACAGACAGCTTGCTTAGCATGCAAAAGGCCATATGTTTAATTCCCAGCTCTGCAATAACAACAGCAGCAACAACAATAATAATAAAGAAAGAAAAGATAAATTTCTAGTTGAATCATTTAGAGAGAGCGAGCCTAGAAAAGAATATACCAAAACATCAAGTGATTATTGTATCTTGGTGATGAGTTTATAGGAGATTTTTGAAAGTTCTCTTATTTTTACAATTTTCAGCAGTGAGTAGGGAATTTTTTTTCAAAGCACATTAAGAGTATGAGAGAAACAAAGTCTTTATTTCCTTTCTGTGCTTCCTAAATATTTTGAGTTAGAAAGGAACCTGAAATAACTTGGCCCACTGATTCTCAACCCCAGTGCTCTTTCCTGTATATACTATGTTGCACCTTTTACCACCCTGCAGAGTTAGCATAGCTTACTTAAACCTCCCAAACCAGCAGTATAATGTATAATTATTCCTCTGTCTCAATGAGTTATTGGTCCTGTAACCCCCACTATTAGGGATACCAAAAGCCATAGGTGCTCCAAAAAAAATTATATAGTACTTACATAGGACCTTAGGTACCGCTGCTCTGTGTCTTTAAGGTCATTTGTAGATTACTTATAACTAATATGGTGTGAATCTTATCACTGTTACTATACTGTATTATGGAATATATTATATATTGTGGAATATATTGCTATGAACTGTTGTTATATTGTATTATAGAATATTGACACATAAAAGTCTGTACATGCTTAGTACAGATGCAGGTTTATTCATTTTGTTTTGACATAGGGTCTCACTGTGTAGTCCTGGTTAGCCTAGAACTTGTTCTGTAGACCAGTCTGGCCTTGAACTCACAAAGATCTTCTTGCCTCTGTTTCCTGAGTGCTGGGATTAAAGGGGGTGCACCAGCACAGATGAGTTTTTTTTTTAAGATTTATTTATTTATTATGTATACAGTGTTCTGCCTGCATGTAGGCCTGCAGGCCAGAAGAAGGCACCAGATCTCATTATAGATGGTTGTGAGCCACCATGTAGGTGCTGGGAATTGAACTCAGGACCTTTGGAAGAGCAGCAGGTGCTCTTAACCTCTGAGCCATCTCTTCAGCCCCCACAGATGAAGTCTTTAAGAATATCTTAAATCAAAGGTTAGTTGAATCTGTGAATGTGGAACTCAAGGAAATGAAGGGCCTAGGACCTCATCTACTAGCTATACTAGATCGGGAAAAATTAAAGGAAAGTAATTTATAAGATAACACATTTTAATATAAATACTTGGGAACGATTATCCTAAGACATATAATAAAGTACAAGATATAGCCTACTATCTGTAGACTCATTGTTGAATGTAATATAAACATAGACTCACACAGGTAGGTTGTGTTGGCAACTTCAAGACCCATGAATGACACTACAGACAGTGACAAGAATAGTGCCTAGCAAGTTTCCAAACAAAGTAAAAGAGCACCTTTCCACAATCTACATAGTGGCTGCAATTCTGGAAAACCAGTGTCTATTCACATTATGAAATCTTTTTGTATTTCTTTATAAAATTATTAGGACCAGCGATTATACCATTTCCACCTGCATTCATGTTCAATGGGCTATTTGAAGGTCCTTCAGATGCATGTGTATACTTACTCCCCTTTTATATTTACCCAAAACATGCAATTCAACCTTTAAAACCAATGATATTGAGAGTTTGAGCCTTTGAGAACAGCAAGAGAGTCCTAGAATGTATTCTCAAAAGTAACACAAATGCCTTTTGAATTACCGGGAACATGACTCTTTAGTAGCACCATAAGAAAAAAATTATTATCTTTAGGGGGCGGGAATTATTTACTGTGATCTCTTGGTGATTTTCTCTAGCCTGGCCCCAGCCTCAGGAGTAGAAAATAAACTGAGTTGGAAAAAGGACTAACAGGGCCAGGGTACAAGGAGCAAGAAGGAGACTAAGCTGCCAAGTTATCACTTGATCTAAATGGTCCCAGAGAGGTAACAGATACAGGACAGGTCTCTCCCTGAGCCACTAAGTTGTGGGCTTTCTTAAAGGAAAAAAGGAGGGAGTTTCTGAAGGTGAAGGAGGGGCCCAATCACTCATACTAGACACAAGTAAAAAAAATCAGGCAGAAGCACAAAGAAACAGACAGCCCTGTATTTCTAAAACCATTCAAGTCCCCTTCATTCATTGGCTTCCCCCCAAAAGAAAGATTTCTTTATTAAGAAATACCAGAGAGTGAAAAACCCCAACACATACACGTTTGTAGGCTCCCACAAAAGTGCAGAGATTTACATATTAAATTGCATTTAAGTTAGAAAATAGATCTAAAAGCAAAATACTTTTCTCCCAAACAAGGTAAAGAGATTTGGTCAGTAAGAAAGGGGACCTGAGGGGTAAGGGCAGGATGGTCAGATGGGAAGAATGGAATTCAGCTGCTATAATCAAACCCCACTTCTGGCGGGGGTGGGGGGAGGAAGCAAAAGGAGCAATAATGATCTCAGCTAGGGCCAGGAGGGCCCCAGGGCCAAAGGGACATAAATTTCCCCTTCCCTCTGAGGTTTTGGATCAGTGCCAAGCATCCTGGCCTGGTGGAAGTGGGGTGGGTGCACAGGAAGTGTGAGGAATGAGAGCAAGGGGAGAGTTGGAGAGAGTGTCAGCCATTGAAAACATCAAACAATATAAGGCCTCTTTCCCCAGAGAAAGATCAATTCTTCAGTCTCGCCTCTGATCAGAGCTCACACTAGGGACAGTCCCAGCTGGTATATGGTATGAATGGGACGGGTCTTCAGGCCAAGGTCTTAAATACAGAAGATTTATAAAGAAAGAGAAAGAGGGCAAGGGGTGTGAGGAAGCAGATCTAAAAAAACAAAACAACAAAAGCAAACAAACTAAAAACATTTCTTTGCACTAGAGATAGAGGATTTCTATTTTGATCCTTCCCACCAGAAAGAGAGCGCTCTCCTGGTGACCTAAGGGGCAGCAGAAGAAAAGCTGAGGTAAATCGAGGGAGGAAACCCATCCCTGCCCAAGAGCAGTGATGGGCTGAGTGCTGACTAGAAAGGGCGTCCCATCAGGAACAGGTTTATTGGAAACAAAAAACAAAATCAAAACCAAAAACAAACGAGTAACTTCCGCACTCTCTATGATTGCCCTAATTTTGAACTACCTGAAAATCTAACTGTAAAATCAAAACCGAGAGAGCCAGAAAAAAAAAATGGGAAAGGAGAAACAGACAGCAGAGGAATCTGAGTCAATCTCTCTCCCAGTGACTCTCTGGAGTCAGTCTTCCAGAGTTTCAAATCTTGAAACAACTAAAACGGAAAGACACAGAGAACCTGGGAGCAGCCAAATGTCACTAATGACAAGGAACCGGAAAGAGTGAGGCAGGAGTCTTGAGTACAGACCATTTGAAAAGAAATGCATGCTGTCACTTGTAAAGGATCACTAATGAACTATTTCCAAGGGGAGGCCCTGGTGAGCCTGCTTCAAAATCCAAGACCCACTTGCAGATAACAGTGTCCACCTACTGAAAACAATCCCCTAATAAAGACCGTGTTCTCGTAAGCAAGTGTAATCCCTCTACTCTCCCAGGCTTGCTCACACTGTATATTGCTTGGAAGTCCTGTGTTCAAAGTCCAGAATAAGATAACCTTCGGCCCAGAATTAAATCGATCAATGGAGAGGTTGAATTTGAGAGGTATCTATCTCTTCAACCCAAGGGTACCCTGGAAAAATGAAAGTATGGGAAGTAACAAGCAACCCCGTCTACCCCCCCACCCACCCACCCCCTGACCCAGCACACAAACACATTCACAACCCCAAAGTGGTTCTTGAAATGGAAGGGGAAGGAGGAGGCAGGCAGCTTGCATTAGACACAGTTTAATCGCCTTCAAATAGATTAAAAGTTGTGGTTCACACCCCTCCGTGTCCCCATAAGTCATCCAAACAAGACCCTGGCTTAGAAAGAGAAAAACACAGGTGCTCTAGGAAATATAGCCACATATAGTACATAGATCTTCTTCCCTGAAATAGCGCAGGTCCTGAGCAGAGCTGCCTGGGGGCGGGGCCGCAGTCCACCCCCAGGGTGAAGTGGCTCTGGGACTCTGCAGGTGGAAGTGCTGGAAGAGTAGGGCTTGGATGAAGCCCATGGTGTGGTTACCGTTTGCCAGAGGTGGGCTGAGGTCTCGGAGGGGGATACCCGGGAGGGCAGCAGTGCTGGGCTTTCCCTCACTCAGCCAAGGCTTAATGGAAGTACTGTTTAGCCTTTTTTTGTTTCCTTTTTTTTTTTTTTTTTTTTGAGTGGATGAAGAGGGAGAAGAGAGGAGAGGAGGGGAGAGGAGAGGAGAGGAGAGGAGAGGAGAGGAGAGGAGAGGAGAGGAGAGGAGAGCCTCTCTGTGCCTTGGCTTCCCCATTTGTGCATTCGGGGCCTCTGTAGGCCTTACACAAGAAGTCTGAAGGGTAGTGTTTAAGTGAGCACTCAGGGTTCCTCTGAGGAAAAGGAGCCACCAAAGTGCAGACTTTTATTACTGCCATTCCTGCTCCCAATGGAAGCAAGACTCAAAAGAAGAAAATGAAAATGGGCTAATGAGAACAAAGGGGGAGATGAGACAGAGAGTGTGAAGGGCTATGCTGTTGGCATCTCATCAATGCTTATTGAGAATAGCACAGGCATTGAAGTTTCTGGAGAATCTCTGAGAAATGTAAATTATTATCTCTACTATGACTACTTACATATACCATCTAATGGGGAAAGAATGGGACTTGGATGTTAGAGAGTGGATGGGGGGGGGGGAGAAAGGAGAAGCTACAAATAAATACAAGTGAAAGGTACCTGCCCTATTCCTTAAAGGATTGGCTGGCAATGCTGGCACTTGGTAGCCAGGAGAATCCTCCAACCTCACTCTCCAATCCTCATTAGTTCCGAGGGAGTCAAGAGCCCAGGTAGGATTCCCCGGCCAGAGGTTTCTGTGACTGCCTCTGGACTCAGGACATGCAGCAGCCGGAAAGGATTAGAGCCAGTCTCGAGACTCTGTAGCCCCTGAATGAGACCAATGACCCCCAGCAAGAGCTAGGATCTAGAGGGAAGAGAAGGGGAGTCCAAGGACACCTTGTGGCTGAGACAATGGGAAACCAGTGCCATAGTCCCAAGAGACCCATTTGTTCAGTTGCCAGATGTGACCGTCATCTTCTGCCACTGTCTTAAGTCCAAAAAAAAAATTGTTTTAAAAAGTTTGCAGCAAGAAAATGCCAGTGTGCAATTGTGTGACTAAAGACCAAAGAAAAATAGTAATAAGGGACAGCGTATTTGCTCTCTGTCTCGTGTTGTTCTTCTCCCCTGAAATCTCTCATAGCCCTAATTAAACACAAACAAAAGTCTCTTCCACAGATAGGCTACTTCTCAGCTTCAGTTGCCTCCTGTGGTGGCTCTGGGGGCTCAGGGGGTGGCATCTCTTCCGGAGTGCTGCTGTCCTCCAGCATCTCGTTAGAGTTCATATGTTCCGTTGATGCCTGAGAAGTAAAAGATAGCAGATTCAACATGAGGTGTGCTCTCTCTTAAAGTCTAACTGCAGATAAGCCAAAGGCATGCATTCTTCCTTCAAACCCTTCAACCACAATGACGCTAAGGATATGGTGCCATGGTCATCAAACTCAGACCCAAGACCAGGCTAATATCGCCTCAGCAGACTGCACCTGCGCATTATTGGAGGTCTATCCTTAACTGTTCTGGACAGATGTTTCTACTATTGTACGTGATGGTAATAACATGAACCATAAATAATTACATGCTAGCACACCCACCACAGCAGAATATTATACTGTGCTTATATAACAATGTCTGAGCTAATGGTTTTCAATCCTGCTTCTGTCCTAACAGAGAATTTATCACAATAGTGAGTCCCAACCAATGAAAGTGCTTTCAAATGACACATATGATTTAAAATGTTTCCTAACTGATTCTTTTTTCTTCAATGTTTATTTTCATTTTATGTGCATTGGTGTTTTGCCTGTATGTATGTCTGTGTGAGGGTGTTGGAACCTTTGGGACTAGAGTGAGCTGCCATGTGGGTGCTGGGAATTGAACCCAGGTCCTCTGGAAGAACAGCCAGTGCTCTTAACCCCTGAGTCATCTCTCCAGCCCCCACCTAAGTGATTCTAAAATAATCCTCTCCAATAGACAACTGAGAACCACTAAACTATATTATTATTATTAGGGACCAGTCTCATCCAAAAAATAACATTCAAGATGATGACAATAACATGTAAACACACTGTCCCTTAAAAAGAAAATGAAAGGTTTAGGGGAAAAGAGAATAATAACCTTACAAAAAGTACGCACATAAAATAAGATTCTACTTTGAAACAAAATTTAAATCTAAAAACCTATTAGAACGAAAACATGCTTGGCTAGGTTTCAGAATATAAGACTGGTATACCAAGATTAATTGTTTCTCTATACTCTAGTGAGTGATGAAAAAAAAAAACGAAATTAGGAAATCATTTCATTAATGTCAAAAAGAACAAAAAATATTTATATAGCAAAAGATACATTTAAAACTATAGCATCAAAGAAAACCAAAGAGGAAAAAAAAAGCCCATTCTTTTTGGTAAGGATTCTCTTCCTACCTGGCAGAGAGCAAGGATGACAGTCAAAGAGACAGATCTGCTATGTGTATCTTCTGTGTGTCTGTCTGTCTGTCTCTCTCCTCTGTGTAGGTGTGCATGTGGGTATGCACATGCTGCAAGTACCTTACCAATAAGCTCCATCTCCAGCAAAAGATAGCCAGGTTAATGGCTCAGAAAGCAATGTTATGGTGGCAATGCTCCTCAAATTGATCTATAGAATCAATGTAATCTCTATCAAAATTCTAGCTGGCTTCTTCACAGAAACTCATAAGCTTTAAGATAATTGTAACGTCCATTCAGGATTTCAAGGGTCCAAGAATAGCTAAACAAGCATAAAAAATAAGAAGAAGGTTGAAGGAATACTATTTCCTGTTTTTCAAAACTTTTCAGTGCTAAAGCAATAGAGACAGTGTACTATAGGTGTAAAAACAGACATACAGATCAACAGATTATAATTGAGAGTCTAGAATTAAACTCACACGTTTAAGTCAATTGGTTTTTCAACAAGAGTGTCAAAATAATGAGAAAAGGGAGACAGTCTTTTTAACAAATTATAGAAAGATAACTGGATATCCACAGACAAAAATAAATAAATGTGCACTCCCTTCCTCTCGTCATGTATAAAAATTAAACCACAAATGAATCAAAAATATAAATGTAAAAGTTGAAACTACAAAACTCTTAGAAAAAAACCAGATGAATGAATCTTCACAAGCTTGGATTGGGTAACAGTTTGGGAACCAAAACCATGAGCAACAAAAGAAAAAAGAGAGAAATTAATACACATAATTAGAACACATGGGCTATGCTGATGGCTCAGTGGGTAAAGTGCTTGCTGTGTAGACATGAAGATCTGAGTTTAATTCTTAGAACCCAGGGTGGGGAAAAGCTAAGAGTGGCAACATGCATTTCCAATCCCAGCAGTGGGGAGGCAGAGACAGGAGGACCACTGGGGTTTGATGCACAGCAGCCTACTCTACTTGGTGAGCTCCAGGTCAGTCAGAGAGGCTATCTGAAAAACAAAACAAACAAACAAAAAAAAAAAAAAACAAAAGCCAAACAAATGAACAAGCCAACAAAAATGAAGCTGGGAAGCACTTAAGGAACACTCAAAGTTATCCTCTGCCCTTCTACCTACCTACCCAGAGAGAAAGAAGGAGGGGAAGGAGAGAGAATAAATATTTCCCTTGTGAATATATACAAATGACTAATACCTATATGGAAAGATGTATGCATCATTAGTCATCCGGGAAATGCAAATCAAAGCCACAGTGAGATAGCACGTCGCATCTACAGAAGCGAAAATAGAACTGATCAGATAACCTATCAGATACTGCTAGTGGAAATGAAAAACGGTGCAACCACTTTAGAAAGTATCTCAGCAGCATCCCAAAAGATGTTAATGTTTTATTTATATAATAGAGTTACCATCTCTCTCAGCAATTTCACTCCTAGGAATACAGCCAAGAAGAATGAAAGCATATGTCCGTGCAAAAACTTGCCCAGAGATGTTCATAGTAACATTGCATATAAAAACCAAAAGGTGGAAGCAGGGACGGTGGCATAACTCAGCAGGTAAAGGCACTTGCCAAGGAAGCCTGATGACTTAAATTTGATCCCTGTAACCCACAGTGAGAAGAGAGATCTGACTCTTAAAAGTTGTCACCTGACCTCCACTTGTGCACTGTGGCATGCACATGCCTACCCTCACACACATGTACCATGTAGTAATGATAAATAGAATTTTTAAAAAATGTGGAAACACTGAATGGATAGATACAATATGGTATATATTCATGTGATGTGATAAGAGTCTGCCATAGGGCTGGAGCTTGCTGTTCTTCCAAAGGTCCTGAGTTCAATTCCCAGCAGCCACATGGTGGCTCATAACCATCTATAACGAGATCTGGTGCCCTGTTCTGGCATGTAGGCATTCACCCTGGAGGAATATTGTATACATAATAAATAAATACATACATTTTTTAAAAAAGTGTCTGCCATATAAAGGAACTAAGTACTGCCATACATAACACAGATCAGCCTTAAAATTATCATGCCAGGCCCTGGGGAGCTTATTGGTGGAGTGCTAGCCTAGCATGTACGAGGCCCTGGGTTCTATCCCCAGACCATACTGCTAAGGTTACTCAAGGCAGAGGAAAAGGAAATGTTTTTAAATTTAATTGTGACAATCATACAAGTGTGAGCATACTATACTAAGGAATTGTATATTCTAAATAGACATTATAAGGGATGTGCATTGTATCCCAATTAAGGTCAAGAAATTTCAGATAATTTTAGGAAGATATTTTATGCACTACATCTTGACCAAGATGCCTGGGACAGCTGGGTGTGGTGGCGCACGCCTCTAATCCCAGCACTCGGGAGGCAGAGGCAGGCAGATCTCTGTGAGTTCGAGGCCAGCCTGGTCTACAAAGTGAGTCCAGGGCAGCCAGGGCTACACAGAGAAACCCAGGCTCAAAAAACAAACAAACAACAACAAAAAAGATGCCTGGGAGAAAGATCACACCTGTATATTCTCCCAGTGTAAGCACATTACTAACTGGAACATGGTCCTCTGGTCACTCCATTGCCTCTTTAACATTTTATGTTTCTCTAATCAAGCTACTCTGTATGCATGGGGCAATGTTCTGTGTTCTTATCCCTCATCTCCATCAAACAGTAAATCCTTCCAGGACAGGACATCATTCAACTTGCTCACGGTGTAGCCCTAGCACCGAGGAAAGTGGCTGGCACATGTCTCTAAGAAATGAATCAATCTTAATCTATGTCAAGGGCACACAGGCAGAAGGCAAGAGGCAGAAGCAGAAGCAAGGAAGCTGGAGAGATTAGGATACAGAACCGCACAGTTATATTTTGAAGCTGTCGAGTTAGCCTGCATGGTCCCTATCATCTACACAGTATAAGTCTGCAGTACTTACTGGACTCTGAGGCAAGAGGCTACTGCTGGTCTCTTGAGTGCTTGGAGGTCGGCTTCCACTTTCCTCCAGTGGCAAAATACCCCTTCGATCCAGCACACTGATGGAAACAGAAGAATGAATGAAGGGCGTGGCATTCACTCCTCTACCAACTCAGCCCACTGAGCCTTCTTGTGTGCATTAGAAAGCCCAAGCATGCCTTTGGCAACCTATCCTGACCCTAGCACACATGTATCTTCCATTTACTCTTCTAAAAACTAGAGGATATCACATTAACTGGGGAGCTCACAGAGAAATAACCAGCACATGTAGATATGGGACCACGTGACAATTCCCAGGAAGACCTACTTGATATCAAGGAGTTCCATTGAGAAGAATGCAGCAGAGCAGGTAAGAGGATAGGTCTGAGTAGCTCATCTTAAGAACCTGGGGCATTTTTTGTTACTTGAGTACCTGGGGGGCAAGGGGCCGCAAAGCACTTCACAGCAGTTCTTCACAATGTTGCCATGGCTGTACGGATTCTGCACACGATTCTTCCCTGTCCAGGATCCTTTGATCTGAAGGATAAAAGCCAGGGCTTACACTAAAAAGTTATGTTGAGGAAATACATGCTTCATGGAATGATGAAAACATTCAAGAGGTAGATAATGACCCAAAAGTATACAAGAACATGAATTCACTAAATGTCACTGAACTGTATATTTAAAAAAACTTAAAGATGTGGGGTATAATGTCACACACCCTGTATTCCCAGAACTTCGGAGGCCAAGGATGGAAGAGTCTGGGTGCTAGGCCAACCTAGTCTATACAGTAGTCTCAAAATCCCCACAAAAATAGATTAATAAAAAATTTAGAATGGTTAAGGTGTTATGTATACCTTATGTTGTGTATATATATACATATACACATACACACACACATATATATATTTACCAAAACTAATGACAAAAATAGGGGCCAGGGAGATAGTTTAGTGGGTAAAGAAAGGCACTTGGCACCAAGCTGGATGGTCTGAGTCATCAGGATCCACATGGTAGGATGAGACCTCTGACCTCACACAAGTGCAGTCATGCACGCATGTGTACACTGATAAATAAGCTTAGTTTTAAAAAGAAATAGTTGGCAAAAAATATTTATAAGAGTAAGAAAATGACAAATGAACATGTACTATTTTATTTTAAAATACAGTGCATATACAAAGCCTGTGGCATAGAGACAGGAAGGTGAACACAAAGTCCTACTACTAACCAAGAAGTTAATTTCAATTGAGCCCTGCTGGGAAAGGGAAAGTCAGTTTTCTCCTAAGGAGTGCCACTGGGTATAACAACCGCACTCCAGACCGGGGAGTAGTTGGACAACACAAAACAGACTCTATGTTTTGTTTTTGTGTGCTTTTTGTTTTGCTTTACTTTGTTTTTTTTTAAGTTCTGGACAGAATTTTTTCTTTCTTTTAAGAGAGAGAAAAAGAACATGAAGTCAGGTGGGTAAGGAGGTGAGGAAGATTTCAGAGGAGTTGAGGGATGGGAAAGGATATGACCATAATATAGTGTATGAAAGTTTATATAAAAATTAACATTTAAATACAGTGTATATGTAAACAAATAAGATAAAATCTAGACAAGTTTAGAAGACAAAAAATCATGCCACTAACAAATGTGATACCTAGAAAGTAAAGTTACAGGATTTAGTTATTTGTTCAACCGTATTTTATCCGAAATGAATATGAATTGGTAACTCCTTAAACATAAATATTTATTTGGTGCCATTATCCATCTCTATTCCAAATTTAGAGCATCAGCTAGCCTTTTTTCATTTCCTTGTTCGGAGACAAGGTCTAGCTATGTAGCTCAAGCTGGCCTTTTTGTCACTCTGCAGCCCAGAATAGCCTTCAACTTGAGATCTTCCTGTCTCGGTCTCTCTAGCAAGCACTGCAATTATAGGAGTGTTCCAACACCCTAGGGCTTCAACTAGCCTTTAAGGGCCTAACCAGTTAAAAGACATTGTGCCTATCCAACTTTCCAACCTCTTCCTAATGCTCTACAGGTATTCAGCTCCAAATAGAGCTGTCTGCCTGTTCTACACCTTTATTTAGACATTTCCCAAGCCAGGTTTTTTTCTGTCTCATTCTTCCAGGCCCTGGACACATGGTTTCCTAGCAGGTGACAAGAGAGTGGGCACAGAGAAGAGAAGGCTATTATAGTGGGATGAGAAAGCTGACTTACATCTTCATTGGTCGTCTGGTTGAGAGCCACGAGGAAAGTGTGAAATCCAGTCAGTCCCACCACAGACCAGAGTGTGAAGAAGCATATGAGGACTTCCAGAACAGTGGGGTGGGGTTAAGGAATGTTGGAGACTCATGCTAGGTAGGGGACTTGATGCTCCAATTCATATTCATGACATCAGTCATACACCGTCTTTACCTCCCAAAACGAGTGTCACAAAAAGCCAAGTTAGCTGCATATAACTATGGATGAATTCTACATTTCAGTGGGTAGATATTTTACAGAAGTTAATGCATTTCTGTTTACCCAGTATGAATAAATCTCTTAACATCTGTAGTGTGTAGTACTTGTCTGTTTGTCATTGGCTCTTGAAAGGGGACATTTAGGAAGATGCCAAAGCTAAACAATGTTGGCCACCACTGCTAATGAAAATCCCACCAAGAATCAACTTTATAAATGAAAACCCAGTGGGATGGAAACAAAATGTGGTTTATCCAAATCTCTTCCAAATCCCCTTTTCAGAACTGTAGCCACTGCAGAAAATAAGCCTTCACTGGAAACAGGAGGGCAGGGCTTGCAGCAAATAGCACAAAAGTGTATTGAGATAGAAGGCCAACTAGAGGAGTCAAGGCAGAGACCGAAAAGGACTCCTGAAGGACAGACGGCAGCCAAGAAAGAGGTGAGGGGGCAAGCCCCCCTTAAAATCCTGGCAATTTTCCATTCTAGTTGCTAATGCTGGGACTACACTTGTTAATTTTAGGCTTTGGCATTCGCTGATGCTGGAAAACTAGATAGCGGGAAAAGTGAGGGAAGAAAACATGCTGGCAAGCAGTTTAAGACGGCTTCACACGGACAGACTGCCAGGGGAGGATATGTTCCAGGAGTTTCTTTCAATGTCTCCAGGAAGCCAATTTTCAAGGATTCTGTGAAATTGGCAAGAGGAGCAGAAAGAAAAATTAGTGACTTTAGTCAAAACTATTTTTTAAAAAACACTTCCTCATCTCCCTGTCCTTTGCTATACACTCTAAAAAAAAGAGAAGGCCCCCCTGAGGCAAGGGTGAGGCGTTTGATCTTCACCTGCAAGCTTGTGAGTGAGTTCACAGTCCTAACATACTCCAGTGTAGGTCTAAGCACTGGACCGGAACTGGGGAGCAACCAACCATCACGTTGCCTTTCCTTTTCCCAGTCCCCAGATATGGCTGTGTAGTGGGATAGCACCAGATGAAAGAAACCAGAAGTTCTCTAGAAAAATCGCCTCCTCTCCTACACCCCTCCCTTGTGCAATACCCAGTTTAGAGCTCTTCCCTTTTTGAGACCATGAGTGAACTCCCACACTCTATCCGTCCTTAGCTGCTTTGTGTGTGTGCATGTGCAAACATGTGGGTGTGTGGTTTCCATCTCTGGCATATACCATGATCCACCCAACACAAAGGTATAATCTTACAAGATGGAAGAAGAAGGTGTATACGCAACCTTTCGGATCACTTCGGAAACACCGGGTACTCTGGATGTGGGTCAGGAATTATGGGCTCATTCTTGCCAGCAGATGGCCAGAGAAGAGGCCAGAATACTCAGTAAATATCTACCAATGGGAGCTGCTGAGCTTTGTAATCCAGCTTAAGAACAGACAAGAGTACTCGCTTCTGTCTGCTCCTGAGCAAAAGTGCCAGCAGAAATCTACCTTCCCCTAAGCTGCTCTCAAGCCTTTGCCCGCCCAGTGACAGACACTGCCACCCCCGTCCCCATATACTCACTGAGGGCCACATAGACGATGTTAAAGGCGAAGACATAAATTGTGAGGAGGGAGAGAGAGAGGATGAAGAGGTAGAAGTAGCGGTAGTTCCTCTTTCCAACACAGTTTCCCACCCAGGGGCAGTGATGGTCGAAGCGCTCTGTGGGAGAGAAAGAGCTCAATGCCAAACCCCAAATAGGAAGAAGCTGACACAGCACCTAATCCAAAGAGCTCAGGGAGCTGGACACATCTTTAATCTCAGCATCTGGGAAGTAGAGGCAGGCAGATCGCTATGAGTTTGAGGCCAGCCTGGTCTACATAGCGTGTTCTAGGTCAGCCAGAGCTACATAGTGAGACGCATAGAAAGAAAGAAGGGAGGGAGGGAGGGAGGGAGGAAGGAAGGAAGGAAGGAAGGAAGACAGTTGGGCGTCTCTACTTTATCAATGTTTTCACCACGAGCTTCTTTGATTCTTGTGACAGCTAATCTTTATTGTCAAATTGACAGTATCAAGAATCAACTAAAACTCAAGCTGCTAGACAAGCCTATGAGTTTTTTTTTGTTTGTTTTTTGTTTTTTTGGTTTTTTTTTTTTTTTCGAGACAAGGTTTCTCTGTGTAGCCTTGGCTGTCCTGGAGTCGCTTTGTAGACCACGCTGGCCTTGAATTCACAGCTATCTGCCTGCTTCTGCCTCCAGAGTGCTGGGATTAAAAGCATGCGCCACTATGGCTGGCCTGAGGGATTTTCTTAATCAGATTATTTGAGCCAAATCGCTCACACTAAATCTGGGCCCCATCTTCTGATGGCAGTCCACTTAAAAGGACATGGGAGAGGGAACATAATCTGAAGACTCACTGACCACAGACTCAAGGTCAGAAGCTCCGAGGAATCCTCCAGGGTTCCAGCACCCAACTGAAACGGCTAAAAGGACCAGTCTCGTGGACTGAACAACTACTTATTGGATTCTTGGTCTTTTCATCAGGAGACAGCCATTGTTGCACTAGCCTGGAAACCATTCCAAATATATACACACACATATCCACTCTATCTGTTACGTCTCTTTAGAGAACACTGACTAAACAGATCTTCATACCCACACTGGATATCAGTTAAAAATATTTTCTTACTTTCTAGAACAAGAAACAAAGGCTTTAAACATTCTAATGATCTGGGTAAATTCTGTCAGTTAAGGGCAGGGGTATTGCTTTTCCCAGGAAAACCTTAGCAGATGGGTCTACCAAATTCAGAAAATAAATTTGAAAAATGAGGAGTATGAGTTTTTTTTACCTGTCTTTATTAAAAATATAAATTTATAATATACTCTTCTTAAAATTGTATGGCATAGCTCAATGAAACAGAAAGAACACAGAAACAGACTCCAGAATATGCAAGCATTTACCATCTAATTAAACACCATTATTAAAGGAAGTCTGATTCCATGACTAATTATGAGACATTAAGCTAACTGATAGAAAGTAAGGTTACATTTTTCTTCACACTATTTGCCAAAATAAATTCTAGATGAATTCATTGTTATAGATTTTTTAAAAATTAGATCACAAAATAACAAAGAACAGATATAGGACTTTCCAAGTACATATGTGATGAAACAAAACATAAAGGAAAAATAGATCTTACTCGGGAGGCAGAGACAGGAATATGTCTGTGAGTTTAAGGCCAGTCTGGTCTAAATAGCAAGCTCCAGGACTGCCAGGACTAAATAGAGAAACCCTGTCTCATACTCCGCCCCCCCCCCAAAAAAGTCTCTGACTTTAAAAAAATGACTTTCCATACATTAAAAATAGCAGAGAGTCAGTGAGGTGGCTCCGTGGCAAAAGGCAGTCACTTTGCAGGCCTGACAACCTGACTTGGCTCCCCAGAGCTCACATAAACATAGGCGTGAATCAATCTACAAAGTTGTCCTCGGAACTCTACACTCATGACATGGCATTCAAGCTCCACCCACATGCAACAAACACACGCAAAGTCCCCCCCCCCCCCACTTCTCTCTCTCATAAAAAGGAAAATTAGAGGGAAAAAGATCATATACATGCCTGATTTTATAAAATCTTCCCAAATCAAAGAAAAAAAAAACTTCCTCAAGAAAACTACCAAAGGTTACCACACACTTATTAAGGACATTTTTCTTTTTATTTTGTTTTTGAGGACAGCAACTCACTATATAGTCATAGGGTGGGGCCTTCCTTCAGTAGGATTTCTGTCCTCCTAAGAAAAGGATGGGACACTAAAGATGTGTGAGCACAGAAGAAAAAACTAAAACAGTGTGAGAACACAGCAAGGAAGAAGCCATCTGCAAGCCACAGAAAGAAACCTTCCCAGAAACCCTTTTGTCACCTTGATCTTGGATTTCCCAGTCTCCAGAATTGTGAAATATGTATACTCAGTAGATCAAACAATCCAGTCGATAGTATTTTATTATCATAACCTAAGCAAATATCCAGGGATATAGTCAGAGGTTCACTTGCTAGATCATAGGGTAACACCATGTTAAAGTTTTGAGGAACTACTTGACTGTTTTCATATTAGATACACAATTTTACATTCCTACTAGAAATGGAAAGAGGTTCTACCTGCTCCATATTTTTTTCTTTCAGGGGTGGGGGTGGGGCGTGCTTTTTGAGACACGGTTTCTCAGTGTAGCCCTGGCTGTCTTGGAACTCACTCTGTAGACCAGGCTGGCCTCGAACTCAGAAAACCACCTGCCTCTGCCTCCCAAATACCTAGACTAAAGGCAAGTGTCACCAAGCCTAGCCTTCTCCACATTCTTTTTAAATTATTATTATTAAATTATTCACATTACATCTTGAGTATAATCTCCTCACCCTTACCTTCCTATTCCTAACCTCCTTCTCCACATTCTTAAATTTAATAGTTTTTGAAAGAGAGTCTTGCAATGTAGCCCAAGCAGGCCTTGAACACACATTTTTCCTGCCTTAAACCCCCAAGAGCCAGGATTAGGAATATATACCTTTACACTCGACTGAGTTCAATAATTTTTATTTCAGTATTATAAAAATAACAACAATAATAATATGGAGAATAGCATCTAGTGACGGGAGGCTGGCTAAATAAACTGGAATATAGTCTTATAATAGATTATACAGCCACTAAAGTAATCTTAAAGTTGTAAAATAGGAGCTCATGTTATAATTTTAATAAACAAAAGCAATGCGGGGCAGAACCTTTAATCCCAGGACTTGGGAGGCAGGCAGGTGGATCTCTGTGAGTCTAAGACAGCCTAGTCTACTCAGTGAGCTCCAGGCCACACAGTGAGACCGTGTAAAACAAAATAAAATGAAACCTAACAAAAACAGACAAAAGCAAGATTAGAAACTCTTATCAGAAGCTACAGAGATGGCTCAGTAATTAAGAGCACCTGTTGCTCTTCCAGAGGCCCAGGATTCAATTCCCAGCACCCACATGGTGGCTCACAACCATCAGCCACTTAAGTTCTAAGAGATCTGACACCCTCTTCTGACCTCTGCAGGCACAAGGCATGCACAGGGTGCATGTAGAATCATTCATTCATGCATGCAGGGACCTACACATAAAATAAATAAATCTTAAAAACTTGTGTCAAGCGGGGAGGATGGGCCAGTCTGTAAAGTGTTTGACACACAAGTATGAGGACCTGACCTTGGATCCCTGGCATTCATATAAAACACTGGACATGGGTTGGAAAAAAAGCTCAGTGATTAATAGCACATGTGGTTCTCATAGAGGACTTGGGTTCAGTTCCTATAATGCACACAATGGCTCACAACCATCTTTCTAAGGGGATCCAAAGCCTTCTTCTGACTTCCACGAGCACCAAGCATGCATATGTTGTACCTACATGCAGGAAAAGCCTCATGCACAAAAAAAAATGCAATAAAGAAATCTAAGCGAACAAAACAAAGCATTAGACATGGTGGCAAATGCTTGTGATCCTAGCGGCAATGACAGGAGACTCCCCGGAGCTCCTTGGCAAGTGATGCTAGCAGACTCTACGATCTCCAGTTTCAATGAGAGACCCTGTCTCAAAAGAGGTGGAGAGGGGTCATCAAGCTGGTTCAGAGGATAAAAGCATTTGCTGTACAAACCAGGCGGCCTCAGCTGCAGCCATGAGACTGGCCTTATTTGACAAATACAGGTGGAAGGAGAGAGCCACATATGTAAATTGTCCTCTAACTTCCATATACACTCTGTGGGACATGAGCACACCTGCACATATCACACACACACACACACACACACACACACACACACACACACACACACACATTCAAAAAATGAAGTAAACCTCTTACATATGGAGCAGCAAGAAGTCAGTGTCGAGTTTCCTCAGATAACTAAAACTAAAACTACTATAATATTCAGCTATAGCACTGGGTATACCCAAAGGAATCCAGTACATCCTCCACAGAGATACTGCTGAGTACTCACGACAGCCAAAATAATGGAACCAACTGGTCTAGAGTCCATCAACAGATGAATAAATATGCTAGACATATAGCAATCAAATTGTATTCAGCAGTAAATGAGAATGCAATTAAGCCATTTTCAGGAAAATAGATATAACTAGAAACGGTTATGCTTAATAAATAAATAAACCAGGCTCAATGCTATGCTTTCTCTCATATGCAGAATCAAGATGTGTGTGTGTGTGTGTGTGAGAGAGAGAGAGAGAGAGAGAGAGAGAGAGAGAGAGAGAGAGAGAGAGAGAGAGAGAGAGAGAGAGAGAGAGAGAGAGAGAGAGAGAGAGAGAGAGAGAGAGAGAGAGAGATGGATGGAGGGACGGAGGGAGGGGGAGAGAGACAGGGACAGGGACAGGGACAGGGAGAGAGAGAGAAGCAGAAAGGGGACTAACGAGGAAACAAAGGAGATGAGCAAAGTATGATAACATGTGGATGAGAATGGCAAAACGACACCTATCATTTTGTACAGTAACTACAAAAACGTAAAGGCAGGAGATATAACCTGTGGTAAAGTGTTGCCTAGCATGTGTGAGGATCTAGTTCAACCCCCAGTACCACAAAAAATTTAAAACAGAAATTAAAACTCTCTTACATTATGTAATGTCCCCTTCTACAAACAAGGGGATTAGACCAAAATATAGCAAAACGGAGTGTGATTTTAAAATTGGCTTTTATTTATATTTTTATACCAACCATATTTTCTAACAGAAGCATATATCATTTTAATTGGCTTTTTAGGGGGGCGGGCTGAGGGCTGCAGAGATGGCTCAGTGGTTAAGAGCACCTGCTGCTCTTGCCGGAGGTCCTGAGCTCAATTTCCAGACCTACACAACAGCTTGCAACTATCTAGAACTATCTTCTGGCCTATGAGCACCAGTGACACAGTGGTACACAGAAACACGTAGAGACAAAATACCCACACAAGTAAGATAAAATAAAAAATAAAGAGAATTGGAGGGATGCCTCAAAGTGTTTGCGTGAGGACCCGAGTTAGGCGCTCGCTCTCTCTCTCTCTCTCTCTCTCTCTCTCTCTCTCTCTCTCTCTCTCTCTCTCTCTCTCTCTCTCACACACACACACACACACACACACACACAACAGACTCATACAAAAAATATGAGTCATGATGGCACATAGTTATAATCCCAGCACTAGAGAGGTAAAGACAAGGGTATCCCTGGGGCTTACTGGCCAGGCAAGATAGCCTAATTTGGTGAGTCACAAATCCCAGTAAGAGACCTTGTCTCTAAAAACAAGGAGGAATGACACCCAAAGTTGTCCTCTGGCTTACACACATGAATGGGCAACCACACACACACATGAATACACATACACAAACACCTTCAAGGGGAGGGTGTGGCTTATGAAGAAGGATAGTCAGCTGTGTACTAATCAAAAATAAGACTGTAAGAGTAAAGCTGCTGAAATGCAGCTCTCCATAGTTAATGGCTTGTGGTGGGGGTAGGAGGCAAGGACTCGGCTTTCTTTAAGGGGCTGGCCACGGGGAGTTAGTTTAACCATGCTCCAGCGAGTACAAGAGCAACACAAATTGGACTTGTGGGTTTGGTTTTGTTTTTGAGGGGGGAGGGTGTGATGGGGTGTACTCCATGAAATTCCCAAATAATTAGGAAAAATATTATGTTGGGGACAAAAAGAGTAGTACATCTTGTTAAAGGGTTGCAATATATTTGTTTTTCAAAAAGAAAAAAAAATGTATAAAGAAAAACTGTCATGCTCAAGTGGTTGACATCTTGTCTACATTCAGAATTATAGAGATAGCCTCATTTTAAGCAAACTTGCCATATAAAAACATTGAGAAAAATGTAAATTTATGCAGATCTGTTTTAAGCATATTTTTAGTGTTGCTCTCAAGTTGGTTAGAGAAGCTTTTTTTCCACTGGCAGGAAGGAGCCAATGCAAACACTCATAACTGGTCAAAGTGCTGAGAGTAAGTGACTGTTGAGTGCTCAGTCCTAAATGAGACATGTCTATTGACTCCACTAAGGCTCAGAGAACATCATGGAAGACGGAGAGGAAAGAGTACAAGAGCCAGAGGATTTGGGGTGCTATTTTCTGAACAGGACAGGACCATTGTACTCATGAACACAAAGCTTCTCTGGTTACCTACACAAGATCAAGCAAGTTAGTAATTCCAGCATGGCTGGGTGGCAGTGGGGCACGCCTTTAATCCCAGCACTCAGGAGACAGAGGCAGGCGGATCTCTGCGAGTTCAAGGCCAGCCTGGTCTACAAAGCGAGTACGGGACAGCCAGGACTACACAGAGAAACCCTGTATAATAATAATAATAATAATAATAATAATAATAATAATAATAATAATAATAATAACAACAACAACAATATATTATTATTATTAACATTAATATTATGGATAAATCACTAATAATACACATTATAATGAATAATTCATATTATCAACATGAATTATTCTTATTAGTCCATCATGGATGGAGGAGGGGCTAATGGCATTCCACCTTTAGCTGAGCAGCTATCAGCAATTGATGGCTAGAGGATGGGGAGCTGTTTTTTCCTTAGCAGTATAGTTGCCAGATAATAAAGGGGCCCCCATACCCATGTACATGCAGGCAGCACTAATCAGATGAAGTGGATTTTAAAGAATAAAAAGAAGAGGGCATGAAGGCGAGAGGGCACGTGCTGGAGGTTCTGGGGAAAGGGAGGATTAAAGGTGCATAACCAAGACACATTTTATATACTATGGGAACTGTCAAGACATTTTAAATATGTTCTTTTATAAACATCCAGTTTTAATATGTATCTCTCTGATTACTATTAAGGATGGACATATCTTCATGTCAACTGGATAAGTAAATTTCCGGTTTTATGAACTGTCCAAGTTTCTCATAGAGCACCAATGCCTTTTAAAACGTCAACTTGTGCCAGGCATGGTAGCATATGCCTTTAATCACAGCACCTGGAAGGCCTCTAGACACACGAGGATCTTTGTAAGTTTCAGGGCAGCCTGATCCTCATAGAAAGTTTCAGGGCAGCTAGGGATATAGAAAGAGACCCTGTCTCAAAAAATCAACTTGTACAATTATTTCATTATTTTTCTTATGGCTGTAGGTTTGTCTGCATGCATGTCAACAGAAATCTGTGCCTAGTACCCACAGAGGCCAGAAGAGGGTGTCAGATATCCTGGAACTGAAGTTACAGATGCTTTCAGGTGGGTGCTGGTAACCAAACTCAGGTTCTCTGGAAGAGCAGCCAGGGTTGGTAACCACGGAGGCACCTCTCTAACCCCTTATATGAGTTCTTTATATTTAAGAATATTAATAAGGAAAGGGAATTCTTCATAAAATCATCACATCATATCTTATTTAAATATTATTTCCTAGTCCATTTACAATTAGTTTTGATTTATAAAATCTAACCTATGTATTAATTTGGACTCTATAAAAGATATATAGATAGAGATAGAGATATATCCCCAAACTTTGCCTGAAGAATTGGCTAGTAGGAAGAAAGCAAGGTTCTCAGACATGCTGCATAGCATACAGAATGGTAGAATTGCACCGGTGACAACAGCACTGTCACATATACACCTATCAGTGAGCAGCTTGACTGTCTATGTATGATCTTCGCCAGAGTTCAGCACAGAGTAAGAAGTATGTATAATGAAGCTACATATATGCAGATGGCAGCATAGATCTTGTATTCTGCACACCTACACACATGTTGCAGGAGCAAAGACATTTTTAAAAAGATGAAGGCTTGGACATCAGACCTGATTAAGCATCATCTCATGCCAATTACACAAACTTACACAAAGGCACTTCACTGTTATCGTCTGTAAAATGGGCATGGTACTGGCTTCTGGGGGTTGCTGAGCCTCAGATGAGAGAAAGGAAAGCACTTGGCCCAGTGCCTAGTACATACTGAGACCACAAAGAAGTCCACCTCTGCCATAGGCACTCCTCAATACTGCCCTCTAGTGGACAATGGTATTCTCCTTTGTAAAGTGGGCCACACCTAACATGGATACAGTAGAAGAAAATTGGGATTTCCCAACCAGGTACTATTCCCCACTTATCAAATACACTTATTTTAGACCAGATCTTCATAAGTACAGCTTCTCTTTTGTTATTTAGGAAATTCTTCTTATCTCTAGCTACCTTGTTTCTCATCCGAGTCTACCATTTCATTCCTACCGAATTATCCCAAGAACTACTGGGTACTCAGGGCCACTCAGACCCTTGTTCAATTGAGCCTATCCCTCAGGCAATATCCCCCTGGTTTTACTCACCCACACAGTTGTCACAGATGCTACAATGGGAGGCCCTGGGAGGCCGGAAGATCTTGCATGTATAACAGTATTTCAGTTTCACAATCTGGTTGTTTATCTGGAAATTCTTAATACGAGGAGGTGGTCGCTGGCCCTGTGGCACCGCACCATTGGTTGCTTCTGTAAGTCAGTAAAAGAGCTTTAATTTAGTGCTACCCTTTGTTGGAGTCCAATGTCTCATCACCTCTCCAAAACTTATGGAGGCCATGAGAAGTAAGGACTCCTCTTTTCCAGACAAGTGCTTCTAGACTACACTTTCACCATCACATGTCTACTGAATGCCATATCATTCTGTGATGTACATGTAAAAAAAAAAGTGTTTCTTCAGAGGTTTTGGGTTTGGGGGGTAGGTTGATTACAAGGAAAAACATAAAAAGAATAATGGCAAGAATCTAAAATGAAAGCATCTAACTTTATTAATAATCAGATAAAAATGAAACAGAACTGGGTGGTGGTGGCACATCCCTGTAATCCCAGCACTCGGGAGGTAGAGGCCAGCCTAGTCTACAGAGCGAGTCCAGGACAGCCAAGGCTACACAGAGAGAGACCCTGTCTTTTTTTTTTTTTTTTGGCTGGAGAGATAGCCATGGGTGCTAGGAACCGAACTCTTATATTTTTGGTTGGGAGCCTAGCCTTTAACGGCTGAGCCATCTCTTCAGCCCGAGACTCTGTCTTGAAAACAAACAACAACAAAAAAAACCATAGTCTGATATGCTGGTCACATGCCTTTCACTAATCTCAGCACTCAGGGGGCAGAGGCAGGCAGAACTCTATGAGTCCCAGGCCAACCTGGTCTATATAAGAAGTTCCAGGCCAGCCAAGGCTACACAGTGAGAACCCATCTAAAAAAAAAAAAACCCTAATAAAATACAAAACACTATTTCTTCCTACTATAATTAACAAATATTAAAAAGAAGATAAATATGCAGTACCCAAAAAGGTCAAACTTATCTTACCAGTGAACAGAACGTTAACAGCTACCATAATTGTTAATGTATATGCTCTGTAACCTAGTAATTCTACTACCAAAATTCAAAGAGAACTACAAAGCATGGTCGTGCAAAAGTGCTTTAATAGTGTCCTTCTTAATAGTGAAAACCGTCAGCATGGCAGCACATGTCTGTTATCAACGCACTTAGGAGCTATAAGCTGTAGGATCAGGAATTTGAAGAAAGATTCAGGTACACAACACAGTAGAGACCAGCCTTGGCTACATGAAACCCTGTCTCAACAAACAACAAAGTCTGTAGGCCAAGAACATGCTCAAAGTACATATGCTAATATGAAAGTGTCCTTGTGAAACCTAGTGCCATCCAGAATTAATATATGCCAATTAAAAGAATAGTTCAGGGGCTGGAGAGATGGCTCAGCAGTCAAGAGCACTTACTGCTTTCCCAGAGGACCCGGGTTCAAATCCCAGTAACCACATGGCAGCTCACAACTGTCTGTAACTCCAAGATCTGACAACCACAGACATGCATGCAGGCAAAAAAACACCAATGTAATAATAATAATAATAATAATAATAATAATAATAATAATAATAATAATAATAATAATAATAAAATAATAATAATAGTAGTAGTAACAACAACAACAACAACAACAACAACAACAATAATAATAATAATAATAATAATAATAAAATAGCTCAAGGACCTGGAGAGACGGCTCTTAAGAACATTTGCTGCTCTTGCAGAGGACTTGGGTTTAATCCCTGCACCCACATGGCACTTCACAACGGTTTGAAACTCCAGTTCTAGGGGTCCAATACCCTCTTCTGCCTCCATGGGCACTGCATGCACATGGTGCACTTGCATACATGCAGGCAAAGCACCCGAACACAGAAAAGACAAATACATCTTTTAAAATGTGTTTCAACTGGCCGTGGTGGCAGACACCATTAATCCCAGCACTCAGGGAGGCAGAGGCAGGCGGATCACTGTGATTTAGAGGCCAGCCTGGTCTACATCGCGAGTCCAGGACAGCCAGGGCTACACAGAGAAGAAACCCTGTCTCGAAAAACAAAACAAAACAAACAAACAAAAAGGTCTCAAAACAAAAAAGGAATAGGGGCTAGTGAGACAGCTCAGCAAGCTAAGGCATTTGCCACCAAGCCTAATGACCTGAGTTTGGTCCTTAGTGGATGAACAGAACTGACTTCCGACTGTTGTCTTCCTACCTGCACACACACACACACACACACACACACACACACACACACACACACACACACCATGGTGCATGCAATCCCCACTCCTAAAGAAATAAATAGATAAATTTTAATGGAATAAAAATAATTTTAAAACAAATTCTTTTTTCAAATGGGGTGACTTGCTTGTATTAAAACAGTTATATTTGCATTAATGAGAAAAAATAAACAAAAATACACTAAAGCATCTCTATGACAGGTTATGTTAACTGATCTTTCCCTTAACTGAACTCTTAAGGAGCCCTGAATTACTATGACAAAGGGTACGAGCCCTTACAGCCATTTTGCTTATTGTCAAACTGCTTCCCAGACAGACTGTATGAATTTGCATGCCTATCCAACCCCAGCATATGAGAGTGCCAGGCTCGTTGCACCTTTGCCACAAAGTATAATGCTAAAAACAGAATAGTTTTCAGTTCACTTCGATTTTAAAAATATCTGCCATATGGAACACTTTTCCTTTTTTGCAGAGTGGGGTAGGTGCTGTGAAATCAAACAATAACACTGTGCTACAAGTCCTAAGAAGATGAGGCTAGCTATTCATAAGGTGGTGATGTGAGTACCAACATGCCACTTTAATATTTCTTCCTTTTCCCTTTTTCAATACAGGGTCTCTCTGTGTAACAGCCCTGGCTGTCCTGGACTCACTTTGTAGACCAGGCTGGCCTCGAACTCACAGAGATCTGCCTGCCTCTGCCTCCCCAAGTGCTGGGATTACAGGTCTGTGCCACCGTACCCAGCTTAATATGTCTTTATATATGCTTTACAGTAGGGTGTGTGGAGCACAGGCCTGGATTCAGGGCAGAATCCAGGGGAGACATGGGGGTAAAATAAGAGGTACTTAAGAGCAAAATAGAGGGGGAAATTCAAGTACTATTTTTTCTCTAGCTAGATTATTGTTTCACAGACTATGGCCCCATACCTTGCCTCTATTTTATGCTTACTATTTTCACCCTCACCTCACCCCATGTAGTTGTAGCTCAGACATGCGCAAACCAATTTCTCCTTAGCTCAACAAAAGTGGCCGAGATTTTCCAAGAAGAACTGTACTATGAAAGTAGGGGAAAACCGTTCAAATAAATAAACAAACACAAAAGCATGGCAGCCTTCAGAGCAACATCAAAGAACTAAAGGCTAGCCACAGCTGGCACTCTAACACGGATATTCAGCAGCACACATTTTGGGTCACAGAGGTTGTCATACAGCTCAGTAGTAGAGCACGTGCCTAGCATGTCCAGGGGACTGGGCTCAATCCCCAGTGCTCAAGGGCAAGGGGGGATGACAAAGCAAGTCCACGGTCACTTCCCCGCCCCCCTACTCTTATCTTGTTCTTATGTGGACTCAAGCTACTGTCAAAACAGAATTGAGAAACACTTACATAGCCGCCGCTGCTGAGCTGGCAGCTTCCGCTTGCTCCTTGTACTGTCATCATTGACTTTTTTTCACAGTGGGAACTCCCGGGATATTTATTCCCTCCCCAGCCCTGGATGATCTGCTTAAATTCACGAAGCCGTCATGGCTCCTGGTGGTGTCACGTTTCAGTCTCAGAGTTGCACATGTGTCTAGTTCTGAGCCTGAAGTCGGTGTCTTCACTCCTCCCAGTGGCTCCTGGGACCATGATTGCCCTTTCTCACTTTGTGTGACCGTCCCCCACCCCACCCCCGCCCCCAAGGCAGGAATTCTTGGCCAGGGACCCATGAATGTACTTCAGAAGATCTATGAAGTTCTGAAATTATATCCAAAGTTGTAGGCAGATGCAAAACAGAACATTTTATGGAAAGGCAGTCTACAGCTTCCCTGGACAACCAGCTGTGTGATGGCCTCCCCACCCCCCTCCCCAAATGGAAAGGGCACTCTCCTGGCAACAATTCAGCCAGACCTCGGTAACAAACTCTTTCTTCATGTACCCCAACATGTGGGAAAAGAAAGCATGCATAGCTTTACCGGCTTACTGGAATTCACAGGTGGTCACTTAGGATCTCGGAGAGAAAGAGCTGGAATAGTTACTGATGCTGCAACCGCTACGAACATTCCACTCTCCCACCCAACGAGGCCACCCACGGATTATAACTTGCAACTAGTTCCAAGACTCACCTATTTCCATTTCTATGAAAGCTGCTTCATCTGGGAGTGCTCGAGGAATCACTCCAGGGTCACTGAAACTGGTCCTCAACAGTGTGGCCATAGAGAAAAGAAAGAGCATGGCAGCAAACACAGGGATGGCAGGGGACAGCTGAACAGCCAGGTAGCGACACCTGAAGAAAGGAAGCAATTCAACATTTAAATATATATACACATACACATATGTATGTATCTGGCCAGCTATGACAACTGGGTTGATCTGGTCTCCACAAGAATAGAAGATTTTTCAGGGCAATTACTATGTTATTTATGTCTTCTTAATATTCCAAACACTTAAGAGGTGATTCTGAACACAGAGTAATCTCAGTACATACTTGATTGAGGTCACCTATGGCATACAAGAACAGACTCAAGGGAACTCCCCTACAACTTAAGATAACTCATGCCTCCTAACAGGCCTCTGGGAACATTTTGTTTGCCTCAGGAAAGGCTGACACTGGCTAGGGATGGAGAAGTCAAAGAGCCTGGCCTTGTAAGCACCATAGGGTACTTTTGCTCTGGGGATGTCCAGAACTTTGCTATCCACTCATCAGACATTGGGACTGAGCTTGAGGAGGAGGAGACAAAATAGGATCAATCAGGAAGCGGGCTCACAGTGGCAACCAGAGGGTATCTCAGCATGCTTTAAGACCAGTGTAAAGCTTCCAGGCTGCTGATTGACTCTGTACCAGCAGCCACTCCTTTTGTCTCCTCAAATAGCTCAGCTAGTGGGTGATGAATGACCACCAGCAATGGAATAAGAAACCGCCTTAACACCACTGCCCAACACCAGGTCTATTTCTGTCTTTCCTCATAATGCATCTGTTCCTTTCCATATCCCAAATGGACTTATCTTTCAGGTTCTAGAAACATCACTGTCATCATGGCAACGACAATTTACCATATACCAGGCACTGGGCTAACTACTTTAAACATCTTATTCCATCCAATTCTCACACCAAAGCTACAAGGTAGGACATCTTCTATTCACTGCTACATGAAGACTGTGGGACTTAAGTCTCATCTCCTACAAAAGGCCTATGGGAGGCAGCATTCACCATTCCTTCCTGCCGGCAGCTTCTTTGTGAAAGCCCTGCATTATTCCCTGGCTCTTTATCAGTATGTTGATTTCGCCTTCCTCAACTTGACTTCATAAGAACAAGAAACTGGTCTCATAGGACCTTGGGTTCAAATTCTGGTTCTACCAACTCCCAGTTGGGTGATACCTCATATCAGTCTCCTCATCTGTAAAATGGGGATAGTAATAGTATTTCATGGGGTCACTGTGTGGACCAAATGCACAAGTATAAAAAATGTATAGAAAGATATTTGATGCATAACAGACACTAAGTAAATGACCTCCACTAACATTAGCATCTGATCTTATATTTGCTAGCTCTTCATTCAAGTAAGGGAACAAAGAAGCTATCAATAAATACTTGTTGATCTGAACTGACTATCAAATCAAATGAATGAGAGTATGTGATGAGCTTTATCACTGACCTATTTTTATCTATCTCCTCCCGAGGCACATTTCTCCTTGAAAACAGAGAGCATCACTGGAGGCAGACTATAAGTGGATGAGCAAGGAGCAGAGGGAAAGCAAAGAAAGTCAGCTAGGGAAAAAGCTTACTTCATCAGCATGGCAAGTAAGCAAGCTGCAGTCTATTCAGGGCAAATGCTTTACCCGCAGGCTGTATGTTTGCTCCAGTTGTACGGACAGCCCCCATGAGATGCTCCCTTGCCTCCCCTCCACAGCGTAAGTGCGCAGGCTGGGAGGTGGGGGCTAACTCCCTTTTATATTAGGCTAAGCAGTATTTATAATGAAAGTGAGCGTATGTATTGAACCTCCAAAATGATCTCAGGGGCCTAATTCATTTTAAACTATAATTTGGGATCTTAAGTTTTCTTTTTAATAATTTATTTTCTTCTCCTAGGAGTCAAAAGGGCATGGAGGGAGCATTTCAAGAGCTGAAAGATCTGCAAATGTGTCCAGGGTAACCAAGGGTCATGCGTATCACTAGTTATAGACGCCTTTCCTTTCCACTCCTCCGGTCACAGGAACACATAATCAAAAAGTAAACTCAGAAACAAGTCACTGCCACTTGCCAGAGAGACCCAAAGGACACAGGAGACTCATGAAGTCATGTTTCATGAGCAGTCAAGTGCAATCAGTCACTTACAGTCACTGATCATCTATAAGATCGATCTTCAAAACAAAGAAGCAATGTCTCCAGGACTAACTGCCTTAAGTATAGTCTCCAATCAACACGGAAGAGGGAAATCCCATGGGGCCCTGGCCAGAAACAAAGAACTACAGGCAACTAAGGAATGCTAAGAGCATAAGAAATAGTCCCCGCCCCAGGGAAGAGCCCGCTAATTAGTTATTTAACACTAAACGGACTGAACAAATTTTGTGTGTGTGTGTGTGTGTGTGTGTGTGTGTGTGTGTGTGTGTGTGTGTGTGTGTAAAACAATAACAATTTTAAAAAGTCGTATTTCTAGAAGGAGGGGCGGTTCATGGAAGGGGAGGGGTTGGAAGGAGGAAAGGGAAGGGGAAATGATGTAATTATATATTTTTAAATTGATTTATTTACTCACTTTACATCCTGGTCATAGACCCATCCCTTCTCACCTCCCAACCCCACCTTCTCTCCCTCTCCCACATTCCCCTCCTCTAGTCCTCAGAAGAGGGGAGCCCCCCTTCCCATCTTCCTCCCTCCTGGGCTCATCAAGTTGTATCAGGACTGTGTCCTCTTCCCCCGTGCCCTAGCAATTATAGTTTTTTAAAGCTTTAAAACAGCGGAGATATCTAGTTATCCACCAAAAAGGAGGGTTTTTTTTCTTTTTTAAGATTATTTATTTTTACTTTATGTGTATGAATGTCTTGTGTGCATGTAGATATGTACACCATGTCCATGCTTGGTCCCCTCAGGGGTAAGCAGAGGGTATTGGATCTCCTGGAACCAGAGTTACAGATGGCTGTGAGCCACCATATGGGTGCTGCGGACCAAATCCAGCTCCTCTTGAAGAGCAGCAAGCGCTTTTAATCACTGAATCATCTCACCAACTCCGTTTCTTTTTTATTTAAGAGAAAAGATACGGAGCTAGTAAAAGAACCACCAAAGGAAAAACTCAAACCACTGGCAGCCCCTGCAGAGAAGGACCAGAGCTTCAACTAAGGCCAATTCCAACACCTGCTGTAGACTAGACAAAAGACAACTTCGATCTGAATTATACTACACCATCAAGGATAAAGTCTCTGTAGTCTCCATACAGACTATCTTCTGCACCTGCTAAAACAATCCACTCTGTATAACAACAAGCACACAACAGGCTCATTGTATTATTCTCCTCCAGAGATGAGGCTATTCGCAGGCAGTTGTCCCTAGTGAGTGGGCGTGGCTAGAAAGGCAGATTGGGGGGGGGGGAGGCTGCCAGCAGGCCTTCTACTCCAAATCAGAGGAAATGTCAAAAGCTAGCAACGAGGAGTATTGTAAAACTACAACCTATGATGGTGTCTCTCTTCTAAATAAACGTGTTTAAATAAAAACAGGCTTCTAAGCAAGGAACAGTGGTGTATGCCTGTAGTCCAGCTACTCAGGAGGCTGGGCCAGGAGGACTACTTGTGCTTCTAAGTTCAAGGCCACCTGAGGCAAGACAGAAAAACACCTGTGAAAAAATTTCTTCCTCAGTGTTGGGAGTCTGGGGATACATTGGTCAAAGGTCACATAATTTTAATAATGAAAAATAGATTCACGAGATCTACCTCATCTAATAGTGACTATATTGAAGAAGCGAAATTTTTAACTATTCTAAAATATATGCGTGCATCAAAATATGTTGTCCACTATAAATATAGCTTGGATTTGCCACTTCACAAGCATTTTAACCTTATTTTATCATTCCATAGCTGCAGTAAGCTGGAAGTCCATCTTTGACAGGAACAAGCTCCACAAAAAATTAGTAGTAACCTCACAGTCAAGGTAACCTCAGACTTCACCATTTGTCTTAGAGAAAGACTTGATCTGTCAGCTACAAACATGAGATAATTGTTTTTAAACGCCTTTGTACTTTCCATCTATATCATTTCTGGGAATAATGATATCCATACACTCATGGAAACAGAAGTCTCCTTTGTCTTCCAAGTACCAGGAGGCTTTCCTCCTTCTGGGAGTTACAAGCTCCCATTCTTACTTTGTAAATAAACCCCGTGCCTACAAAGCATTCGTTTCAGATACCTGAAAGAGCATCATCATTTTAAAATATCCTCTCCCAACTCCTTGACTGACCTCAGACTTCCATAGCTAGGCTAGACTACTGGATTCCCATATGTTCCCATGAGCCACATGCTGGTACTGCCCAGCAGTATCCAGCAGTGCCAGGCTAGGCTAATGCGTCATGTCCCATGCCCCACCCCCAGCATGCTAGCTCATTGGAGGAATGATAGTAATGGCACAGACTTCAATTCACTTGAAAAAAAAATCTCAAAATAGATTCATGAGTGGAGCTGGTAAGAGACCAAATTGACTCCATGTTAGGGCTCTGCCTTACAGACTGCAAGCTTGGGTTGTTCTACATAACACTCTGTCTCGAAGTCCCTAATAGCTTTCTTCCTACATTTTTAATGTTTTGTTTGTTCTTTTATCAGTACAATCAATAAGCCAACAAGTATTTATTGGCCTAATGACTGAAGAACAAGAAAAATAGGAGCTAATTTTGTTGGGGGAAAACATAACTAACATATGAAACAGCTAAAGCCTAAGATGAGCCCAATAATCAAGCATTAGAATGGTGATTCAGACCCTCTGGACTGTAAGTGATCAGGAAAGAGCCCTTTGGGGGAGCTGGTGGCTGTTGAAACTGTTCCAATAGTGGCTGTTAAGGATGGCTTTAAGGAAGAACTGTGCTTTTAACAGCAAGAAGGGCCTAAGGAGCCAAGTCTAATGATACCCTTTGATCCAACAAGATAGAAATAACGCTTCATTTGAATTCCTCCCAGACATGGGTGGGCAGTTGTCTTCTTATTCACTACTTACCTAAATGTTTCTGTTTCCACAAAATTCATGCGGAAACCCCAAGCCCCAGTTCAGTAGTATCTGCAGGGCGGGTAGAGCCCCTGGTAAATATTTACATCACCTAAGTCTCCATCTTCATGAGTGAGATTAATGACAGCTACTAACAAGGGTCTCCTTGCCTTTCTATGATATGAGAAGATTACGAGAAGACAGCCACCTCTAATCCAGGAAATAGGTCTTCACCAGACCCTGACTCTGCCAATACTTTGACCTAAAGCTCTCTAGCCTCCAGAATTCAAAGACATAAATTTCTGTTGAGAAGGAAATCTATAGCAGTCTGTGATGGCAACCCAGATAGACTAACTAGACTCCATCTCTAGAGCCAAATAGCTACATAGAACCACCACTCAGAAGACAGTGACAAGGTTACTATAGCTACACTCAGGGTCTGCTGAAAAGGAAGACATCTCCTTTAACACTATAAACTGAACTGAGAATCACCCTCCAGAGAATCTGCTCCATAAAGGTCAGGGTAAAATGTATAACCCTCTTGCTTCAGTAGAAAATGCAGAAAAATCAACCAAACAGGCATTTTCTATTCTGTAGTGGTAAGAATATTCTTTTTTCAGAGGAGATACATCATCTGTATCCGGGTAAATCTACTCAGTAATTGCCAAATGTTAGCTGTAATGACAATGTTTAAACCTCAGTAATAGTATACCCTTGCTTAAAAACTTGGAACAGTTCCGTGATGCCGACTACACACACACACACACACACACACACACACACACACACACACACACAGAGCCCCAAAGTCCACAGACCAGTATTCCTAGGTCTACCATTAACTAGCCTTATCTAATCACCATCACAAGGCTCCCGTCTTCTCATTGCTCCACTTCAGGGACCTCCCACTAATTACGCTGCATTACCCAGCTTCCTGGTTTGGCAAGAGACACAAGGTGCCTCCTTTGTTCATTCTTAAACAATCCTAGCCCTGCTGTCTCTAAGGAGTCTCCTCTCTCCCTCAGGAAGCACCTCAACTCAACGCATGTCAGCTTGCTGAGAAATCTTTGTTCGTTCTGCTCACCTTTTCCAAAATAGAGACCTGCACACTTATTAAGTTTCATTTGGAACCGGCATGTTGGCTCATGCCCATAATCCCAGCACTCAGGGACAAGAAAGATCACAGATTAAGGCCAGTGTAGGCTACCTAGAAAGTTGCAGGCCAGGCTTGCCTAAGAAGACCTTTCCTAAAACAACCAAACACACAAACAAATGACTCACTCTCATTCTTGTCTATGGTCCCACATAATTGTGAAGCTGAAGTAGGAAGCTCGCGTGGGTTCAAAGCCATTGGAATAACATAAAGAGCTCCCCAACAAAAGAAAGATGATAACCCTTCGGGGGATAGGAGTGCAGCTCACTAGGAGGACACTTGTGAGGGCTTGGGATGGAGAGAGACCAATAGGCATCTAGATGAAAAGGTAAACAATATCTTAAAAACAGATTGACAGTATGTAAGCCTTTACTACAAAAGACAGTGGAGAGATTAAACTCTGCATGCAGAGAGAGGAACTCTGTATGATAGAACCATCAACAATTACGGAAGGAGCCGGGCGTGGTGGCGCACGCCTTTAATCCCAGCACTTGGGAGGCAGAGGCAGGCGGATCGCTGTGAGTTCGAGGCCAGCCTGGTCTACAGAGTGAGTCCAGGACAGTCAGGGCTACACAGAGAAACCCTGTCTCAAGAAACAAAAAACAAACAAACAAACAAAAAAAGAATTATGGAAGGAAATAAAAGTGTTTGGGAAACGCATCTTCAAAGAACAGGCTTTTATCAAGAGTTAGGCTTACAGCTAGGGATGTGGCTCAGTTGCCACTGTGCTTGCCTAGCATTCAGGATGCCTGAGGTTCCATCCTCAATGCTACATAAAACCAGACAAAGCGACACCTGCCTGTAATTCCAGCACTCAAGCAACAGAGAAACGAGGAACGAGAGTTCCAGGTAATCCTCAGCTACATGGTACATTTCAGGCTAACCAAGCTACATGAGACCTCATCTCAAACAAGGAAAAATTTCAGCTAAGAACTGTAGCGCACTGATATCAAAGAGGCCACTGGCCATTATAGCATTCTAAAACATCCGTTTGGTTGGCCAAGTACAGAGCAGTTCTAACTCACACAAAGTTCAAGACTGACCTTCACAGAGCAACTCCCAAAAGAACACTCTCTTGGTCAGAGATCACGACAGTCACCTTTACCTCTTCTCAGCCTCAGTGAAAGGATAGGCAACACATTCCAGCATGTCCAAATGTGGCTTTGGTCTCTGTAGTTCTGTATGTCCTTAAACTTTTTTTTAACTGTTGTAAGCTCTGCTTTTTCTACTGTGTCAGGAGCTCTCAGAGTGTCCTGGTAGGGAGTACGCCCTGCTCAATTTGTCTCCCAGCAATTCTCATGTTGGAATTCAGGCCTAGGAGTGGCAACAGAGGCAGCAACCCTTCATAAACTCACAAAGCGGCATACATTTTAGGCCTTTACTTAGAGATGGGCCACTCACTGTGCTCCTGCAAGAATGCCATGCCAGAATGTTGTCAGTTTTCTACAAAATAATCCTTGGTTTCCTAAGAGCATGTGCTTGGGAGATTCTAGAATTTGGTATTATATACAACTTTGCTATAATAATTTGAATGTCTTCATAATGCCATAAGCAAAGATGAGTATCCAACAGATCTTGGATTAGCTCACTTCTGTGGGCCTGACTTTGTAAAGGCCAAAAGGATGGAGATAGCCTCCAGAGCCCTTTATAGCTCTAGCATGCTCTGATTCTGTGAGTCAAGACTGGAATTTTAAATGCATTCACACTGTATTCTCCTGGCAACCTTTACTGACCGCCTACTCCAGTGTAGATCACCACAGAGGGCTACACTACAGGAGGTAACACTTGAGCCCGAAAGCTTGAAGCTCTACAGGACAAATGGGAATAGAAGAGAGATAGAAAACCAGGCAGGCTGGTGTGGTGGCACAGATCTGTAACCCCAGCACTCAGGAGGATCAGGAGCTCAAGATCACCCTTAGCTACACAGGAAATTCAAGGCCACCCTGAGCCACCTGAGATCGCCATCTCAAAAAATCAAACTAAGAATTCAGAAAGGTAAGGCGTGTCACATGATTATTTGGTACAATGGGCAGGTTTATAGTGACGAGCACTCAAAAGAGGAGGAAAATTTAGGCATGCTAGGAGAACTGAGATAATTACTAGGCAGTATTATAAATCCTTTTTCTAGTTTATCCAATTCAGTGACTTCTCTTCTAATATGAACATCAAAAGCACCCATGGGGACCAATCTGAAAAAAAAAAAAAAACTGGTCTGACATCGCCTTGATCCAATTTCCTCCACATACAGCACGCAGAGAACATAAACACTGATCGTAGCAGCAAGGCACTTCCATGTAGGGGTCAAAGGTCACACAGTTCTTCTCGCCACATAAAAAGTCTGAGACTTTGACCCCACTAGAAATCTGGTGACATAGTTAAAAGACAAAGCTAACAAACAACGTGTTTGAGCCTTTCCCAAAGTCTACACTTCTTGGGATGTTGAGTTAAAAACCAATATCACCAAAGCTTTTCCGTGGCTGGACAGCAGCACACAGGTTCTCACATCACTGTGCTGTAATGTTCTGACATAAGCTGGCCAGGGTCTGAGCAGAAAGGGCTGCCATCCTCACACACATTTCCTATATATCTCATGCCCAGAATTAATCAGAAAACACTTTGTCTTTAAGTACTTTACAATTTTCACTCCACTTTTAAATTTACACGTATTTGCCACAAATACAACTCCCTATTGGGTGTCTACACTTCCCCTTTGTGCTGTCATGTCCCTCTCAGACAGATAGTTATGCAGAATTTCAGATACAGCCACCAGAGGTTCAACAACTTCATACTGAATTTCCAATCTGGGACAGCATCCTTGAGAGATGACCACCTAACTTCTTCAGAAACACTTCTAACACTTTGGTGCTAGCTGCTCCCAGGTGAAAGACCTTTTAGGTTGTTGTATGTATTCAGCATACAACTTGTCCACTGAAAATTACAGATCTCTCCTTTGAACACTGGACATTTGTAAAGGCAAAATTTCCAAGTGCAAGGCTGGCACTTGTATGTTTGTCATGAACGGGGCACCCACATGACTGACCAGACTGCTCAAGCCATCTGGCTGGCCCACAGCTATGCCAAACACAGCCATAAATCTGCTTACACTTGTTCCTAAGCACCTGCTATCAACAGGACCAGGTTGAAAAGAAGCACATCCAGATGTGTACCAAGATTTGAACTATATTCCTGGGAGACAAACCTAGACTCGAAGACAATTTAAGAAATAAAATAGGAAGCCGGGCGTGGTGGCACATGCCTGTAATCCCAGCACTCGGGAGGCAGAGGCAGGTGGATCGCTGTGAGTTCGAGGCCAGCCTGGTCTACAAAGTGAGTCCAGGACAGCCAAGGCTAACACAGAGAGACCTTGTCTCGGAAAAAAAAAAAAAAAAGAAAGAAAGAAAATAGGTGGCTCATGCACGCCTTTTAAAAAGTATTACAATCTATTCAAGATTACATCCATATTGCTTATCCCCTCACTTGTATCTTCCCGTTCCCACCCTCCCTCCCTCTTTGTGCTATTCCCTTCCCCTAGATGCCAGCACTCAGAGAGGCCAAGGCAGGCAGATGGATGGCTGTGAGTTCAAGGCCAGCCTGGTCTACAAAGCAAGTCCAGGACAGCCCATGGTACACAGAGAAACCCTGTCTCAAAAACAAAAACAAAAACAAAAACAAAAACAAAAACAAAAAAAAAAAGAAGGAAGGAAGGAAGGGAGGGAGGGAGGGAAGGAGAGAGGGAGGGATAGTGAAAGCAGACAGCAATCTGTGTATCCAAATATGCTCACCTATGTTTCTTGGTCATGTGGTTAAGATCAAGTGCAGTGTCAAATGCCATCATCACCTGCCTGAAAATAGTGACTAGACCATCTGGTTTCCTTAGGTCTTGCTGTATCTTAATACTAACATTAGAGCCACAACTGTGTCCTCCTAACCCTACCCTCCACTATTTGGCTCAGAGTAAATTACAGACTAGTCAAGAAAAAAAAAAAGACTCAATTCTTCATAGTTATGTCGGTGTGCCTTGTACAGCCTACCATTGGATAGGCACAAGGCAGCTACCACTGTGATTATCCATGTGTCTGCATACGACACACACACACACACACACACACACACACACACACACACACACACACACCCCACCCCACATTTCTTATTAAAAGCATTCATCAGTGGAGACTTGTCTTCTTTGGTCAGATTTACACTTCCCCATTCCACTCTTAAGCTAACACATTTACTTCCTTCTCCCCTCCCTCCCCCAGCCTTTACTTTTGAAATATTTACTCTTTCAAACAGACAGCTGGGACTCGGGGCAGCTTTGCAAACAACCTCACTCTTCATATCCTCAAAAATACAAAACAAAAAACCAAGGAATACTTTTGAAATGTGAATCACCTTGGAAGAAAACTTACGATGCCTCTGTTGAACAGTAATTTAGCTAATTAGAAGCTTCATCCCATGGGCAGTTTTCTTCAGAGGCCTTCAGGGGCCTAAGTGGAACAGATCCAAGTCACGGTCTCTTTAAGCCTTCCAGGTATTAAAAAAAAAAAAAAAGAGCCAAAAAGCCACAGCTCTAAACCCCGTATTTCTCTGACCAATGCAGAGGTTTCCTGGACCCAGAACTACCAACTCACTGATAGCCTGGAACAAAGTCTTATCTCTGTCATAAAATTCCCATCATAGCCAGGCAGTGGTGGCACATGCCTTTAATCCCAGCACTTGGAAGGCAGAGGCAGGCAGATCGCTGTGAGTTCAAGGCCAGCTTAGTCTACATAATGAGTCCAGGACTGCCAAGGCTACACGGTGAAACTCTGTCTCCAAAAACAAACAAAAACAAAAACAAAACTTTAAAAAATTCCAATCATAAGCATCTAATGGCAGAGATAGAACCAAAGGACTTCCATCAAAAAGAAACGCAGAAGTGAGAGAGGGAAAACGTAGAGAGATTGAACTGAAGGGGAAAACTGTTTTGTGTTGTATATAACCCTGCCTGGCTTTATATGCTCACTGGTACCAAGCACATGGTACATACACACACACACACACACACACACACACACATACACACACACACACACACACACACACACACACACACACACACACACACGGGGGGGGGGTCAGGAAGTGAGTACTGAGCTATAAAACTCACAGAATGGAAAACAGGTAAGAAACCTTCAGCAACCTGCCAAAGTTCACAGAAAATCTCCACAATGTCAGCCAGTGGCAGTAACAACAAAAGGACCTTTTCACAAAGAGTTCATCCGATCGTCTTGTCCCAGCACGGTTATAGAACGTTATGCCACTCTTACTACTGCTGTTACTCACGCCAGCCACAATCATCAAAAGTCTAGCAAAGTACGCCCCCCCCACCCCCACCCCAACTCCCTCCGAGATGCACAGGGAAAGCCTGGAGCCGTTACAGAAAAAAAAAGTGAGTCGCAATGGCCTGGAGCACATTTTAATTACCTACTCAATTTGACCAAGGAGCCCCTTGACACCTGCCAGCCACACCTCAGCATGGGAACTCTATTTCCAGGTCACTCATGAACACAAGCCATGGCAGGCTCACATCAGGTATGGCCTCTGTAGCTACACGTACACCTCTTGCTTCCGCGAGGTCCTCCTTAATACAGTAATCCCAAAACAATTAGCACTGCTCCCATCCCTAGAGTGTGGAACTATTCTCAGCATACCCAGTAGTCATGCCACAGTGCACTAGACTCCAACTGGCCACCTCCCTGGAGCAGTGACCTACACAAACTTCAAACAGTATCTCTAGTACTAGGCGTCATACTGCATAAAAAAAAAATAATTCTAAGGCTAGCATCAAGCCAACAAAGAATGTTTGGAATATGAATACACACACACACACACACACACACACACACACACACACACAGTGACTTTTAAAGGACAGAAAGAACAACTAACATTTCAAAAGCACCTCTATGGCATTCCCAAAGCTCCTTTGTGGTATGGCTGATGCTGAGACTAACCTTCAGGTTCTCAATTCAGTTTGGTTTTCAAATTAACAGCTAGGTAAGAACTAGGGCTTACAGAAATGGGACCCAGAACAGCAGATTAAGTGGCGATGGTTGAGTGGTGTCATAATATCGAAAGTTGGGAGAGGTAGAGAAGAAGTAATTTGTCACTAAGTTACTGTCAGTGAAAGGAGGTAAATAATTAAGACAAACTCGTTTGTTTGTCAGGGATAGCCCCACATCAGGACTATGAATTGATATTAAAGTTCTTGGTCTTTTTTTAGGAAGTACATATTCTACCATAGCCACAAAGCAGTGAATTCGCTAGACACAGCCCGAAGACACTGTACAACAAAAGAGTAAAGTCATGCAAGGACCACCCCCCACAAATGCCCAGGAAACACAATTTCATCCCTTGAATCCAAATCAGCCATAATCGGACAAGTGTATTCAACACAAACTCACTCGAAGGCAAAGAAGAGTGTACATGTCCCCAGGATGAGGAAGAGGGTCAAGTAGAAGATGCCCTTTTGCCGGGCCATCATGACACGGCCATCACAGCAGAAGGTGTTCCTGCCTGGGAGTTTCTCCCATTTCCGTGTCACCTTCTTTCTTACCACCATCACAGACATGATTGGAGTTCCTGGTCCAAAATGGGCTTTGTGACTACACGAGAGAAGAAACAGAGGCTGAGCCCAGCTTTGAAATCACGTTGTCTACTGTTGTTGCCACTGGGTCAAACATTATCAAGAGCGAGCCCTAAGAAAAAGAAAAGGGGGGGGGGCGTGGGATGAGACAAGAATAACAAAGTACAATTGAACCCTCATTCCCAGAGACAGAAAGATGAACTGCCTGAAGGGGTGGGAATAGAAAAGTTTGAAATGTTTATTTTGACTCTGTTCTCTAAAGAGGAAGACAAAAACCAGTTCTCCAAGGGGGAGGAGACTAGTATTTCTTAAATAATAAATCCCGTTTCCAAACCAGTGCTGACGATTTAGTTAACCATGACTCTTGGAAGTAAGTAGGAATTCTGTAAGTGACCATCCCAATGACTATACTTTACAAATGGGTAAACTGAGGGCCAGTAAGAAATAACATATTCAGGGTCACACCGCAACAAAGCTGAGACAAGAAAGCGTGCCCCTTGGCTTCCAGTCCTGGGCACTTCCTGCTATAATACACTGTTCTTTAGTCTTCATTAGTAAAAAATCATACCAGCAGGTTTGTTGCTGTTGTTTGTCCCTAAGTAGCCCTTCCCATCCCTCTTCTGCTCCTTCGCCTTCTTTCTTCAATTAACCATTCAAATATTAATCACGGAAGGGAACAAGTAACCCTCTAGCCCCATGGGGTAGGATGGGCTGGGCATTCTCTACACAGACACACATTGCATTTACACAAAACAGATTTCCCCTCATCAAGCCTTCTGTAACTTCCTGAATCCGCAACTGAAACAGCCTTGCTGGTCTGGCTTACCATTTGTGAGACTCTTAATAAGAACCACATCACCCTGGAAATAAAAGGCTTCCTTAAACAGGAGGAATTCTAGGATGGTTGGCAACTGATGATGGGGTGGAATGGGGTGGTGGTGGTGGCTGGGGGTGGTGGTGACTGAGGGCGGTGGCAGCAGCTAAGTCTCTTGGGGGCTCTCTGGGACATTTCACCAGTACCAGCTCCATTCAGCATCCTGGATTTCCAGGCCTCGCCTTTCCCAGTCACTGTCATCTTTCTCTTCTTCTCAGGTGCAGGGCTGTGTTCTCTATTTACTGGCACCACATGCCCCGTGCTGGCAAGAATGAGGCGGAAGCCTGCAGCCTGATGAGCAAGAAACAACCAGCCGGAGATCATTCCTGAGCTAGAGAGGGCAAAGGTCCAAAAAGGGGACTAAGAGCTAAGCAGCGAGATGAAAAGGTGTTAAGGCTTGGGGAAAGGGAGGGGGGTCCCAGAGGTGCAAAGATCACTTCCTTTGTGTAAAACTAACCTGGAAAACACCAACACCACCCCTCATAAACTGACCCAGTAAGAGAACACAGAGTAGGAAGGGAAGCCCAACCTGGGAGACGAAAAATTTAAATCCGTCGGAAAGCAGCGACCGGGTTCAGCAGCCTAGCGTCAAAAGCCAGGGCAATGCAGCGGGCTCGGCCTCAAGGAGGCCCGCCCTGCCTCCGCCACGCAGCAGACCACCGCCCCAGGCTGGCTAGGACGCGCGCCACATCCACATCCACACGCCGTCCACAAGCTCGTACACACTCACACACGCCCCGCCACGTGTAGTCACCCCGGGCCAGGGGCTTGGCGGCTGGCAAGCTCAGCAGGGCGGTGCCAATGTCCCTCCGTCCCAGTGGAGCTGAAGAGGGATGCAGCCCTCCAGACAGCCGAGCCCCGGAGACCCCCCACCCCCACCCCTTGTTACCTGAACAAGGGAGACTGACCTCAGCTGGCAACTGAGGGCAGAAAGTGCACTGTCTCCAGGGATCACGTCGGCCGACAAAGGTGGTAGAGACTTCTCCCTGACAGGGAGGGTGCCTCCTCCTGACAAGGGGCCCCAATGGTCGGGGCCCTAAACCAGCTGTGGCAACCGCCCACCGCTGGCGGAATGGAACGCTCCTCACGTCACCAGGTCGCTCCAGTAGTTGCTCGTCCTCCATTGGCTAAAAGATCACAATGTCTCCATCCCTCCCCTGACACATACTACCATTGGCTACTTCAAACGCCACTCCAGAGTACCTCCGCCCACTCCCCCACCCATCTCCTTGCTACAAGCCCACCTGCCAAGCCACAGCCAGCCTCTCTCTGGGGCTGGAGCGCCAGTATGTGAAGTGTTCTCTTCTATTAATATAGTTACGCAAAAGCGGAGGCGAAAGGTAGTGTGGACCGGGCAGGGGAGGAGCCAAGAGCAGCCTCCCCACAAACACCCAGCGAGATGCTGAAGCAACACTAGCTCACAGATCCGGACGAACGCTCACCCTCAATAGGTCTGCCCAGGGCCTCTCCGGGGCTGTTTGCCTTAAAATCGATCAAGGTCTGTTTATGGACATCTTCATGTTAAGTTCTCTGCCTCTCAAGTCCTATTCAGGAGCCTGGGACTCCGATGTGATCTCGAAGTCTTTCAGAAGAAAACAGAAGAGAAGATGAAAAGGAGTAACCATCTCTGAGATATTGAGAACAAGTAATTGACATTAAGGGAGTTGGAGAAACTCCACTGAGACAACATAAATACTTCCAGGTAGATAATGAGGTAAAGATTGCCCAAAGGTAGTTAATTTCTATTAGAACTTGAGATTTTTGTTGGGTGTGGTTAGGCAGAAGCAAGTAGATTTCTATATGTATGAGGCCAGCCTGGTCTTACATTCTTATTTCCAGGCGAGCCAGGGCTTCATAGTAAAATCCTGTTTCAAAAGAACAAAGCAAAAGAACTGGAGATATTATGATAATTAAGGGAGGGGCATCCAGGGCAGAATTTTCATACACCACCCAGATTGGTTCTTTCCTTCTGATGCCTCCTCTGCAGTTACTGCCACTGAACTCTGCTATCAATGGTAGTAACGTCATTTAGAAATATGAGTGGGGAAGACAGTTGAGAATCACGGCATGATATTATAGGGTGGATATTACAAGGCACCAGGTCTGTTTCCACCAGTATGACTGGTTCCTACCTTCCAAATAAGTATGAGGGATGATTAAAAGTGACCTCTCCTTTCCTACCACACCATCTATGTTAGTAGTCCAGGTTCTCCAGAGCTTGACCAAAGTGTTTCCCTAGGGTCACAGTAGTTGGAATTAGCACTGAAGTGCCTGCTAATACTCTCACAAAGGCAGCTTTGTGGTAATTGTAATAAAGGACCACCTACATAGTCAAGAATTATTCTTCCTTTATAGTATTTTGGTCCCATGTAATATTTAAAAACTTATATAATGATGATTATTCTTGAAAAGTTTATGACATCCTCCAATCAAACAAGTTAAAGGAATTAAAAATCCTAACCTCTTACAAGAGAGGTGTGTTATAGTTTGTAGTTGAAGGTATGTCTCTATAAAGCTCCTATTGTTCCTGAGCATTCATGCTGACCACAATCATCGGTTTATTCCTTATGAAGCATAGGATCAGCACTGTTGCCTCCAGTTCCTGGAGGGGAGAGGTATTATTCCACCCTCGTCATGGAAGGGACGGGAACTTCTCATGGCCCCATCAGCTCTCTTAATTCCCAAGCCTGTGCATATGAGATGCCCTTAGGAATCGCATGCTCAGCCTAGCTGCCATTCTTGTGAGTGTAAAGCAATCAAAATGAAGTGACCAAAGCTAAACATGCTTCGGTCATCGCTCAGGTTCAGGTGAAGCCTAGGAAGTTCTGGAATGAACATAACATGGCAATGCATTCCTGAGCTCTGTCCCTCCCTGCTCTGGGCCACATTCCCTCCGAGATTACGTGGTCTTGTAAGTCAGGCTTGTTTTATTACAATTTGTTGCCAGCCTTGCTCACAACTGAAAGAAAAATAAGGAAATTTTATACGGATAAACATTTGAGATTTGGTTAGGTGTGGTGAGGCAGAAGCAAGCACTTCTTTCTACATAAATACATCATTTTACATAATCCTTAAAAGTCTTAATAAAAAGTATAAACTGAGCATGGGGTTTTCTTTCCTTTTTCTTTTCTTCCCTTTGCTGTTTTCAACAAACTTCCCTCCTTTATGCATCCAAATCACTGTTAACTCTTTTGAAGAGGAGTTGTAGTTATCCAACGAGAACTGCTAGAAGCAGGGGGTAGCCTTCCATTTTATAAGTCAGCTCATGGCTTAGTGGTATACGTTATGGCATGCAATTTTTAAAAGAATTTATCTTCGCGTTTACGGCATATGTGTGCACTTGCATATTCATGTGTAGGTGTAAAGTAATGTTGAACAGACTCAGATCCTGAATGCCACCAGTGGATTGGACACTGCCAGTCAATATTGTTCCAGAACCACAGCCAAAAACAGACACATTAAATTAGTCCTGGGTCACATTTGATCTCATAGTGGCTCCTTTTTTTTTTTTCCCCTCTATCCTCAACCTTCACACCCAACCCAATACACACATGCCTCTTCTCACCCAACTGCCTGACTTACATTCCTCTCCCTACTCTCTGGCTGTAAATCAATAAGAGGAAACGCATCATGAATGCCCTGCCCACACAATGCCCTCCTAAGCAAGATCTACTTCTGTGGGGCCTGGGATGATACAGAAGAAGAGGATGATATTCTGTAAATAAAGAACATTAGCCTTATGACCAGGCAGAACTAGGTTCAAATTTAGACTACTAAACATCTGGAGTAACCCTCAGCAAGCATTTGATGTATTCTGTGCTTATTTTCTCATCTGTAAAATAAAGCTACTATTAGATAGCCCTCACCCAACTATAGATTTTTTTTTTTAAAGTTTCACTGACTTTTAAAAAATAACCTTGAGAAACTTCTGTGTCACTTACTTTCTGTTATTTTATGTGTGTAGAGGTATTTGGCTATGTTAAACCCTGTGATGTCTTCAATTACTGACAATCCCAGATTTTGTAACTGAAGGCATTTGAATGTATTATCTCGTTCAAATAAGTTATTTGTAAAAAAAAAAAAAACGTTTCAGGAAAAAATGTACCTCTACTGAACATGTGAAAACATTTTCTTGTCGTTATTATCCCAAAGGATTCAGTGTAACATCACTTCTATGACATCTACAGTACAGTCAGTACCATAAGTAACCTGGATTCAATATACATGGGAGGATTGCAAAGGCTATGTGCAATCACTGCTCCATTCTACCTGAGATATTTGAGTATCCATGCACTTCCATGTGCATGAGAGTATTAGAATCAGTCAGGTACCTACTTAATAGAATTATAAAGGGTATTAGAGATTACATATCCTGAATGGCTAGCATATAGGAGAAACACAGTCCATGCCGAGTGTCACAGCCATGTCTATACGACCTGTCATCTCCCACTCCTTCCTTCAGTCATGCTGCTGAATAGGAATAGAGAGTAAAGAATGAGATTCATTCTTCACTTTTTAGGCTCCATGACATCCATGTGCTGCCACGTTTTCATACTCTATAACATTCACCATTGAATTGAATTCTTATCTGACAGGCTGCTTGGTTTCCAAGTCCCTTGCTTCACTCTTATCTAGGTTAAATTTTCCCAATAACCTTAGTCTACTCAAACATCTATTTTTTTTTCAAGACAGGGTTTCTCTGTGTAGCCTTGGCTGTCCTGGATGTGCTCTGTAGACCAGGCTAGTCTCAAACTCACAGAGATCCTCCCGTCTCTACTTCCCCAAGTGCTGGGATTACAGGCATGTGCCACCACACCTGGCTAAACATCTGTTCTTTAGCTCCATTTTCTCCATGAATTCTCAACACCACTGTCACAGTTTCCGTTACAGCAGGTAAAAGAAAAATGGAAAGTGTTTTCATTAAGCAACCGCCTGTTCACAGCACTACACTTAGCTTGTTGTCTTTTCTCAGCACTATAAAGATGAAAGCCAAACATACAAAAAGCCAATAAAAACTGTCTGAGGTATCAAAAAAAAAAAGCGTTCATCATAATGCAATTGAGCGTCCATTTCTGGTTCCAGAAACTGAACCTCACCCTAGATTTTTCTTGCTTGTTTCTGTTGGTGCTTTTCTTTTTGATGCAGGGACTTGCTGTATGATCCAGACTGTACCCAAACTGTGGATTCTCCTCCCTTAGCCCCCCTCCCAAATACGAAGATTATAGGACTACACCACCATGCTCATATCCAAACCCTAGTTTGGCCTCTGTCCCTGGCTGCTCCAGCTGGTTCCCAATTTGTTTCCATCTCTAGACTGTGGCCTTCTGACTTTACCTGGCATCGTTTTAGGTGCCATACTCAAACCTTCAACGGCCTCTAGTACTACCCTCTCATTAAACAGGAATCACAACAAGAAAATAGAGGTCTTTTATTAAGGCGCTTTTCTGAGCCAGGAATTGGGCTAGGTGCTTGAGACAGATAAGGTTCCCAGATTAGGGTCTAAACTTGTCCAAGTGAGAGCAATTGATACTGACTTGGCACATCCCTAGTCTCTGACTCTGCCCAGCCCTCTCATTCCAGGAGCTGACCTCAAAACATTGTATAGCCCACAAATATAAACTGGTTTGTTAGTCATTCATTGGGTACGGATTGATGGCCAACAATTTGCCCAGCTTGTTCTGAGAACCTCGGGGAAATGCCAAAGAAGTGTATGGCATGAGCCCAGCCTCCAGGGAACTTAAAATATTCTAAGGGAGAAAAGACTAGCATCTGAGCAGTCATTAAAGATAAATACTAAACAGCGCAGAGTCAAATTCTCAACTACTCATTGCTGAGCTTCCAATTAAAGAAAGCTGGACCCAAAAGATTGTACTCTTAGAGTTGGAGTACAGATGGAGGACTAGAGCACTTGCCTACCATCCATGTGGCCCTGAGTTCCATCCTAAGCACCAAAAAAAAAAAAAAAAAAAAAAGAAAGTGGGTGGGCTGGAGAGATGGCTTAGCAGTTAAAGAGTGCATGCTGCTTTTGTAGAGGGCCCATGTTCAAATCCCAGCACCTATGCTAAGAGGTTCCCAACCACCTGTAACTCCAGCTCAGGGGCATTCAATGCCCCTAACTTCCACAGGCACCTGCACTCATGCACGAGTGTGCATGCAAGTGTACAATTAATGCAAAATGTAAAATAGCCATGATAATTTAATTATAATATACATACAAAAAGTACACTTTTCATGTCTGTGTGCATAGTTCAATAAAAACTATATTAAAGGCAGGCAAAATGGCTCAGCAGTTAAGCCTATTGTCTCTTAGGTCTGGCAACCCGAGTTTGATCCCTGGAATCTATGTAAAGGTAGAAGAACCTGTTCCACAATATTGTCCTCTGATCTCCACATGCAAGCCTTAGCACTCATGCTCCTATCACACACAATAATAAAAATTGAACAAAAAGGTGTGATAAGAAATCATAATAGGGCTGGAGAGATGGCTCAGAGGTTAAGAGCACTGACTGCTATTCCAAGGGTCCTGAGTTTAATTCCCAGCAACCACATGGTGGCTCATAACCATGTGTTTGTTAGTTTGGTTTGGTTTTACGAGACAGGGTTTCTCTGTGTAGCCTTGGCTGTCCTGGACTCGCTTTGTAGACCAGGCTGGCCTCGAACTCACAGCGATCAGCCTGCCTCTGCCTCCAGAGTGCTGGGATTAAAGGCGTGCGCCACCATCTATAATGTGAGCTGATGCCCTCTTCGGGCCTGCAGGTGTACATGCAGGCAGAGCACTGTATGCATAATAATAAATAATTTTTTAAGGGAGATCATAACAGAGTAAGCTAATCAATGGAGATGAAGGTCAATATCCTAAATTTGCCTAGAAATGAGGACCATTTCCATCAAATGGCCAGAGGTTTGCTAGTAATGCTCAAGTTCAGGTGGGCCTTGGAGGTCAGATGAAGCGCGATGTCCTATTAAAGGGCCCAGTTGGAAAGGGCATTGTTTCCATCTGAGCTGAGCGACCTCTGCAGTGAACGGTGGCTATGGGTCCCTATGGGCAGTCCCAGCCCAGCCGCTTCGGCAGCGTGAAGATGGGCTTTTTCATGGGTTGTGCTGCGGGCATGGTGGCCAGGGCACCATTCCGCACCTTCTCCTGTCTCAGGTTGGGAATGCGGGATCATTGATGGGCGGCACTGGGAAAACCATGATGCAGAGTGGCGGCACCTTTGGCACATTCATGGCCATCGGAATGGGCATAGGATGCTAAGCAGGGCACTGATTGCCTACTACATGTATCCTTCCCCATCCACTTTGACCCTTGTATAACATTAAAGTTCTTCTTCTCAAAAAAATTGTAAAAATACAATTTTTAAAAATTTGTATTAGGCTAGGTGTGGTGGCACATGTATGTGTTTAATCCCAGCATTCGGGAGGCAGAGGCAGGTGGATCTCTGTGAGTTCCAGGCCAGCCTGGTTCACAAAGTGAGTCCAAGACAGCCAAGGATACACAGAGAGAAACCCTGTCTCAAAAAACAAAACAAAACAAAAATCTCAGCAGAGGCAGGCAGATCTCTGTAAGTTGGAAGCCAGACTGGTCTACATAGTAAGCTCCTTTCTCACACACAAAAGAGATATAAGAGATATTTAGTGTTAAAGTTATTGAACAGAGTTGAAATTCCTTTTTAAAGAAATTTTATTTATCAATAATTTCATTTTATCAGTCTGCCACTCCCAGATCGAATTCCCCAAACAGGTCTCTAAGAAGCAATGTGAGAAGCACTAGTAACCCCTCCCCCGCAAAAAAGCAAATAAAACAAGAATATTCATAGGCACAAAGTGAATTATACATAAAGAAAGGTCACAAGGGTAGCAGTGTAAAGCAGTTAACTTGAGCTGAGACAGGAGGGACTCTGCAAGTTCCTAGCTAGCCTGGGCTGTGGAGTGAGATCCTCTATCAAGAAAACAAAACCAAAAGGAAAAGAATCCAGGGAAAAACGGTTGTTCTGGTGGTCTATACAGGCCTGTAATCAGCCCTTGGGAAGTAGAGACAAGATTGAGGTCATCCTCTGCCACATGTTGAGTTGATAACTAGCCTGGGGTACAGGTGACCTCTGTGGGGGGGGGGGGGTCAGGGAGTGGAGTGTGTTAAAAGAATTGGAACCACAACCTCCAGCCTGTGGGGTGTGGCCCTGCAGGGCCTACAGGAAGTCCTGGTTGGAGATTCAGCTTGATTTGTCATCTGCAAAATCGTTTCTGTCCAATGCCTCCTGCCTTGGTACCCAAGCGTAGAAGCATTGACCCCAAGTCTCCGGAAAGCATCCAGCATTTTGGTGAGTTGGGCTGGTTGGAAAGCGGTGGTGGTGGGGTCTTGCTACATGTTGGAGTGGCTCCACTGGGGCAACAAGAGTCAGGAATTGTGCTCACAGCTGGTTGAGGGCTCCGAGGGGTTGATGGGCACAAGCCTGTACCTCCAGCTCGGTGTCCGGCAGCAGTGGCCTTTGTGGGTAGGACAAAAAGAGGTGTTATCCCGGGCGGACTGCTGCAGCCAGGCAAAGGGAGGGCACATCTCCTGCTCCAAGGAACGCTGGACGAACCAAGTCTCAACTTGTTCCTCCTTCAAGTTGAGTCTGGTGGCCAGGACCTTGCGGGCCTTGAGGTCGGGGTAAGGCTCCATCTTGAAGTATTTCTCCAGCTCTGAAAGCTGTTCCCAACTGTAGTCCTGGTCAAGGGGGCCCAGGGAATGCTGAGGTGCTTCCATCTTGTCTGTAGCCTCACTTCAGGTGTGTTCCGAGTTGAAATTCTACAGCAAAAAGAAAATTGTACTTAATTAAAAATCTTATTATAATTTTATTATACTATTGTGTGTGCACGCGCGTGCGCGCACCCGAAAGAGTACATACACATATAGGTCAGAGTTAGCACACATTTCAAGGTTAAAGGGCAACTTGCAAGTGTCAGCTGTCTCCTTTAATTATGTGAGACCCCAAGTATGAAAAACAGGTTCCCAGCGGGCGGTGGTGGCGCAGGCCTTTAATCCCAGCACCCAGGAGGCAGAGGCAGGTGGATCACTTTGAGTTCAAGGCCAGCCTGGTCTACAAAGTTAGCCCAAGACAGCCAAGGCTAATACAGAGATACCTTGTCTTGAAAAAAACCAAAAAAAAAAAAAAAAAAAACCAAAAAAAAAAAAAACCAAAAAAAACAAAAAAAAAAAAAAGGAAAAAAGAAAAGAAAAACAGGTCCCCAGCATTAGTGGCAAGTGCCTTTACCTAACTGAGCTATCTCTCCAGGCCCGCTAACCTGCTTTTTAACTGATACATTTTTTGCAGAAGCTTACATATATTAACAAAGTAACATGCAATATCACAATACATATATACATGATATAATGTACAAAATGAATTAAGTATTTTCCTCAAATGTTTTTACTCCTTTATGGTAATTTTCATAATATTTCTCCCACTCTTTAGAAATACACATTCTTTTTAAATGTTTGTGTTTATTTAGTGTGTGTGTGTGTGTATGTGTGTGTGTGTGTGTGTGTGTGTGTGTGTGTGGATGGCCACTGAACACATGTGGAGGCAAGAGGACCACTTGGTCGACTTGGTTTTCTCCCTCCAGATCATCATGTCTGTATGGCCTTTATCTGCTGAGCCATCTTGCTGGTCCTATTTATTTTTATTTATTTTTTACATTTTTTTATTGAGAGGCATGTCTATGTATCATAACACATGTGTGGAGGTCAAAGGGCAACTTGCAAGAGTTGATTCTCTGCTTCTAACACATGGATCCAAGGCTTGAAGTCAGTTCCTCAAATCTGGTGGCAAACACCTCTGTTACCTGAGCTATATTGCTGAACATCATTATTCCTTTTTTTCTCATTTCTTTTTTTAATTTGAAACAAGATTTATTTATGTAGCCTTGGGTGCCCTAGACTCACTTTGTAGACCAGGCTGGCCTTGAACTCAAGAGATCTACCTGCCTCTGCCTCCTGAGTGCTGGGATTAAAATCACCATTGCTTGTTAATAAAGCATTGTTTTACCTCAACAGATTTGAACGCTATCATTATTTATCCAAATTAAAACAAGGCATGGAAGTTTTCTCTTGTCAGCTATAGCACACAGTACCTAAAACTCCCGGTCAATTAATTATATGCCATGCATTACTATGTAATGAAAATTTTGTCACTGCATTTTTCAGACCTCCTACTATCCTTACAATTGATGCTTTAATGATACATATGAGCATTACTGTGTAGATCAATTGTCTTCTGCCTATTGCAGATGTCGAATTTTTTTTTCTGTTTTTGTCGGTGTGGGATTCAGAGTCTAAAAAAACTGCCAAAAGTATATATATGTTAATATCTCATAAGGAGTATGATAATTACATTCTTTAGTTTTTTAAAGCAATCAGACTCGTTCTATATTGTACAACCTGAACTCAAACTCCTGAATACTAAATGTCTCAGGCTCCTGAATGCTAAAACTACAGATGTATACACTTCACTGTATTGGAAACATGATTGTATTATTTCCAGTTGTAGCTGGGTAGAGATTTGTTTTAAATCCAAATGCTGGCCAGGCGGTGGTGGTGCACGCCTTTAATCCTAGCACTTGGGAGTCAGAGGCAGGTGGATCTCTGTGAGTTCGAGGCCAGCCTGGTCTACAAAGTGAGTCCAGGACAACCAAGGCCACACAGACAGACCATGTCTCAAAAAAAAAAAAAGAAAAGAAAAAAAAGAAAAAGAAAAACAAAAGAACATAAAATCCAAATGCTACAGTTCTGTATAGCATACTGACATAAAAATAATATTTTTACATATCTAATATATGCACATAGAACAAAATCTTGAAAGTTATATAAATTTATACACTGAAAATCAGGCCTCCCTTTTTTACCTCATCTTAAAATTCTCCACTTCCTCCATCTGAAGGAAACTACTGTTGGCAGTCTCATGTGTTTTCTCTGATAGGTAATTCCATAGTGCTTTGGTTAGGAAACAGGGTTATTTCCTGTTTCCTAGCAAGCTTTTAGTGCCTGGCGATGCAAACATGTAGCTCTTCAAGGCAAAACTAATGTTCTAGGTATTGGGATGGACTAATGTCCACCTTTGAGTTTTCTCAACTCTGTCATCAATAAAAATATTCTCAGAGCAGGTCACAAGACATTTGTCTTAACTACTTCCAGCTGGACAAAACACTACGGATATATTTATCATGAACATACAGTGGCCTGTATACCTCACAGATCCAATATGCAAGTAGTATGTATTTGGAAAGGTAGATGCTTTAGGCAGATTATTGAGCAAGGAGAGAGGTGTGTTTCTATGTAAATTGGAATCAATGAGAAATTGTCCACTATTTCCTAAGCAGCTGAAGAAGATTCCATCAAGGAGGTGCTGTGTAAATGACAGAAGGTTGGTCCTTGGCTCAATGATGCACAGAAGGCATTCCAGCAAGATTTGTGGTCCAGGGGAAATCCTGAAATTGAGTTAAAAGAAGAAAAAAGGCAGTTTTTAACATTTACTTATGAAGAGCAGAAGGGATAAATTTAGAGTGGCAGTGAGAGGCAGTGCTGTGAGTGTGTGGCAATATTGGCTGAACCACCCATTGCATTTGTGGATAATGAAGCCTTGTGCAAACCTCTGTGGAGAGAAGTCAATCTCCCTATATTTACTGTGCCTCCTCTATTCCTAGTGCTGTCGTGAGAACTATAATTCACTTCTGAATTTCTCCCAAACAGAGGCACTGAAGAATGGATTGTGGCCGGGGCATCATGGTGCCTGCCCATAAGCCCAGCACTCAGGAGGCAGAGGCAGGTGGATCTCTGTGAGTTCAAGGCCAACCTGGTCCACAAAGAAAGTCCTAGACAGCCAGGGGTACACAGAGAAGCCCTGTCTTGAAAGACCCCCCCCCCAAAAAAAGAATGGATTGTGGGAAACAATAGCAAGTTTTCTACATTATACCCATCTGACACCTTGACCCTATTTACTATTGTAGCCATAACTTGTGGTCGCAGCTATATCATCTGCACATTTATGTATAAATGTGTTCTTTGTATTCTGTGCATTTTAAGGTGTCCAACAGTGTTCCTGATTCCAACAGGACTGCCCTGAAAATGTCCCTAGACATTGGCAAATGTCCCCATGGAGAACTCCTAACTTAAAGCTTCCTGAGTCTGTCTTATTGGACTTAAGGCCTACTTAACAGCAAGACTATCATGCCCACTATGGGAGACCTAGCCAACTACCCAGTGGTAGTAATGTCTTGGATCTTAGAGGGCCATCTACTAGTGCCACTTAACTAAACCAGTGTAATTCCTAACTTCATTCTAAATACTTATTCCTATACCCATAGATGAATGTAGTTCTCATCTCTCATCAAAGAAGGTTTTCATTGAAGCAGACAGAGACCATTACAGAAAAAACACAACCAGTCAAAATGCAGAGAACAACTGACTGTGGGGTTTCTGTCCTGGTACAACCAACAACACAACTCCCACACCTAACGCTCAGAAAACACTGTGGCAGAGGGAGTGTAAAGATGGGAAGAGTCAGGGGATCAGAAAATCTGCTGTGGATATTGTGTCTCCTAGAAATGACTGAGAAGCTTCACCCATGAAACCTTAACAATATGGCTGCCCAAACAAGACCAGAACAATGGTATTTAGACACATTAGCACAGAAGGGAAAAATCTCACCAGGGCTCACCTCTAGACAAAAACAAAAACAAAAAAACAAAAAAACAACTAAGCCAGGCGTGGTGGCGCATGCCTTTAATCCCAGCAACTCAGGAGGCAGAGGCAGGTGGATCCCTGTGAGTTCAAGGCCAGCCTGGTCTACACAGTGAGTCCAGGACAGCCAAGGCTAAACAGAGGAATCCTGTCTTGAAACAAAACAAAACAAACAAACAAACAAACAAACAAAAAAACCTCAAAACCAAAAACTATAAGCAACTGAAGACTGATGCTAGAAAATAGTCTTCCCCAGGGATGAACCTTCTAATTGGTTATTCAGTATCAAGTGGCCAGCACTGAAATCACAAACAGACAAACGACACTAAATGAAGCCAGCACATTTTATTTACAGATTGTGCACATTCTAAATAAGAATAATTAAAGAAAAAGTGGTCATAAATTCGAAAGGGAACACACAAGTGGGGACAACAAGGAAAAATTGGAGGGAGGATGATAGGGAAATGACATAACTTTATATTTTAAAAATTGCAAGCTGGACGGTGGTGGTACACATCTTTAATCCCAGCACTCGGGAGGCAGAGGCAGGTGGATCTCTGTGAGTTCGAGGCCAGCCTGGTCTACAGAGCGAGTCCAGGACAGCCAAGGCTATTACATAGAGAAACCCTTGTCTCAAAAAACCAAAAAACAAAAAAACAAAAAAACAAACAAACAAAGAATTATTTCTAGATTACACGAAGTGTCAATAATACATTAAATATCCTTCTATGAAAAAACTTCTCAATTATCAAAATACTACATCCATGTACATAAAGATTAAATAATGCCAAAAGACTTAGAATGAAAAACAGTATCTCTCGCTCCATTCCTCCATAAATGTAGTCTCATTCTTTAACAGTTATTGCAACTGTTTGGAGACAGGGCTTAATGTAGCCTAGGCTGGCCCTGTAGCTGAGGATGACCCTGTGCTGGCTTTAGGCTTGTGCCATCACAGCAGGTTCTCTAGAGTACTGGGGGTTGAGTCCAGCGATTTTGGCACACTAGGCAAGCACTCCAGCAATTGAGCTTCACCCTCAGCCTGTGCTTCTGACTTGGTTTGTTCTAATGGTTCACTCCATATCCATTAATTGCTAGAATTTGGATATGGCTTTTCTTCCGAGGTTCACGTGTTGGGAACTTTGTCCCCACTGCAGTGGTGTTGAAGCTGATGTTGTAAAATCTTTAAGCGGTGATTAAGTCATTTATGCCATACCCCTTGGGAGAGATTAGTTCTCGCTGGACTCTAGTTAGTTCCTATGAGACCAGCATGTTATAAAGAGTGAGACCGGCCCCTGAATCTCTGGCTTCCGGTCTTGCCATTCGATTTTTTCCTCTCCCATATGGTACATTATGAGACAGTTAGAAGGTCAGCAGATGCTGACACTGTGATCCTGAATCTCCAGAACTGTGAGGCAAATAAAATTCATCTCTGTAGGTTTTGAACTCTGGTGCCTCATATTTGACCACGTCCCCTGGATGGGGAGGCCTGGTGGCACTCAGAGGAAGGACAGCAGGCTACCAAGAAGAGACTTGATACCCTATGAGCATATACAGGGGGAGGTAATCCCCCTCAGGAACAGTCATAGGAGAGGGGAATAAGGGGAAAATGGGAGGGAGGGAGGAATGGGAGGATACAAGGGAGGGGATAACCATTGAGATGTAACAAGAATAAATTAATAAAATATATAAAAATTCATCTCTGTATAAAGCACAAAGCCTCCAGTATTGAGTTATAACTACGAGGATTAATACATCCTGTTTATTCATTAATTTAAACAAATGAGATAGTTTTAAGCACTGTTTGTTAGCTAAGGTTACCAAAACAGAATGCTACAGACTTAAATAACAGCAATTTGTTCTCTCAGTTTGAGAGGTTGCAGTCCAAAATTAAAGTGTTAGCAGGGTGGGCTTTTCTTAAGCCAAAGAGTCAGAACTGTCCCAGACCTCTATCCTTGGTTTGTATATAGCTGTTCTCTTCCCGTGTCTTCACATATTTGTCTTAGGAAGTTTGGGCTTCCCTGGTATCTTTCCCACCCACCCCCTTTTTAATTTTCTTTTGTTCATTCTCAGATAATGTCTCACTATGGAGCCTCAAAGTCATGGAAATCCTTCTGCCCGAGACTCCCAAGTGCCACCACCCCTTGGTATCTTTCCCTTCTTTTGAGGACAGCAGTTGTATTAAACTATAGAACCACACCAATGGCTTCATTTTCATTCTCTCACTTCAGAAAAGGCATCTTTCGTCACATTTGGAGGTACTAGGGATTCAACATATATATACATATTGGGAGATATTAGCCTAAAACAAGCACCTATTGAGTAATAGTTACACTTCTAAGCACTGTGAGTGGTGAATGAAACATGAAAATCTTTGCTCTTAATTAAGCTCTAGTGAGACAGAGAAGCAGTAAGAAAGACAGACAGCTAAAACACTGTCTTAGTCACTGTTCTAGTGCTGTGAAGAGACACCATGACCAAGGCAACTCTCATAAAAGGAAGCATTTAATTTGGGGCTTGCTTACAGTTTCAGAAACTTTTTTAAAATTAATTTATTCCGATTACAACTCAATTGTTCTCCCATCACTTGTATCCTCCAGTTCCTCCCTCCCTCTCACCCCAATTTCAGAAACTTAGCCCATTTTTATCATGGCAAGGAGCATGGCCACATGTGAACAAGCACTGAAACAGTATCTGAGACCTTTACATCCTAATCCACAGGCACAGGCAGAGAGAGAATCCGGGCTTTGCATGTGCCTTTGAGACCTCAAAGCCCACTCTCAGCGACACAGTTCCTCCAACAAAGCCACACCTTCTAATCCTTCTAATCTCAAAGAGTTCCACTCCCTGGTGACAAAGCATTCAATATATGAGCCAGTGTGTGCCATCTTATTCAAACCACACAGAAATGTAACACAAAAAATACATGCAACACATCAAAATACAGTTAAAAAAAAGAAGTCTCAGTGCACTGCTGTGTCAGAGGTTCCAAGGTGCTGGTCCCAGCACCGGCAACTCACAACTGACTGTAGCTATAGGGGACACAGACACACACACACACACACACACACACACACACACACACACACACGGCATACACACAGACACATATATATAAATAAATTTTAAAATATTAAAAAAAACCAGCAAATCCTATGGAGAAAAAAACCAAAGGAAGGAGATAGAGTATTCAGGCAAGGGGCTGTAATTTCAAATACACTAGCCAGACCCAACATGAGAAGTAGGTATGTTAGAAAGCACCTGTAATCCCAGCACTCGGGAGGCAGAGGCAGGCAGATCGCTGTGAGACTGAGGCCAGCCTGGTCTACAAAGCAAGTCCAGGACAGCCAAGGCTAACACAGAGAGACCCTGTCTCGGAAAACCAAAAAAATAAAATAAAGAAAAAGAAAATGAAAGAAAGCACCTGAAGAAGATCATAGAGTGAGTCACAAGGATATCCAGGGAAAGATAATTCTAGGCAGAAAGCATAGCTGATGACAGTGTCCTAGAGTGGAAACAGGTTGAAATCATTCAAGAAAACAGCAAAAAGGCCATTGGCTGTTGAGAAATGAGGACTGGCAGGAGCGGGAGGGGTGGGAGTCTTGAGGCAGATGATTGTGTAAAGCTTAGGTAGCCATTATAGTGACACAGTCTTTTGTTCTGACTGAGCCATGGTGACAGAGTTTAAGTCTTAGTAGAATCTTTCCAGCTGCTGTGTTAATAATAGACTAAAAGGGGGCAGAGGTGGAAGCAAAGAAAAAAGTGACCGGAATATTGCAAGAATCCATTCTCTCTAAATCATTCCTTGGTTTACCAACTGTAGACAGCAGCTATTGCTTCCCGCTATGATAGATGGGTGTTTAGCTCACACTACAGCATCATCCTTTTCCTCCTAATACATTACTATTTTTAATTCCCCTGTTAGGTCCCTCCACAACAGACATAGATGTAATGCGCATCTTTGTGCCTGTTTTTTTTTTTCTTTTGTGGCTTTATAAACATATATTTCTTGTTCACCTATAGATAGTGTCTCTGGATTTAACACTTGTTTTTTTGTTTTGTTTTGTTTTGTTTTTTCAAGACAGGGTTTCTCTCTGTAGCCTTGGCTGTCCTGGACCCACTTTGTAGACCAGGCTGGCCTTGAACTCACACGAGATCTGTCTGCCTCTGCCTCCCTAGTGCTGGGATTACACATGTGTAACACTGAGTCTGGCCTGATTTCAATACTTCTTAAATTAGAATATTGGTATCTCTCTATGATTTTCTACCTCCTCTAATTCTACTCTCCATAGGCATTTACATTAAATTTGTTAGTGATAAAAGTTAAGCCTTCTGTGATTTCTTTTCATTAGCTTGGATTCCAAAAAATGAAAACCAATAAAATAATGTTTAGCTTATTATGATATGTAAATATTTCTCAGTATAAAACCAAATATTGTGCCATGATTTCTCTGCAGTTCCAGTAACACAACCTCCTTTGTCGTGCCTTAGCTATCATTCAGCTTCCTTTTCATTTTGTTCATTTTTATTTTAAAATGTATTTCATTCATGATTTGTGTGTGTGTGTGTGTGTGTGTGTGTGTGTGTGTGCACGCGTGCGTGCATGCATGCATATATGATATGCATGCTTCAATATGGACACATTCAAGACACGGCACAGAAGTGGAGGCCAGAGGACAAATTTTTGTAGTTGATCATCTCCTGTGCGTACCTGCACAAGACCTACTCGAGATTAGGCTGATCAAACTTCCAGCATGAGTAAAGAAACATGCACAAGTCTCCACCGCTAGCTGAGGAACTATTGGCAGGTGATGGTTGTGCAGGGGAGAAGAGGTTTATTCTTTGGGGATATGACCACTCGTAGCATGCATCCACATGCTCCAGGAGATAGTTCTACACTTATTTTTTTTTAACTTAATGTATATTGGGGCCAACTGCCCTTTAGCCTATAGATAGTCAATCTTTAAAAATACATTTACCAGCTAGGTGTGATGGCGCACACCTTTAATCTCAGCACTCAAGAGGCAAAGGCAGGTGGATCTCTGAGTTTAAGGCTCTCCTGGGTTACATTGTGAGTTCCAGGACAGCCAAGGCTACACAGAGAAAGCCCTGTGTCAAAAAAAAAAACAAAAAAAAAAACCAAGCTTTTATTTCTTTATTTGTGTGTGCACACACATGCCGGAGAACACGGAAGTCAAAGGACAAGCTGCAAGACTAGGTCCTCGCCACTCACCATATGGGTGCCAGGTATTGAACTCAGCTCACCTGGCTTGATGGGAAGTACTTTTACCCACGGAACCATCTTGCCTATAGAAATTGAATCATGGGGCTGGAGAGATGGCTCAGCGGTTAAGAGCACTGGCTGCTCTTCCAGAGGTCATGAGTTCAATTCCCAGCAACCACATGGTGGCTCACAGCCATCTATAAATTTTTTTTAAAAGAAATTTAATCACAAGAATTTTAAAATTGAAGGGCTATCTTTTTACCCATACAAAGCATTCCCATCTGACAACAACTTAATTGATTTGTGTATACACTTAGAATACTGGTCAGCTCAGGTTATGTCATAAAACTACATGGATAAACCAACCAAAATTTTAATTTCTTACAGTTCTTAAAGCTAGAAGTTCCAGGTCAAGGTGCTAGGCAGTTTGGTTCTGGTGAGAGCTCTCTTCCTTCTTGCTGAACTTTTGCGACCTTTCTTTCCTTTGTGGTCCTCTGAAAAACAGAGATCCCCTATGCAAATTAATATATTCCTTGTCAATAAGAGTATTTTTTAATTTGATTTTATATTCATTTATTTTATGTGGATGGGTGTTTTGTCTGTATGTACATATGTATACCACTTGCATGAACTGGAGTTACAAATCACTGTAAGCTACCATGTGAGTGCTTGGAATTGAACCCAGGTCCTCTGGAAGAGGAGAAAGTGTTCTTAACCACCAAGCCATCTCGCCAGGACCATGAGATTGTTTTTAATGGACATGGGAAAGAATGAGCAGGAAAATCATCTCGTAGAACAGGAAAGAGGGAGCAACAGAACCCCATTACTCACAAGCTTTAACCAAGATAGTAGTGAGAAGCTAGCAAAGCCTTTTGTCAAAGCAAACCATTCAATAGGATTAAGTATGTTTCTGTGAATCCCTATTCATCATAATATCAACTGGGTCAAAGCTCTGCCCAACTAACTGAAATATCGATATCACCTACCCGTCCCATCTTGATCTCAGGCTCATGGAAAAATGGCAACCATGTCCACTTAACTCACTCACTATGGTATCGTTGGGGCAGAAGTGCATTTAAATGTTTTTGATGGTGATGATTATAGAGCAAGAAGAAATATAAATGGCTGCTGACAAGTTTCACGATAACAACTTTTATGACCCATTATTAAGGAGATGAATATCTTCATATTCCTAAAAAAAAGAGGTAATCACGTGTCTAAAGCATTTTTGCTCCTCACTTATTTTGTTAAAATGCTATTCTCATTTATTTTCCATCTTTCTCTCTTGGTGTGCATTAGTTACTATGGAAACATCAAGATACCAGAGTTTGAGGATCGCAGCATTCCCATGTTCTATTAGAGTATGCACGCACTTTCTATCATGGTATTGGAGGAGGGGGTTGTTGCCATTACAAATGAATGCAGGACCAAAAAAATCATAATATTGTCAGACAAGCACACACTTTATTCAGAAAACATCAGATAGCAACTAGGGTTCATCTTACCTGCCCATACTACGTACCAAAACCCAAGAAGGGGCTGGAGAAATGGCTCAGCCATTAAGTATACTTTTTCCTCTCATAGAGGACCCAGACTGGGTCCCCAGCACCCATCTTAGGCAGCTCACAACCATTTGCAACTCCTGTTCTAGAAGATCCAACGCCCTCCTCTTGTCTCTTTGGACACCTGCACATGGTGCACATATACATATACACATTAATAAAAATAAATTCTTAAAGATCCTCAGGACAGTTATCAATGAGGTCTCCCCCCAAATAACATCTATTTATAACAGCATCAGCCTGGACTCCTTCAACTCAGAATTTAAGAACAGTTTTAAAAATTAGTTGTCAGAGTCAGGTGCAGTGGTGCACGCCTTTAACCCCAGTACTTGGGAGGCAGAGACAGGTGGATCTCTGAGCTCAAGGCCAACCTGGTCTACAAAGTGAGTCCAGGACAGGCAGGGATGTTACACGGAGAAACTCTTTCAAAAATAAATTAGTTGTCAGGCATTGTGATGCACACTTTTTTGGGGAGGGTTGGTTTTTCAAGACAGGGTTTCTCTGCGTAGCCTTGACTGTCCTGGACTCATCCTATAGACCAGGCTGGACTTGAACTCACAGAGATCCACCTGCCTCTGCCTCCCAAGGGCCAGAATTATGGGCACTGAGTTTAAGGTCAGCCAGACTTACACAGTGAGTTCCAGGACAGCCAGGCCTATGTAATAAGATATTGGTTTCTTAAAAAAATTAGTGAAGAGTAAATGAACCACAAATGGAATTAATTATATGTATATGATGAAATAGTTAACTTTGTTATGAAGCAATAAAACACACATATAACACATACACTACATTCCAACCACTGGATTAACAGATAGGTAGATAGCTAGAAAGATAGATTGATCAAATATTTCCTTCTGCATTTCCTGTTACTAGAATATATGAAAACGAACCGGGCATGGTGGCGCATGCCTTTAATCCCAGCACTTGGGAGGCAGAGGCAGGTGGATCGTTATGAGTTCGAGGCCAGCCTGGTCTACAAAGTAAGTCTAGGACAGCCAAGGCTACACAGAGAAACCTTGCCACAAAAAACCAAAAAAAAAAAAAATATGAAAACACCAGAAAAGCTCTTATATGATTTCATCACTCTGTAGAAGATGCTCAAATATATATACTTTGAATTACAGACCATTGTCCATTTGCATTTACTATACATCTCCACCACAATGTCTCACACACACTTAAAACTGACCCTCCCATCTGCATTAGTAAAGGCTTTGCAAGGTACCCTAGAAAATTATATATGTGGGTATACATATATAATATTCTAAAGCAATTGGCTCATATAATTATGGAATCTGGTAAGTGCTATGATACACCATCTGCAAACTGGGACTCAAGAGATTCAATGTACAGTTCCAGTTCAACTCCCACATCTGAGAACCAAGAAAACCATTGGTACAGATTCTAGTCTACGGGCTGGGGAGATGACTCAGTGCTTAAGAGCTCCTGAAGCTCTTTCAGAGATCCCAGAGCACCCATATAGTGCCTCACAACCATCTACAATTTCCGTTTCAGGGGATCTAACTGTCTCTTCTGGCCTCCAAAGGCACAAGGGACAATGTGGTATACAAACATACATGCAGGTTAAACACCTATACACATAAAACAAAAATGAATAAATACAAAAACAGTTAAATCCCTTTCTGAGTACAGTAGGCCAATGTCACAACTTGGGAACAAACAGAGGAAAATGAATTTGCTTAGACCTCTAACAGATAAGAGGCTAGCTCTCACTGAGAATGACAGCCTGTTTTGTTCAGTCTATTATATTCTAATCAATTTCAAATATTACTTCCACCCAAAACATTTTCACAGCTATACCCAGAATATTTAGCCAAAACCCTGAGCACTTTGAGTTCCAAGTTGACACATAAAATTCACTACCTTAACTATCATCTTCCCTACTGGCCTGGGTTGTTTGCCAGTCTTTCCTCAGATGGGATCCTGCATCAACTTAATCAGTAACTAACCCAGGCAAAACTTACCTCTTAGGCTGGGTGGTGGTGGCGCACACCTTTAGTCCCAGCACTGGGGAGGCAGAGGCAGGTAGATCGCTGTGAATTTGAGGCTGGCCTAGTCTACAAAGCAAGTCCAGGACAGCCAAGGCCACACAGAGAAACCCTGTCTCAAAAAAACAAAACAATACAAAACAACAACAAAAAACTTACCTCTTCACAAATTCTCCATCTGTTATCTTGTCTGTGTTTCTCTTTTAACATTGTCTATTAAATAATACTGTGGGGTCTGACAGTTAAGCTCACTTACAGCACTCCTACCTCCCATCTACCCTTTTTTCCACTGCCAAGATAGTTACTATTTTTATTTCTTCTAATAGTTATATTTTTCATTTTAAATCATATGTATATGGGGGCTGGAGAGATGGCTCTGTGGTTAAAAGCACTGTCAATTCCCAGCAATGACACGTTGGCTCACAACCATTTATAATGAGATCTGGTGCCCTCTTCTGGTGTGCAGGCACACATGCAGGCAGAGTACTTAAATAAATCTTTTAAAATAAATAAATAAAGCTGAGCGTGTTGGTGCACGCCTTTAATCCCAGCACTCCGGAGGCAGAGGCAGGTGGATCTCTGTGAGTTCAAGCCGAGGACAGCCAAGGCTGCAAAGAGAAACCCTGTCTCAAAAAGATGTAAATAAATAAAGAAAGAAAGAATACGAATAAACTTGTGTTTTCTATTTGGTTAACCATAGATTATCTCTCTTAGCTTTCTACTTTATGAAATGAAATCATTGGTGTACTCTTTCCCTCAACCTCCTCATCCCTTCCTCCATACCAGTATCTGATTCTCCAACTCTCTATTTTCGCCCTTATCCAAACCAACATTTTAACAAGCCTTGTCCTTCCCTGTTACCATCCATGCCACCTCTAAATTCTACTGTAGTCAGAGTAATTGTTTTTTTTACACAAGTCAATATAATTATTTTATGGCATCATTAAAACACAGAAGTTAGCTTGATAACCCAGAATGTTGTTTCTGTGGTTGGATCTTATTCAGTATCCTGACGTACTGTTCCATTTACAGAAACATATATGCCATCCAAAATGTTTTGATATCCTTGTTTTTTATTGTTATAGCTTGCTGATTTGAAATAAGTTCAATACCTTCCCCTTCAAGCATTAATGCATCTTTCTGAGCTTGATAAACAGAACCAGCAACATTTGTCCTCATCTGAACCCTGCAGATACATTTTCACACACACACACACACACACACACACACACACACACACACACACACACACACACTTCAAATTTTAACAAGAGACCCATTATCCAGAATAACAATATTGATAGGAAAGTGAACTTACATGGACCTCACCTTGGGATGGAAGGCCAGTGCCACACTACTGATACATGGCCATAGATAGTCAATTCCTTTCTATTTCCCCATCATTACCAAGCCAGCCTCCTCCTTCCGTTTTCAATGAAACTACACTCTACCCTGCTGTGATTCAAGATCCTCTAAGGGCCCCCCAGGACCTTTCACCATAACTGTGGACCCCTTCAGAGTGGTGGCAACATTTTCTTGAATATCCATGGTGTGATTGCTGAGAATGGTTTTCATTCTCTCAGTATATGTGGCAAAAAAAAAAAAAGCCACAGTAATCATTTATGGGCATAAATCAATTTCTTCTGTCAAAGGTAGAATCACTTCTGATTAGCCATCCCATAGAAAATAGATATGGAAGCTGAATGGTCAGGCATGGTGGTGCTTATCTGCAATCTCAGAACCTAGGCAGTTGAAATAGGAGGATCTGCATTATATGGTAAAACCTTGTCTCAAGGGAAGAAATGCTGGAAAGCGAGATACAGATGAGCCAGATAGAGATCTAGTTACATATTGCTTCTAAGCAATTTGCCAGGTGAAATCTGTGGATGAAATGTTAAGCCTGAGCAGTCATGGTGAAAAAAAAAAAAAACAGTGTCAGAGACTCTCAGGGGAGAAATAGAGCTTGCAGGAGGAAAGCAGAGTTGAAGACCCATGAAGGAAGAGTAGTCATAGCAAATATCACAAAAACCTCAGCCTACTCACTCCCAACCTTACAACCATATCATTGGGATAACAGTGAAGGGAAACTAGATCAGCCCTATAAAAACTAAAAGCCCAGTCTCAATCTCTAATCATTTTAGCTAGAAAAAAAAAATCATCCTGAGTGAGGTAACCCAGACCCAGAAAGAGAAATATCGTATGCACTCACTTATAAGTTGATATTTACCAAAAAGTACAGGAAAACCATGCCATAATCTACAGACTCAGAGAGGCCAAGTAACAAGAAGGGCTCACAAGGGGATGCACGGAGCTCCGTGGGAAGAGAGACTAGAATAGACATATACCGAGAGGGTGGACTGGGGGGAAGGAGGATGGGAAGTATCAGGTGGTGGGGATGGAGAGAGAGAGGATTGAGAGGCAACCAGAATGGGAGGGGCATCTCAGGGATGAGCTAGAAACCTAGTGCAAACAGAAACTCCCAGGAGTCTGAGGGTGACCCTAACTAAGACTCCTATCATGGGGGATCAGGAGCATCAACTGGCCATCCCTTATAACCAGGCAAGGTTTCTAGTGGAGGGATAGAGACACCAACCTTACCACCAAACCACCAACCTGTTATTTGCCCTGTCTACAAATGTGCTGGGGTAAAGGTGGCACAGAAATTACGAAGGAGGCCAACCAATGACTGGTCCAGGTTGAGACCCATGCCATGAGAAGGAGTCAATCATGGACACTGCCTGGAGGGCCAGGAACCAAAGGCTGGATAAACCAAAGATCTAGGATAGAACCAAACACGACTAGCAAAAACAAATGTCAATGAAGTGATTTCTAATATATTCTGCTATATGCATGGATTGAGGCCTAGCCCAATTGTTATTAGAGAGGCTTCACCCAGCAACTGATGAAAACAGATGCAGAGACCCACAACAAAACATTATGTGTAGTTCATGGAATCCTTTGCAAGAGGGGGAGGAAGGGTTGTATGAGCCCGAGGAGTTAAGAAAAGCCACAGAACCAACTCACCTGGGCTCATAGGGGCTCACAGAGGGAGACTGAATAACCAGAGAGCCTGCACAAGTCTGACAAAGGCCCTGGGCATAAATGTTATGGTTGTATAGATTGGTCTTCTTGTGGAAACTCCTATCAGTGGAAGTAGGGGCCGTCTCTGACTCATTTGCCTACCTTTGGACCCTTTTCCTCCTACTGGGTTGCCTAGTCCAGCCTCAACATGAGGGGAGGTGCCTAGACTCACTGCAACTTACTATGCTATGGTTAGTTGATATGCCTAAGAGGCCTACCCTTTTCTGAAGAGAAATGGAGGAGTGGGTGGTGGAATAAAGAAGAGGCAAGGAAGAAGAACTGGAAGGAACGGAAGGAGGGAAAACTGCAGTTGGGATGTAATATATGAGAGAATAAATATTTTTAAAAAATTTAAAGATGGTCAGGTGATGGTAGCACATGCCTTTAATCCCAGCATCCAGGAAGCAAAGACAGGTGGATCTCCATGAGTTTGAACCCAGCCTGGTCTACAGAGCAAGTTCTAGGACAGCTAAAGCTACTTAGACAAACTTTGTCTCAAAAAATTAACTAAATAAATAAACTAAACAAAACAAAAGGGGTCATTATTCTTGACTTGTGCTCTTGTCAAAAGAAAAGAAATAAACACCATCTAGAAAAAAAGAGTATCAACTGCCATTCACCTTACAGTGGCAGCCTGGGTTCTGTGTCCTGAGGGCCGGTCCAGGAACCCGTTTCTCCATCAGGAGCAGCTTTGAGCACTCAGGGTGAGGCCCATGCACTAGGCAAGGCTCCCTGTCTCACCAGGGGAGGTGGAAATGAGTTTTCCACCGGGTGTTACAGTTAGCTCTTTTAGAATGAGATTGCTAGTATCAGATGGCAGTGGAAACCCGGGAGCTCCAAACGCCTGTGATGATACCAAAACTGTTACAGCCCTTTGTTAAGCTGCCACCCTAAGCAAGGCAGAGGATATGGGCAGGCACCCAACACCAGCCAGAAGGCAGGTCTAGTGAGATGCAGGCTGGGGTGGGGTGTGTGTGGGGGGGGGTGCTTCATCAGTGGTCAGAACCGAGCTAGCAGTGGTGATGGAGCAGACTTCAAAGGCGGCCAAGGCAGCTCCACCATCACTGCCTGACCAGGAATCAAGCTCCAGGGGTCCAGCAAAGATGCCTCCCTAGAATAAATGAGTCTCAGCCTGTTGTGGTGGTGGAATGGAGTGAGAGAGCAAGCCAACCTTTATTTTCCTGAATCAGGGACTATAAATTTTGGGCAGTGTGAGGGGTCTGACTTACTGGAGCTAAGGGTGCCAGAGATACTTCATCTACATGTAACAAAACAGCCCTATTATAGGAGGGGAAAGCAGTATTTAATTATCCTGTGGGTGGGGGTACAGTTAAAAGGTCATTGGTTGAAAGTCAAGACACCAAGACATCTTATTAGCATAGGGTGGGTATCTCCAGGAATCCCCAGGTGCTTGCTGCACAGGTTTCTTATCAGGAAAGGATAGGGCTTGTAATCTTCACTGAGGGCTATGTGACCCTCCTTAGGGGACCTAGGTTCCCCAAGATCAAGCAAGGAGGAGGCCCCACCAAGAAAGACAGTCTGTCATTTCTGTACCGAGCTCAGAGGCTATCTGGAAACGCCAGACTTGGACCTTACAGCAGGGTGCCACAATCAAACAGCAGCTCATCTAGATTTTATTTTGTGTTCTACACTCATTTACTAATGATGAGCCATATAAAAAGACAACCACTTGCCAAAATCAAGACAAAATGGACAATAATCAGAGACTTAAAGATAATTCAGATATTAAACTTCTCAGATATAGATTTTAAATAACTATAGCAACCTGGCAGTGGTGGCGCATGCCTTTAATCCCAGCACTCGGGGGGCAGAGGCAGGTGGATCGCTGTGAGTTTGAGGCCAGTCTGGTCTACAAAAGCAAGTCCAGGACAGCCAAGGACACACAGAGAAACCCTGTCTCAAAAAAAACAAAACAACAAACAAACAAACCAAAAAACAAATAACTACAGCTAACATGTTTGTGCCATAAGGGATAATTTCAGCAATGTATGATCGGTTACATGCTGTATCAGTTACTTTCCTGTTGCTGTGATAAAACACCATGGCCAAGGCAATTTATGGAAGAAAGAGTTTATTTAGGCTGTGGCTCAAGAAGGCTAAGAGTCTGTCACGGTAAGGAGTCATAGAAGCAAGCAGCAGATATGGTGGCTGGAGCAGAAGCGGGGGGTGGGGAGGTGGGGGGGGCCAGACTCACATCTCAAATGGCAAGTATGAAGCAGAGGAGGAGGGGAGTGCTTGTGCACTGAGAATGACATGAGGCTTGGAAATCTCAAAGCCCAACCTCTGTGACTTACTTCCTCCCCATCAACTGGGGACCAAGTATTCAAATGCATGAGCTTATGGGAGAATTCTCATTGAAACCACTATATATGCAGAAAGATTATATTAAGGAACCAAGTTTCTTACTGTTAATCCATTGAGAAGGCCTAGAAGGAGCAACACACTGATTACAATGAGAATAGTTGACACTATAAATAACATTCCCCATCCTAAGGAACCAAGATTCTTTACAGAAAACACTAATTCCAAAGGGTTCAGACATCAAATTAAATTGGCTTGGAACTTCTTTTTGTCCCTAAAAATAAAGACTCGGTCAAAGAATTACAGGAACACGTTGAAAAGACACAGGCGCCAGCTTAAAAGTGTTCCCTCTGGGGGGTAAAAAAGGGGTCCCTATGATAAATTTGAACATTACAATAACGGACTGAAAAGTATTAAATGAAGTAGAAAGCTTTGAGTCCGCACTGGCATGACTGAACGATGAGACACTTACCTGAAGGGAAGATACTGTGACTCTGAAGGTGGCTTCCTTGGGATGATGCTTATCTGAAGCACTCTGGGTGTGCTGTCCCCAGGAGTTCCTCAACTGTGGAAAACGTGACTGTATAATTTGTGGTAGTGCAATCTCCCCACCAAAACACACACACACACACACACACACACACACACACACACACACACACACACACAGACACACACACACACACACATGCAGTCACTCATTAGCTGTAGAAACAGATCATTAATAGACATAGAGTCAAAGTTTCTTTCTGCCAGATATTTAAAATTGGCCAAGACAATAACTTTACATTAGAGAAAATACAGGAAATGTCACCTTAATCAAATGAACAAAAAGAACATCATCAATAATAAAATACAATAGGCTGAAGAGACTGCTTAGTGGCTAAGAGCACTTGCTGTTCTTGCAGAGCATCTGACTTTAGTTCCAAGCACCCACATCAGGTGGCTCCCAGTGGTCTGACTCCAGCTCCAGGGATCCAACACCTCTAGCCCCAAAGGTCTTATCCCAACACAGATACACACAACTGCACTAATTTAAAAAATAATAAAACGATAAATCTTTTTAAAATAACAAAACAGTGAAATAACATGTTCTCTGGTAAGATGCCATGAAAAAAGAAAGCATTATTTCTTTGGTGTTACTGCCCAAATTTCATAGCTAGCATATAATCATGAGGAAATGTCAGAAAAACCCATTATGAGGCACGTCACAAAATAACAAGACTATTATCTTCAAGTATTGAAAACTGAAGGACATTGAGTAGACGTTAAAGTAAAATGCAACACTTGGTTCTGAGTTGAATTCTCCAGCTTATGGACACTACTGAAAAACTGTCAAAACTTGAATGGGATGGTAGCCAACAGCAATGTTATCATCTAAAGCTGATGGTTATAGCTTTATACTTTAGAAAATACACATAGAAATGTCTAAAATAAGATGGTATGGGAATGAGCGATGCTCTTTGAATTGTCCTTTAAACATTTCTGTAGGCTTGAAACTGCTTTGAGGATTGTTAATATGCCCCGTGGTGCTAGTAAGGTGGCTCAGAGGGTAAAGGCACTTGCTTCCAAGCCTAAAGACCTCAGTTTGATCTCCAGGACCCATATGGTAGAAGGTGAAAACCAATTCCAGCAAGTTGTCCTTTGTTCTTCATGCGAGCACCATGGGGCACACACACACAAACACAAACACACAGACACACTTGCATGCGCGTGCACTAAATAAAAATAAATGTTTAAAAAAATAAAAGCTCTTGTGGAATATTTTAAATGGTAAATTAAAATTCATGACATCAAATATATCTCTATCAGAATTTCCCACTAAAATAGTTTGGATAATTATAATTATAGCTAAAGAGTCACTAGAGAGCTAGGAGTAAAAGCTAATGGCAGAACACTTACTTGGCATGCCTGCAACTCTAGCTTCAAACTCTAATACCACACAAAAAAAACCCTGAATAAATAAAAAGCCTACAGAACAGGTAGAATATTCCAAAAAAAGGTAAAAAGTAAGGAGGTGAGTAGAAGCAAAAAACAGAGTCAAACAGAAAACACAGAATAACATGGTAAATTTATACCAAAACTATATCAATACTTATATTAACTATAAATACTAATTAAAATTCAAGGACTGTTGGATTGTTCTATTATATTTTATTATTTTATTTTATTTTAGAGATAGGGTCTATTTGTGTAGTCTTGGGTGTCTGGAACTTACTATACAGACCAAGCTAGCCTCAAACTCACTGCTGACCACTGAGATTAAAGGCATGCACACCACACTTGCCCCAGACTGTACTTTAACAGGTATATTAGTTACTTTTCTATTGCTATGATAAAAACATCTTGGCCAAGTCAACTTACAGAAGAAAGAGTTTACTTGAGCTTATGGTACCAGAGGGATAAGGGTCCAACTTGAGGAACCAATGAGTTTTATACCATAGACATGGAATTCCTCCCCATTTCTATAGAACTTCTTTAATTTCCTTAAGTAATGTTTTATAGTTTATTTTTTATATTTCCTTATTTATTTGTGTCTGTGTGTTGGAGTGTGGGAATGCTGTAGTGCAAATGTGGAGGTCAGAGGACATCTTTTACGAACCAGTTCCCCCCTTACACTATGTGTGTGTCAAGGATGAAACTTGGGTCATCATGCTTGGCAGCAAGTGCATTTATGCACTGGGTCATCTCATGGTCCTCTTAGTTTTGAGGTATGAGTCTACCTTTTTTTTCCCCTAAATTCATTTTTTAAACATTTAATTTCTTTTGGTATTACTGTGAACAGAATTCTCTTTCTGGTTTTCTTTTTCCTTTTTCCTTTTTTGTTATTATGTGGAAATATAGTTCACATTTTACATCAATGATTGTCAACCAGAAATAATAAAGTTGTTTGACTCCTTTTGTATCAACCTGAGTGGTTTTTCTTTCTTTCCTTTTTTTTTTTTTTTTTTTCTTTTCTGGAAGTTTTGCCTTAGAATCTCTAGCACTCAAAGGGCTTATGGTTAGGAGCATGTGCTGCCCTTGCAGAAGAGCCGCATTTCATTCCCAGCACTTACATCAGGCAGCTCACAACTGCCTATAACTCCAGCTACCGAGGATCCAGCACCCTCTCCTGACCTCCATGGGCAGTGCATGCATGTATTGCACATACAGGCAAACACACATAAAATAAAAATAAATTTCTTCTTTCAAAAGAATCTACAAAATGAAGCCGAGCATGGTGGCACACGCCTTTAATCCCAGCACTCAGGGAGGCAGAGGCAGGCAGATCGCTGTGAGTTTGAGCCCAGCCTGGTCTACAAAGGGAGTCCAGGACAGCCAAGGCTACACAGAGAGACCCTGTCTCGAAAAATAAAACAACAACAAGAAATCTACAAAATTAGCCGAGTGGCTCTCTACAGAAAAGAGAATTTTGAAACAATGAGAAATGAGGACAATGAAGCACAGGAAAGTAAGATGGGGTGAGGTAGGGACAGGCAGACTGTGGGTTGCCTGAGGGCTCTAAGGTGATTTTTAAAAGATGCCACATCTTAGCTTTTTCTGTAGGTCTTGGGCAGAATATAAATTAATAAAATTAATGGATATTTGGGAGAAAAGAAATCACAGTACAAGTAGCAAGAGTGAATATCATTCACTCTGTTTCCAGCCTTAGAGAAGAGCATTCACCCTTTCATCACTGAAACACTGATGACACTATAACAGCTATAGAGATTTACTTATGCTCACTCACACTGTGAAATGTCTACTATACTAACTTGTTGAGTATCGTTGACAATTGTGGTAAAATACATGTAAACTAACTTTTTTGAGACACAGAAAAATGCGTCTAATGCTTTGAAAGCCTCTCTATGAAGCCTAGGCTCATCTGCAACTTACTGTGTAACCTCAGCACACACACACACACACACACACACACACACACGCACACGCACACGCACACGCACACGCACACACACACAAGCACACACATGCACACACATGCACAAATGAAAATTTTAAACTTAAAAACATGGGCCAGAGAGATGGCTCAGTGATTAAGAGCACTTGCTGCTTTTACGAAGGACCTAAGTTTGTTTCCTAGGACCCATATGGTAGCATATGACCATCTGTAGCTCTCCACAGGTACTGCACACACATGGTGCATATATATACATGCAGGTACAACATTAATATATATAATTTTTAAAATAAATATTTTTTAAAATTAAAAACTGAGAACAGAATACAAGAGATGGAAGAGAGACTCTCAAACATAGAAGATATGATAGAAGAAATTTAAATCAAAGAAAATATTAAATCTAAAAAGATCCTGACAGAAACATCCAAGAAATCTGGGACACTATGAAAAGATTAAAACGTAAGAATAATAGGAAGATTCCCAGCTCAAAGGTCCAGAAAATATTTTCAATAAAATCATAAAAGAAAAATTCCCTGACAAAGAAAAAGATGCTTAAAAACATACAAGAAGCTTACAGAACACTAAATAGATTAGACCAGAAAAGAAAATCCTCATGTCACATAATAATCAAAACACTAAAACATAGAAAGAATATTAAAAGCTGCAAGGAAAAAAGGCCAAGTAATGTATAAAGGCAGACCTATCAGAATTACACCTGACTTCTCAACAGAGGTTCTAGAAGCTAGAAGGGCCTGAACAGATGTCTTACAGCCTCTAAGAGACCACAGATGCCAGTCCATACTTTTATGTCCAGACAAACTTTCAATCACTATAGATGGAGAAATGAGATATTCCATGGAAAAACCAAATTTAAACAATATCTACCCACAAATGCAGCCCTACAGAAGATACTAGAAGAAAATCACCAACCCAAGGAGGTTAACTACACCCAAGAAAACACAGGAAATAATTCCACATGAGCAAAAACCAAAGGAAGGGAAAGCATGTGTGTACACACACACACACACACACACACACACACACACACACACACACACACACACACTCACACTACAACCACCAACAATTAGGGAAACTACACTCTTCACAATAGTCACAAGCAATAAAAAGTAACTTGGTGTAACTCTAACCAAGCAAATCAAGGACCTGTATGATGAGAACTTCAAGTCTCTGAGGAAAGAAATTGAAGAAGATATCAGAAGATGGAAAGATCTCCCATGCTCGTGGATTGGTAGGATTAACATAGTAAAAATGGCCATCTTACCAAAAGCGATCTACAGATTCAATACAATTCCCCTAAAATACCAACACAATCCTTTACAGACCTCAAAAGAACAATTCTAATCTTTATATGAAAAAAAACCCAACAGAATAGCTAAAATAATCCTGTACAATAAAAGATCATCCAGAGGAATCTCCATCTGATTTCAAGCTGTACTGCAAAGCAATAAAAAGTAAAAACTGCACAGAGAGATATGAGGGAAGACAGCAGACCTAGGGAAAGCGGGGACAGGAAGACAAAGGGTCTGTAGAGAAAGGAGAAACCGTGGGCAGAGGCATCTCTGTACAAGCTGGGGACCTAAGTCATGGTAGGCTCCCAGGGGGATATGAGAAGGACACTAGCAGAGACTTCTAGCAGCAGGGACCATAGAGACTGAAGAAGATAACCTCTAACCAAACAAGTCTCCTAGTAGAGGGAGGGGAACACCAACTCACCCACAAAAACTTAGATCCAAACTTACCCTGCCTACAAGATGTGCATGGATAAATATAGAGCAATATAGCAGAGATTGAGGGAAGGTCCAACCAATGCCTGGCCCAACCCAAGACCCAAACCGTAGGAGAGAGCCAACCCCTGACACTATTAAGGACACTCTGCTATGCTTGCAGACAGGAGTCTCTTTGGTTTTTTGAGACAAGGTTTCTCTGTGTAGCCTTGGCTGTCCCGAACTAGCTTTGTAGATCAGGCTGGCCTCAAACTCAGAGATGTGCCTGCCTCAGTCCTCTCACAACTTGATTCCTCCCTACCCCCCTTCCCCACCTGGCTCTCTCCCTCCAGCCACTCCCATGTCTGTTCTATCTCCCCTTCTCAGTAAGACTCAAACATACCCCTTGGGACTCCCTTGTTACTTAGCTTCTTTGGGTCTGTGGATATAATTGAGTACATAGCATGTTTCTCTTTCTGGGTCTGGGTTACCTCATTGAGAATGACCTTATCTAGTTCCATCCATTTTCCTGCAAATTTCATGATGTCATTGTTTTTAATAGAGTAGCATCCCGTTGTGTGGGGAGCATCTCTGGGAAGAGTTAAAAACTTAGGACAATAGAAACGCCCAGGAATCTATGCAGGTGACTCTAACTAAGACTCCTAGCAATGGGGGATATGGAGCCTGAAATGGTCATCTCCTATGACTAGAAATGATTTCCAAAGGAGGGACTGGGACACCAACTCAGCCACAAAATCTTAGACCAGCACTTTCTCTTGTCAGCAAGACATGCCAGAGACAATCCCAACACTAGAGGAGACAGAGGCAGGTGGATTGTTGTGAGGCTAGCCTAGTCTACAAAGTGAGTCCAGGACAGCCAAGGCTACACAGAGAAACTCCGTCTCAAAAGAAAGAAAGAAAGAAAGAAAGAAAGAAAGAAAGACAGACAGACAGACAGACAGACAGACAGACAGACGTGCCAGGGTAAAGATGGAGCAGAAATTGAGGGAATAGCCAATCAATGACTGGCCCAGCTTGAGACCTATGCCATGAGAGAGCCCATCTCTGGCAGTATTAATGACACTCTGCTATACTTCCCAACAGGAACCTAGCATAACTATCACCTGAGAGGCTCCACCCAGCAACTAATGGAAACAGATGCAGAGACCCACAGTCAAAAATTAGGCAGAGCTTGGGCAAATCTATGGAAGAGAAGGATGAAGGAATGAAGGAGCTAGAGAGGACAAGAGCACCACAAGAAAACATACAGAACCAACAAACCTGGGCACGTAGAGGCCCACAGAGACTGAGCCACCAGAGGGCACAAATGGGACAGACCTAGGCCCTCTGCACATATGTAACAGCGGTGCAGCTTAGTCTGCATGTGGGACTCCTAACAGGAGGAGCAGGGCTGTCTCTGACTCTGTTGCTTGTCTTGGGATCCTTTTCCCCTAAGTGGGCTGCCTAGCCTAGCTACAATAGATGATGCACCTAGTCCTACTGTAATTTGATATTCCAAGGCAGGTTGATATGCATGGGACCCTTTTCCCCTAATTGAGCTGCCTTGCCTAGCCACAATAGGAGAAGATGCGCCTAGTCCTTGTACAACTTGATATGCCAAGACATCTTGATAGTCATGGGAGGCCTCTCTTTTTCTGAGGCTTTTCTGAGGAGAAAAGGAGGACAGGACGGGAGGATGGCAGGGAGGTGAGGTGACAGGGAGGGACTAGGAGCAGAGCAGGGAGGGGAAGCTGCAATCAGGATGTAAAAGTAATTAATTAATTAAAATTAAACAAATAAATATAAAAATTTGACTTCTGCTCACATGTAGGTTAAATTTATTAAGAAGTTAAAAAAAAGAGTCTATCTTAAATATGAAGGTACATACAAATGACATTTTTAAAAGATGAAGAACAATCTATCATTTAACACCAATAAAAATAAATCTTTTGAAATGATATCAACATCAAAACAGATTACAGATGCAGGAGTAGTGCTCACCTATAATCCCAGCATTCAGGAGGATGAGGCGGGAATGCCAAATTCCAGGCTGGCCTGGGTACGTAGTGAGCACCTGTCTCGAAAAAAATCAAAATAGATTTCAATTACAGAATATTACCACAGTCAAAAATTGGAATTTTGTGATGTTAAAAGGACCAACTCAAGAGAGCATAAGCTGGAGCAGGGCTGCAGTGGTGCACACCTTTAATCCCAGCACTCAGGAGGCAGAGGCAGGTGGATCTCTGTGAGTTCGAGGCCAGACCAGTTTACAGAGTGAGCTCCAGGGCAGCCAAGGCTACACAGAGAAATCTTGTCTCAAAAAACAAAACAAAAACATAAACTGAAATATTTCTATACCATTATTTGTTTTTTGTTGCTGCTTAGCAAATTACTACAAACTCAGTGATTTAAAGCAGCGTGTCTTTTCCATTTTCCTCTTTACATGGATTAGGAGGCTGACAGTGGCTTCTTAGCTAAGTTCTCTACCCAGAATTTAACAAGGCTATAATCAAGGTAACTTTTGTTCTCTTACGTTAGATAAACAAGGAAAGAATATATGTTCAGGCTCCTTCAGGGACTTGGAGGATTTTATTTCCTTGTAACTGTATGACTGAGGACCACACTTTGACCTATTTACCAGATTAACCTAATGGGCACTTCTAGAACACTCCAATCACCAACAGCATAATAGCTATTTGTTTTTCTTTTTTTTAATTTTTAAATTTTATTTTATTAATTCATTCATATTACATCTCAATGGTTATCCCATCCCTTGTATCCTCCTATTCCTCCCTCCCTCCCATTTTCCACTTACTCCCCTCCCCTATGACTGTGACTGAGGGGGACTTCCTCCCCCTTTCAAAAGCCCATAGAATAACTATCAACATATACCACAAATAGAGTCACCAAACAAGTTGCAATATACTGTGAAGGATTAAAATAATAAAATGTATTATCTCTAACTACAACTGAATTAGGAGTTGATAAAAGAAAGACTTCTGGAAAATCCTGAAATACTTCAAAAGTAAAGAGCACACTTATCGTGGCTGGAGAGATGGCTCAGAGGTTAAGAGCACTAACTACTCCTCCAAAGGTCCTGAGTTCAATTCCCAGCAACCACATGGTGGCTCACAATCATCTATAGTGAGATCTAATGTCCTCTTCTGGCCTGAAGGAAGAGCCCTGTATACATAATAAATAAATAAATAAATAAATAAATAAATAAATAAATAAATAAGTAGCACACGTATCAATAACCCATAGGTCAAAGAGGAAATCAAATGGAAAATTCAAAATAAGTTGGAACTAATAGGAAATTAAATTACAATAAAATATTTGAAAACTTCTGAAACACTGAAAAGCAGTACTTGGGGGAGAAAGAAAGGTTTATAATACCTGGTGCTTATGTTATAAAACAAAAAAGATCTTCAACCAGTGACCTCATCTTCAATTTGAAAAGCCTCAGTAGATAAGAGCAAATGAAACCTAAAGTAAGCAAAAGAAGTAAAATTAATTATAAATTAACAAAAATTACAAAACTCTAGTCAGTTTCATCAGGACAAAAGATAAAACACACATAACAAGATTCTATAGACATTTGAAAATGACAGTTGATTTATAAGTTCCTAACAATGAACATGAAAATGAATATAAGACAGACAAATTTTTTCTTTTCTTTCCTTTTCCTTTTGTTTTGTTTTGTTTTGTTAAGACAGTGTTTCTCTATGTAACAGCTCTGACTGTCCTGGAACTTACTCTGTAGACCAGGCTGGCCTTGAACTCACAGAGATCCACCTGCCTTTGCCTCCCAAGTGCTGGGATTAAAGGCGTGAGCCACCACCGCCCGGCTCAGACAATTTTTTTAAATCCCACAGCTTGAGTCTGGAGAGATGACTCAGTGGTTAAGAGCACTGGCTGTTCTTCCAGAAGACCAGGGTTCAATCCCCAGCACCCACAGGCAGCTCACAACTGTCTGTAACTCTAGTTCCAAAGGATCCAACAGCCTCACACAGATACACAGGCACGCAAAACACAAATGCATATAAAATTAAGATAAAATAAAATAATTTTTTAAAAAAAAATCCCACAAACTGCCAAAGTTCACTTGAAGAAAAAGGAAAGGGCTAAAGGTTTTTGTCAGTGGTTAAGAGCACTTGTTGCTCTTGCAAGGGACCTGGGTTCTATTCCAATCACCAACATGGTGTCTCACAACCATACATAACTCCTGTTCCAGAGGATGTGACATTCTCTTCTAACCTCCTTGGGCACCAGGCACACATGTAGTACATATACATACATGCAGGCAAAACACTTAAAATTTAAAAAAAATTGAAAACAAAACAAAAAATAAGTATGATACTGGGCATAGTGGCACGCATCAATAATCCTCAATGTGGGGACCTGCATTGTGCACTTTAAATGAGTGAAAGCAAGGCATGTTGGGAGGGAGGGTGGGACCAGGAAGAGAGGAGGGAGGGGGCTATGACTGGGATGTAAAGTGAATAATTAATAAAATAAACCCTCTATACAGCAACAATAAAATCACAAACAAGCCGGAGCTGGTCTATTGATGCATACCTGTTATCCCAGCACTCAGGCAGCTGGAGCAGAAGGATCTCAAGTTTCAAACCATCGTATGGTACTTACTGAGTGCAAGGCCAGCCTGTGTTACATAGTAATATCCTGTCTCAAACATAACAAAAAAGAACTCTAAACAGAAGTTCAGCAAATTGACCTGCCAGAGGTGGCACACACCTTTAATCCCAACACTCAGGAGGCAGAGGCAGGAGGATCTCTGAGTTGGAGGCCAGCCTGATCTACAGAGTGAGTTCCAGGATGGCCAAGGCTACACAGAGGAACCCCATCTGAAAACAAACAAACAAACAAAAACAAAACAAACAAACAAACAAAAGGGTCCAACAAATCAAGTCCAACAATACGTTCAAAAGTGTAACACATCAAGCCGGGCATGGTGGTACACGCCTGTAATCCCAGCACTCGGGAGGCAGAGGCAGGCGGATCTCTGTGAGTTCCAGGCCAGCCTGGTCTACAAAGCGAGTCCAGGGCAGCCAAGGCTACACAGACAGACCCTGTCTGGAAAAACCAAAAAAAAAAAAAAAAAAAGAAAAGAAAAAAAGTATAATACATCATACCTTCAGAAGCGTTACCCCAGACTGAAAACTTAGTTTAATATTAAAAATAGAATTGATGTGATTCACCATATTAACAAACTCAAAAATAAAAGCTAGGGATGGAAAGGTTCCTTCGTAGTTAAGTACACATGCTGCTTTCCCAAAAGACCTGAGTTCTGGTCCAAGTACCCACCTCAGAAGGCTCAAAACCCCCATGAGTGCAGCTCCACGAGAGTGCAGCACCCTCTTCTGGTCTCTGCAGGCATCAGCAGTCACATGTGCATAGACACACAGGTTCTGTTCTTTTTGTTTGTTTGTTTGTTTGTTTGTTTGTTTTTTGTTTTTTGAGACAGGGTTTCTCTGTGTAGCCTTGGCTGTCCTGGACTCTCTTTGTAGACCAGGCTGGCCTCGAACTCACAGTGATCCACCTGCCTCTGCCTCCCTGAGTGCTGGGATTAAAGGCGTGCGCCACCACGCCCTACACATACTATTCTTTTTTATTTAAAAAGCCACATAATAATCTCTGTAGCAATGGTTCTCAACCCATGGGTCTCAACTCCTTTGGGGGCTGACTGACTCTTTCATGGGGGGGGCGTCTCCTAAGACCACCGGAAAACACAGATATGTATGTCACGATTCATAACAGTGCCAAAATTACAGTTGTGAAGTAGCAACGAAATAATTTTATGGTTGCGGTCACCACAACAGGAGGGACTGTATTAAAGGGTCACAGCATTAGGGAGGGTGAGAACCACTGCTTTCTAGGTACAGAAAAAGCATCTGACAAGCCAAGTTCCTTCCTAAGGAAAGACATGGTGGCAAGAGCAACTCTAGCTGTGTTTAGCAGAGGCCGCCAGGCAGCTGGTCACGTTGCATCCACGGTCAGGAGCAAAGGGATATGAATAGTGTCTCCACTTGCCTTCTCCTTTTGATGAAGTCTAAAACTTGGTCCCGTGGTTGCGCTGACTACATCTTCAGGGCGAGTCTAGCCTCCTCAGGTAAGCCTCTCTAAAAACACCTTCACACACATATCCAGAGGTGTGAGTCCTAGACGATTCTAATTGACAGTGGTGATAAACCATTACACTGATAAAGCAGATGTACACAAACAGAACCCCGTACAATTAAATATTACATAATGCTGAAACATCAAATGCATTCCCTAAGATTAGGAGCAAGCTGGGCGTGGTGGCACACATATACCTTTAATCTCAGAACTCGGGAGGCAGAGGCAGGTGGATCTCTGTGAGTTTGAGGCCAGCCTGGTCTACAAGGCAGTCCAGGACACACAAAACAGACCCAAAAAACAAAAACAAACAAAAAAAATCAGGAACAAGGCCTGGAGGCATGGATACCCACTTCTACTCCTCGATTCAACATTGTACTACAGGGAGGTTCTAGTCACTGCAATAAGGAAAAGGAAAAAAAAAACTGCATGAAGATTTAAAAAGGAAGAAATAGGGTTAGAGGTCGGACATGGTGGCACACTCCGGGAATCCCAGCACCTGGGAGGCAGAGGCAAGCAGATCTCTGAGCGCTCCAGGCAAGCCTGGTCTACAGAGAAAGTGCCAGGATAGCCAAAGCTATACAGAAAAGCCTTGTGTTTAAAAAAAAAAAAAAGGAAATAGGAGTGAAGCTAATGTTTACTGTGTAGGGCCTTGGGTTCCCTCCCCAGCATTGCAAAAAGAAAATAGGGGAAAGGAGAGCACACAGGAGGCGAAGAGGGAGGCGAGGCATGCGAGGGAAAGGAGAAGGAGGGGAGAAGAAGAGAAAGGAGAGCACAGGAATAAATCTCCTTTGGATTTTTTTAGATGACATGATTATGGCACAACAGAATCCTGCATCGAAGCTGGGTGTGGTGGTGCACACCTTTAATCCCAGCATTCGGGGAGGCCAGCCCAGTCTACAAAGCAAGTTCAGGACAGCCAAGATTACACAGAAAAACCCAATATCGGGAGGGGGGAAATGGGGGCGGGGGTAGGGTGGGGGGTGGGGAGAGAGAGAAGAGATCTAGATAAAAAAAGATAGCAGATCATGACTGGGCATGGTGGCATAGGCCTTGAATCCCAGCACTAGGGAGACAGAGACAGATGGACCTCTGTAAGTTTGAGGCCAACCTGGTCTACAAAGTGAGTTCCAGAACAACTAGGGCTACATGGTGAGACCCTGTTTCACAAGAATAACAACAAAACCCAGGCAGTGATGGTGTACACCTGCAGTCCCAGCATTTGGGAAGGCAGAGGCAGGTGGATCTCTGTGAGTTCAAGGCCACACTGGTTTACAAAGTAAGTCCAGGACAGTCAAAGCTACACAGAGAAACCCTGTCTCGAAAAACTAATAATAATAATAATAATAATAATAATAATAATAATAATAATAATAATAATAATAATCCTTAAATTATTTCAGGAGATGGCAGGCATAAAGGCACACATCTTTAAATACAAAACTCATAAGGCAGAGGCAAGTAGATTCCTATGATTTTAAGACAAGCCTAGCCTATATAGTGAATTCCAGACCAGTCAGGGCTATATAAGAGCCTGTCTTAAATAGAGAGGGTAGGATTGCAGGATAAAAGATTTCAACTAACAGCAAATAACTGGAAACATAAGTTTTAAAGGCAATACAATTTTAAACAGTGTAAAAATAATCAAGCACAAATCTACAAGACTGTACCCCTGAAGATTTTGAAACAGCAGTATAATTAAAGAAGACCTAAATAAATATATGTTGGTTCATTATTCAGATAATTCGATGTTGTTGAATAGAAATTGTGTCCAGGACAGCTAGGGTTACAGAGTGAGACCAGTCTGAAAAAAGAAGAAGATGAAATTGTGTCCAAATTGATCTAGAAATTCAGTAATTTCTAATCAAAACCCTAATAATATTTCCTTTAATAAATAAAAAATACTGGAAAAGTACAACAAAAGCATAGCTACTTGTGTCTAATATAATTCTGTTACATGAAGGAAAGAGTCAGGCAGCCTTACAAAAATAGCTAATTTTAGGATGGGAACAGGAAATATACAAGCTCTTATAACATTTTGTGGTGCCAGAAAATAAGGAAGTGCCCAAACAAACTGAGCAAGACCACTTTGATGAGAGTTCCTGTCTCAAAGGGACACAAGAACCAACAGACAGCATTCCTAGTGATCAAAGCCACAATAATTTCAGCAACAAAATAGTGCCATGTTGAATAATAACCCAAAGCATAAAAGAAATATTTATGAGTTCATAGCATTATAGTGATCAAATAGCTTAAGATGAGGTACCAAGCCTCACATTTTTTTAAAGAATCCAAAGCAATAATAGGGGTAGTCAATCCTCGAAGAGAGGCAGCATTTCTGTCCTTTCCTTGAGTATGAACCGCAAGACAGATGTCCTTCCAAATGGTACAGTAGGAAAACAAGGAAGGAATCAAGGAACAGTGGATCAAATTTGACAAAGTGCTACCCAAGCCAGTGGCCAAAGGCTCTCAGTGGTAAAAAGTCGCGTTGATAACTGCACTTTGGGCATAAAATGATGAAATGGCATGCTACTCTGTAGTCTTTCCAGCAATGCTGAAATCTATCCATGAGGAAAACAACAGCCAGGGTGGCGCATGCCTGCAATCCCAGGATTCTGGAGGCTAAAGCAAGAAAGAAGATCATACGCTCAAGGCCAATCTAGACTACATATCAAGTTCTAGCCAGCTATACTACATAATTAGACTCTGTCTTAAAAACAAAAAGAAAGTGTTAAATTCCAATAGGAGAATAGCCTACAAAATACCTAATTAGTACTGCTGGAATTGTCAAGGTCACTAAAAGCAAGGAAAGTCTGAGAGACTGTCACAAACGAGAGGAATCTGAGGACAGGTGATGGATAAACGTAGTTGGCATTCTGGATAACAGTCTGTAACAATGCCAGTAATAGTGATGCACAGCTTTGATCTCAGCACCTGGGAGGCAGAGACGGGGATTTCTGTTAATTCAAGGCCAACCTGTTCTACATAGTGTGTTCCAGGACAGCTAGAGATACATAGTGAGTGAGACCCTGTCTCAGAAAATAAATGAATAAATAAAAATTTAAAAGTAGAAGTTTAAGGATTCTGAAACAGAAAAAAAATGGTTAAAAACTAAGGAAATATGAATTCAATAAATAGGTAAAAACTAAGAAAAAAGAATAGTGTGGAGTCGGATTAATAATAATGTATTAATTGAGTATTATAATATTAGATGCTGAAATATATTAAAAGGAATAATAATCAGTGAGAGTGGGAATATAATTAGCAGTAGAGCTCCTACCTAGTATGCATGAGGACACCTTGGTTCCTTCTCAAGCCTAAATTTTTAAATCAGAAATCATCCAATGTAATTAACTATTTTAACAAAACTGTATTGAAATTCAAATATTCACTTAATTAAGTGCAAAAAAAGTTTGAAAAATTCATGCCCATTCATGATATTTAGAAAATGTTGGTAAGATGACAATATAAAAGACGACTTCCTCCATCTAATAATAAGGATCCCTAAAAGAGGAGCTACCCTGATGTCTTAGCAGTTAAGAGCACTTGTTGCTTTTATAAAGGCCCCTCCATTTCCACTGTCCATGTGGTGGTTCAGAACTACCTGTAACTGTCCCAGAGGTCCAACAGGCTCTTCTGACTTACAGAGACTCATGCATGCATTTGGTACATAATCATACACTCAGGCACACACACATGAAATAAAATAAAATAATTATTTTTTTTAATTGCCAAGAGACAGCTATAGTAGCAGAAGACACAGCAGAAGGTCAGGATCACAATTTCAAGGCCAGCCTGGTCTACATAGTGAGTTGCAGATCATCCTGGGGCTAAGGTAAGCTCCTGCCACAGAAAAGGAATCTATGAACATCTTACAGGACCAGGAAGATGGTTCAACAGGTAAAAGTGCCTGATGCACGAGCCTGACAACCTAAGGTCACCAACTCCAAACCCCCTTAAAAAGTCCACTTATGATCCCAGCACTCGTACAGTGAGGGAGATGGGAGAGCTGGCCAGAAGCTCATGAGCCAGCTGTGGAGTAAACAGTACAGTGACAGAAGAACAAGGGAGAGAGACCTTGCCTCAGCAAGGTGGAAAGAGAAAACTGAGTCCTAAAAAGCTGGCCCCGGACCACCACACCTATGCTATCGCATGAGCATATATATATGCTGTGTATGCACATGTGAACAAAGAGAGAAAGAGGGAGGGTAAATAAATAAGTAAAATGTTAAATAAAAGAAAATCCTACACCAAACATATTTAATGGTGGAATGCTGAAGCTTTCTCCAAAAGAACTGAAAGCAAGCAAAGTTATCTACTTTCATCATTTCTTTTTTTTTTTTTAAGATTTATTTATTATGGTATACCATGCATATGTGCCTGCTCGCCAGGAGAGGGCACCAGACCTCACTATAGATGGTTGTGAGCCACCATGTGGTTGCTGGGAATTGAACTCAGGACCTCTGGAAGAGCAGAGAGTGCTCTTAAGCTCTGAGCCATTGCTCCGGCCCTTCTTTCACTATTTCAAGATTGTCCTGGATATCCTAATCAATGCAAAAAGGCAAAGAAACAAAAGGCACTAGTTTTTGAAAAGAAGAAATGAAGTATGTCTTGGTGCTACTTTTTAACTCTGTTCTATTTGGGGGTTCCTTAATTCTCTACTTCCCTTCCAACCTCCACCCCACCCCTAGGTAGGAGAGAAATAAGATTAGAAGGGACAGGGGATGTAGACCTCTTTAGACTTAGCTCCAGCTGGTTAGGGTCTTCGGGTTCTTGGGGGAAATACCATTCTCAGTCATCAGGCTATCTAGCAGTCCAATGGCAAACGGCAAACTCTAAGCAGGAAGAACCAGCAGCTTCCCTCTTCCTCTATCCTTCTCGAAGCCCTCATGCCTTCCTCTCTCTAGGTGCTCAGAATTAAACTGTGTACAGCTGACAATGACCATGTCCCTCTCCCAGCTGCATGGGGCAGTTATCAGCTGTGGATAAACTAAGACAGTCATATATCCCATACTAGAGATTAAAACAAAAACATAATTATATAACATAAAACTGACGTGTGTGTGTGTGTTTGTGTATGTGTGTGTGTGTGTGTGTGTGTGTGTGTGTGTGTGTGTGTGTGTGTGTGTTTTGCTGGGGACTGTACCCAGAGCCTTATACATGCTAGGCAAGCACACTACTACCAATTTGTAACCCCAGCCCACCTTAAAAATGTATTTTTATGGACTGGGGAGATTGCTCACTGGTTAAGGTGTTTGCCACACACATAAATACTGGGTAGATGTGGTGCCTGTAATTCCAGCTTTGAAGGTTGGAGATAGGAGATTGCCCAGAGCAGACTGGCTAATGAGACTAGTTATATCAAAGGGAAAGCTCTGGGCTTCATAGGGAGACCTTGACTCAATAAAAAGATTACTGTATGAATCTTGGGCCTCCACATGCAGTCAAACATATGTGCACACATACCCATATACATGTGCCTACACCCATGCAAACATGCAAACATATACATGCATACTCACTGGAAGGGAGAAAGAAGGAAAGTTTTGGGGGTATTGTTTTTTGTTGTTTTCTTTTGTTTTGTTTTGAGACAGGGTCTCACTAAGTAGCTCCAGCTGTCCTGGAATTCATTATGTAGACCAGGATGGCCGCAAACTCCTATGAGTCCACAAGACTCTGCCTCCCATGTGCTGGAATTAAAGGCATAGATCACTATGCCCAGAAGAAAAAAAAGTTTTTTTTAATTTTGAGAAAGGGATTCACTAAATTAACCAAGTTGGCCTTAAATTTTAGAAATTACAGGTTTGCACTATCAGACCTGGAAAAAAAATGTGTTCACTTAGAGATGACATTATTCATCTGGAAAGTCCTCAAGAGACTTCAAAACCAAATATTAGAACTAATTAGTGAGCATGATGATATCACAGGTCATAGATAAAAGATTTATTTTTATTATTTTTAACAGTATGGAAAGGGCTCTGTATGTTGGTATGTGCATGTGATTTTAGGTATCTGTGGAAGCCAGAAGCATCTGATGCCCTGGAGCTGGAGTTACAGACAGCTGTGAGCTGCCTGGCTGGTGTTGGGAACTGAACCCCAGTTCCCTGGAAGGACAGCAAGTGCTCTTAAGCACCAAGCCATATTTCTAGCCCCACCCCATATTTTAGACAGGGTTTTGCTATGTAGCGCTGGTTAATCTGGTACTAACTGCGTGGCATTGACTGGCCTGAAATGCTTTAAGCTTGAGTCAAATCCTCCTATCTCAGCCTCCGTGTGACAGAAACAGTTTATCTTATTCTTTAAAAAAAAAATCAGCTTGTGAGTGGGTTGGTGTTCCCCTCCCTCTACCAGGAGACTTGTCTAGTTAGAGGGTGTCCTCTTCGGTCTCTATGACCCCTGCTACTAGGAGTCTCTGCTAGAGTCGCTCTCTTATCCCCCTGGGAGCCTGCCCTGACTTAGGTCTCCAGCTTGTCAGAGAGATGCCCCTGCCCACATTTTCTTTTTTCTCTACAGGGTTTCTGTCGTCCCACTCTCCCAAGGTTTGCTTTTCCCCCTCATCTCTCTCTGTTTCCTCTCCTACCTTGTTCCCTCTCTTCAACCACTACTTCTGTCTCTTCTATTTCCCCTTCTGAGAGAGATTTAAGCATCCTCCCTTGTGTCCTCCTTATTACTCGTCTTCTTTGGGTCTGTGCACTGTAGTATGTTTATGCTGTACTATATGGCTAAAATCCACTTATAAGTGAGTACATACCATGTGTATCTTTTGGGTCTGGGTTACCTCACTCAGGAAACTTTACCTCAAAATTCGTCCTGCCTACAAGATGTGCAGGGATAGAGTAAATAGAGGAGAGATTGAGGTAATGTCCAACCAATGCCTGGCCTAATCCAAAACCCACCCCATGGGAGAGAGCCAATCTCTAACACTATTAATGATACTCTGCTATGCTTGCAGACAGGAGTCCAGCAGAGCTGTCCTCTGAGAGACTCCGCCCACAGTGCCTAGAAACAGATGCTGAGACTCACAGCCAAACATTGGGCAATGCACAGGGAACTTTGTGGAAAAGGAGGGTGGGGAGAAAAGGACCTGGAGGTGGCAGAAGCTTTACAAGAAGGGCAACAGAGCCAACTAACCAGGACCCAGAGGGGCCTGCTGAGACTGAAGCACCAACTGAGGACCTTGCATGAACTAGACCTAGGCCCCCTACAAAGATGTAGCTGATGGGCAGCTCAGGCTTCATGTGGGTCCTCTAGTAAGGGGAGTGGGGCTCTCTTGAACATGGACTCTCCTGCCAGCTTTTCGATCACTTCCCCCTGGTGGGACTGCCTTGCCAGGCCACAGGGGAAGAGACATGCTCCGTCCTGATGTGACTTGATGAGCTGGATGGATGGGAAGGGGGAGATTAGGAACAGGGGAGGGAGGGTGGGGGAGAGGGAGGGAGGGCAAGACAGGGAGATGAGGAGGGATGGGGCTACAACCAGGATGTAAAATGAATGAATGAATGAATGAATGAATGAATGAATGAATTAGTCAGCTTAATATTGCTTCACATATCATATACTTCATTCATTTAACATATACAAGTCAACTGGGCATGGTAGTGATACACACCCAAAATTCCAGTGTTCCAGAGACATCACTTGGGGGGGAGCATGTCTGTAATCCCAGCATTTGGGAGATGGGGGCAGGAAGACCAGAACTTCAAAGTCAGATCTAGCAACATAGTGAACTTGAGACTAGTTTGGGCTATGTGTGACACTGCCTAAAATAAACATAATTTAGGAGAATTGACATTTTCCAACACTTCTCTAGTTATTAATTTATCTCCATACTGTTCTGTAGAATTATATGTAGACACAATCCCCATTGTATACAATTCATCCTAAGGATATTATGTTTTTAGTCTTTTTAAATAGTAGTTTATAAAACTTCTTTCTTTCTTCTTAGTTTTTGGAGATAAGGTTTCTCTATGTAGCCTCAGAACTTGCTATATTGGCAGTGCCTGCCTCAAACTTACAGAGATCTGCCTGCCTCTGCTTCTCAAGTGCTGGAATTAAAAACATGCATCACTTTTCTACATGTAGCCATCCAGTTAGACGAGCACTATTTGTTAAAGATGCTGTCTTTTTTCCATTCTATGGTTTTGGTTCCTTTGTCAAAAATCAAATGTCTGTAGGTATATGGGTTTATTTCTGGGTCTGTGATTCAATTCCATTGATCAACCAGTCTATTTCTATGCCAGTACCATGCTGTTTTTATTACTATTGCCCCATAGTATAGCTTGAAGCCAGGAAGAGAGATACCTCCAGAATTTCTTTGTTGTATAGGATTGTTTGTAGCTATTCCGGTTTTGTTGCTGTTGTTTTGTTTTTCCATATGAATTTAGAATTGATCTTTCAAGGTCTGCAAAGAGTGGCATTGGTATTTTGATGGGGATTTCATTGACTCTATAGATTGCTTTTGGTAAGATGGCCATTTTTACTATTTTACTATTGATCCATGAGCATGGGAGATTTTTCCATCTTCTGAAATCTTTTTCAAATTCTTTCTTCAGAGACTTGAAGTTCTTGTCACTCTCCTACATAACTACATATTTGTAACCAGTTTTACTTAGAGTAAAATTCAAATTCTTCCATCATCTATGAGGTCTTACATGACCTGAACTCTTATCTCTCTTCCCATTGTCTGTTATTTCCTATTACTCACTTTGATCCAGCAATCTGACTTTTCTGTTTCTAAAATATTGTAAGGTCTTCCCAACCCTGAGCAACTGTGTATGCATTGTTGACTCTGTCCCGAACATTCCTCCCCAGTTCTTTGCAAAACTGGTCCCTTCATATGGCATTGGCATTCCTATAATTCTATATTACACAGAACTGAAAGGCCTAGACACAGTGGTGCACACCTTTAGTCCCAGCACTTCAGAGGTAGAGGAAAGCAGATCTGTGAGTTTGAGGCCAGCCTGGTCTACAGAGAGAGTTCCAAGACACCTGGGGCTACACAGAGAAACCCTGTCTCAATAAAACAAAAAAAACCCAAAAGTCAATGATTTCTAAAAATGCTATTATTGTGATATTGTATATAAAATAGTAAGACATCATCTATCCATAAAAATATAATTTGAAGTATCTTAGGGAAATGGCAAGTAAGTCAAAGAGGATAGAATAAGTTTGTATTTTATTTTATTTCCTTAATAATAGTCTCTTTGCACCTTTTAAGTAAGGCCATGATATGGTCTAATTACATAACTGGATGGAAAGACAAACGATTGAAAAACTGGTTGAGATGATTGTCATTATCAGAGTTAACAATTATTGAGCCTTTGATGTATGACTAGCTACTTTAAGGGTTTTCCATTTATTTTACTGTTTCATGTACATATTGTTTCATTTAGTTTTCTTAACTACCTAATAAAGTATTATTCCCTTTTTTTCTTTAGAAATGGTCTCATGTAACTCAGGCTAACCACAAAACTCACTATGTAGTCGAAGACGAGCTTCAACTCCTGGTCTTCACGCCTCTTCTTTCCAAGTGCTACAAATACAGACATGTTCCACTGATGCCTGCCTGGCTTTATCATCCCATTTAAAAGATAAAAAACAAAGATACATAGGGCCTAAATGACTTAAGAACTACTAGTCTTGGACAAAAATCAGCAGCTTGCCCCCAACACTGACGACAACCTAGTTCAATCCCTGGGACGCACAAGGTGGAAGGAGATATGACTCCCATAAATTGACTTCTAACTTCTACATGCAGCATGCCATGTGTACCCCTAACAAACACAAAGTAAAAATTTAAATACGTTAAAAACCTAATAAGTGACAGAACTAAGTTTCAAACGCAATCTAGCTTTAAAACTCATAGTCAAAATGCTACAATTTCCCCCTTTTCTATCAGATTACTGCAATACCACAGACCTGAAATTGCAAGAATCTAAATTAATATAAAAACAATAATTAGGGAAAGTAGAAAGCTATTTGAGAGAGTCAGGAAATAAAAGTGATGGTGTGGGGGAATACCACAGAATGGTGAGTCAAAGATGACTCTCAAACATCTAACTTGATTGAATGACCAATCAATAAATGGTCATTATGGACCATTATAGAAATGAAGAATACAAGAGAATTCTGGTGGAAAAGCCAGAAATCACATGTTATTTTTGTGTGCTTGTGGAAACAAAGAAGTCAATCACATATACTAGCTTATAGTTTAAGAAAGACATCTAAGCCGGGCGTGGTGGTGCACACCTTTAATCCCAGCACTCAGAGGCAGGCATATTGCTTTGAGCTCAAGGCCAGCCTGGTCTACAAAGTGAGTCCAGGACAGCCAAGGCTACACAGAGAAACCCTGTCTCAAAGAAAGAAAGAAAGAAAGAAAGAAAGAAAGAAAGACAGACAGACATCCATCTAAGCCATAAGCGTAGATTTTGGAGTTCACATCTTAGTTTTAAAAGCAATTTTCTAAGGAAGAACAAATGGAACAAAGAGGCTGACAGTAGAATTCTAGGAAACACCATCATGTAGGGAATACATTTATTAGAAGTATCCAGAAGAGAAAATGGAAGAAGATGGTCACAGACCTAAGACACCAGGAAAGAGTCATCAGGGAACTCTGGGGTAGAGTTTCAACAACATTAAAATTGTTCTTAAGACCACTGGAAAGTAGTGTCTATGAAACCATAGAACATAGCTACTTTGTTCACCAATGTATCAATAACTCCTAAAACTCTGGCACATAGTCAATGATTTAAAAAAAAAATACTGAATGAAATTCTGGGAAGACAAAGACTAAGAAGTATTATTTTACTGAAGAATTTTAGAGTGTCACTAATTATCATAAGAAATTTCAGTGGAACCGTTGGGGAAAACAAAATGGAAGTGACCTAAAAGAAGTGGCTAGAATGTCTTTATGCAAGAAGTTTCCAGCTGCCAATATAGCTCAGTGGATAAAAGCATTTGACCCCAAGCCAGACAACCTAATTTTAAGCCCCTGAAGCCAGATGGCGGAAGAAAACTCCCACAGAATTTCCTCTGGTTTACATATGTGTGCAGTGACATGTACACACACACACCACACACACACACACACACACACAGAGAGAGAGAGAGAGAGAGAGAGAGAGAGAGAGAGAGAGAGAGAGAGAGAGAGAGAGAGAGAGAGAGAGAATTATGTAGCACTGGAAGAGTGCAAAAGATCTTCCTGCCTCTGCCTTACCAGTGCTAGGAATAATCCAATAACTCATCCTTGAATGGCATTTTGTTTTGTAGGAAAAAGGAACAGTGGGCTGCAATCAGAGGTACACAGGATCAAAAGGAATCCTCCTTAAGATGGGAGGAAATTTACATGTTCACGTCTCCTCGATCCTTCTGGCCACTATGCGGGAGTTCAACACAGCCTGGGACTGGCCAGTGATTGAGTTTGTGTGACACAGGCCTGGAGGCTTTGTTTTCTAAGCTTTTGGCAGGGCACGGGCTCCGTCCCCGACAGCACAGCACTCTCGCCCTCACCTCACTCATCTTGGGCAGCAAGAAAACCGAAGGACTAGGGAACGCCGGCGCTGAGTAACAGAGCTCCGAACAGAACCGGGACTGCAAAGTCCCACCCACCAACAATGCCGCCCCCGGCTAGGCAACGGGGTTTTGCACAGGCCAATCCTGAAGCGCCTCGTTTTACATAGGCCAATCCTTAGGCACAATTTTTCGCAAGTCCTTCCCTAGGCGGAAATGACGCGTCTTGTCGTGCGTGATTGGCGGAAGCAAAAATTGCTTTGCGGCAGGCAAGAAGCTTACTCTCTTTTGGGCTTCCGCTCTTGACCCATGTGAGAGACAGGCTACAGAGATGAGCCGGATCAAAGCTACGAAGGGGTAAGGAGTAACAGGGAGAGGAGATCCTGGGTCTCTTTGAGGGCTGAGTTTCCTGTATGTAGGGAAGTGGGAGCCACCTTCTACCAAACAGCAGTTATTCGCCTCCTAAGACTCTGTCAGTAATTAATGTATCTGCGATTCATCATTAAAGCCCCTTAATTTATGTTCATTTTGCACCTCTGTTTCTCGGCTTTTTAGTTGCGTCGCTGTTAGGGCTGATTTTCGTCTGGTCTTGGCAAAGTTAATATTGAGTTCCCTTTATTTGTCACGTGCCCGTTTTCTGCCTCTGCCGCGCGCTGCGTGCGCGGGCAGTGCCAAATTGTGCGAGAGTCATCCACAGTGTATTTCCTCCCCTCCCTCCTCCCCCGGTATTTAATGTGGTCCCCCTCAATGTTAGAAAATCTAAGTGTAGTCCATTTGGCAATGTTTGTCTAGTAAATACCGAGATACACTTAATTAATAGTAGACTCTAAATTCTAATCACCTTAGTTACACACCCATTTATTCGGTTTGTTTCAATTATTCTGCTATCTCCGCAGTTCTGGGAACAAATGATCGAGGTTACACTTTGAGTAGGTTGCAATTATCAAGGCACCTGACCAGTGGGAGATGCATAGAAACTTTAATAGACTATTTAAAAGGTTGCCCAGGCGGTGGTGGCCACGCCTTCCAGCGCTCCGGAGCGCTGCTCCGGAGCGCTGCTCCGGAGCAGTAGCAGCAGCAGCCGCCGCCAAGGCGCTCACAAATCTAGGACAGCCAGGGCTCCACAAAGAAACCCTGTCTCAAAAAAAAAAAAATTAAGAAATTAATTAGGAAACTGCCTTTGCCTCAAAAGCCAGCAGTAGCATAAATGGTAAAAAATAGTGCCAGTCACTAACCAATATTAAGTTTTTCTCTTTGCGATTTGAATGGTTTTGACACCTTGGAAATGATGCCTGGCTTCTGTCTAAATGTCACATTTTAACAAATTACTAAAAGTGCTCTTACTGTTTTGCACCTGTTCTCAGACTCAGAACTGAACCAACTGACTATTGATTTAGACCAATGGTTCCCAACCTGTAACCCATTAATACAATTCCTCATGTGGTGATTACCAACCATAAAATTATTTTGTTGCTACTTCATAACTGTAATTTTTCTACTGTCATGAATTGTAATATAAACACTAGATATGCAGGATATCTGACATGTGTGGCCCATGGGAAAGGGTCTTTTGAACCTCGATGGTGGTCCAGACCTACAGGTTGAGAACCAGTGGATTCGACGTTGTTTTAATAGGGTTATTTTATGTGCTAATATTTCTATGTTGCCTTTTAAAAACAGCCTTTTGGCTTTGAGCCAGCAAGACGAACTAGTGGATTTGCCAACCAACTACCCCTTGAGTGCCAGCGAAGATGAGGTGGGTGACAACTGTTGAACTGACTCAGAATTTTGGCAAACTTGTGCTATCTGAACTTTAAACCTATTCCCCTGACACAACTACTTCAATTGTTTTCCCTTTTTGTTTTTGAAACAGGGTTTCTCTGTAGCCCTGGCTGTCCTGGACAGCTTTATAGACCAGGTTGGCCTCTGAACTCAGAGAGATACACCTATCTCTGCCTCCCTGTGTGCTGGGATTAAAGGTGTGCACCAGCACCACACCCAGCTATAAGTAAAATATTTTAATTCTGGCACTTGGGAGGCAGAGTCAAGTGGAGCTCTATGGTTTCAAGGCCAGCCTGGTCTACATGATGAGTTCCAAGATAGACTCAGTTACATAATCAATGTTTCTGTATGAAAATGCTTTATGCAGAAACAGCATTTTAAGCTGTCTTCTTAAAAATCAGAACATTAGCTCCTAAGGATCTACATTGCCTGTATAATGTTTAGATTCTGAAACAATTCCTATTTCTAGTTCCAGTTTGTATTAGAGTATTTGCATATAATAGCTTATCTGATTCCCCTATCCACCACCAACCAGAACCAAAATTTTTATATAGACTTGTTTCCAAGTTGTCTTTCCCTCCTCTCATTGTCCTAATGGAGGTTTTCCTTTTCTGTGTCTAGGGGGACAGTGATGGAGAACGAAAGCATCAAAAACTTCTGGAAGCAATTGGTTCCCTTAATGGAAAAAATAGGTAACATCCCAGTCAGCCTGAATAACTTATAATTAGCTTTCTTTCTTTCTTTCCTTCTTTTTCTGTGTTGGGATATACAATATGCCACTTGGCACCAGTGGAGGTGAGAGGAATGTGGGGTGAAGGGTTACTTATAGGAGCTAGAATGACCCAAAAGCACCAGTATTGCCAAAAGCTCCCTGCAACACTTGTAGAGTTGGTTCTTTCCTTCCACCATGTGGGGGATTCAAGGATCAAACTCAGATAGTTTGGCTTGGCAGCAGTGGCCTTTGCCTCTTGAGCCATCTTGCTGTTCCTATAACTAGCTGTTTTTGTGAGACTTTTACTAAGATTCATTGAGTGTCTCTTGTAGCTACACTTAAGTGTGGCACATAGTAAAAAACTGTATGATTGTTGGCTATTTTCCTTATTGCTATAATTGTATTAAAACATTTCACTTTTGAAGCTTTACTTAATTCACTTACAGTCTTTTGAAGCATTGAAAAATATTAACCCCATTAAAGAAATTAATTAAAATTTATCTCCATTGTCAACCATTTATAAGTGACTGGTCCTGTATTCAAATCCTTGTGGGCTTAAATCTTTTTCATTGTACTACGCTGTACTTTTGAAGGGCTAAGTCTACGTAAAAATGAAATGTAGATTAGGCTACTAAGTCAAACTTTAGGAACAGTTTGGTTGCTCAGTGACAAAAGTAGACCATTGCAGGCCTGCACTGTAAAACCAAAGCTGCTTTTGAAAAAAGAAGTATTGTATTTAAAGATGTACCACAGTGGTAGAACACCTACACAACATATATGAAACCCTAGGTTCCAGCACCTTAGAAGCAAAATAATGAAAATGAGTGTGTTCCCCATGTGAATGTGTCCGTTTCTATTATATTGTTTTGTTTTTGTTTTTTCCTAATTTCAGGTGGAAAGTGCCTGAGAGATCTGAGGCTAGTCTGAAAGTTTCTGAGTTTAATGTTAGTTCTGAAGGTAAGTTTTTAAAAGGTATTTATGCATGAAACCATAAATATTTACCTCTGAAAATGGATTAAGGGTAGTCAGATGAAGAATGCTAAGGTCAGTATCTCCTGTGGACCTCAATAAGATGCTTATTACATAAAGTGGCTTGATTTTTGAGGCAGGGTTTCTTTGTGTAGTCCTGGAACTTGCTTCGCAGACCAGGCTGGCCTTGGACTCACAGAGATCTGCCTATGTCTGCCTTCTGAGTGTTGGGATTAAAATTGTGCTGCTGGCACCCAGCTATATGAAGTTGCCTGAGTGATGGTAGCCTTCTCTCACTAGCTTAGCTGTCCTGTTTGTATAGCTCTTTAATGTTCACAGATACATTTGTATCTCAGTTCTCTTGTGCTTTGAGTTAGGACAGATACTCCACTGGAACCATGTTCCATGTAGAAGGACTTTCACCTAACACAGTATCTTGGCTCTTAGTCTTTTTTGGTTTGTTTTTTGTTTTTGTTTTTGTTTTTGTTTTTGTTTTGTTTTTTTGTTTTTTTGTTTTTTTTGAGACACGGTTTCTCTGTGTAGCCTTGGCTGTTCTGGACTTGCTTTATAGATCAGGCTGGCCTTGAACTCATAGCGATCCTCCTGCCTCTGCCTCCCGAGTGCTGGGATTAAAGGCATGAGCCACCACTGCCCTGCTGGTCCTTAGTCTTTATTGGAGCCGTGCTAGAATTGTTTGGTGTTGGTGAACCAATGAGTTTATAGTGGGGTGACTAACAGGAATATGGGGTGAGGTGTTACTTATAGGAGCTAGAATGACCCAAAAGTACCAGTATTACTGAAAGTTCACTGCAGCACTGGTGAATTCCTTCTTGCAGGAATTGAACAAGAAAAACCTCTGCAGCTGGCTAGTCAGGTCTCCTCCCCAGCAGTCGTCAACCACTTCTGTAAAGTTGGGGCGAGGAGGGGCGGCTTGGATAAACTTGCAAGTTTCAACTTTCCCAGACACATGGCATTTGTTTACCTCACGAGTCTTCATGAGCTTTCCCATCCCTCCTATGAGAATATTTCAATTTGTAAGAAACTGCCGTATAACAGGCCATCATTTTCCTCCCTCCTTCACTGTGTTCCCTTAGACTTAAAGGGGGTAATGCAGATGTCAATATGGCTAAGCATTGTGCCGCTGTACCACAGCAAATTAAGGCTGACCATGGCAGTGTTCTTTTCCTTTAGTGCTTCAGAGTTTCTGGTTTTATGTTGTAGTCTTTTTTTTTTTTTAAGAGTCATTTGTTTATTGTGTATACAGTGTTCTGCCTGCATGTACACCTGCGTGCCAGAAGAGGGCACCAGATCTCATTATAGATGGTTGTGAGCCACCATGTGGTTGCTGGGAATTGAACTCAGGACCTCTAGAAGAGCAGCCAGTGCTCTTAACCTCTAAGCCATCTCTCCAGCCACTTACGTTGTGGTCTTAAACCCACTAGGAATTGCGGGGTGTGTGGGTTTGTGTGTATGTGTGTGTTTTGTTTCTAATTTCTGGCTTCTGAAACATCAGCCATCTTCACTATGGTTTCCCCCCAAAGCAGCATGTCACAGAGCAAAGAATCATCAAGATAGAGTCTCCCAGGCTCCTCAGCAGAAAGGAAACACAGTGACAGATTCTTACCTGGCCTAGGGAGATGTCAGACATCTTTTTTTTTAGCCCCATTGCCTTCCTGCCCAGGCAAGTAGTAACTAAAGAATGTGCACATATTAAGTCTTGGAAAGGCACAAAGTTTAGCCGTATCTAAGGTTTTGGAGGTTTGGGGTTTTTTTTTCTTTTTTCATGTACCCGCACCCACTCGAGCCCATTGCTATCCCTTGAAGGAGGAGAGAAAGATGAAAGGACAATATCACCCCTGTTAATCCCACCTTTAATCCCAGGACTCCGGAGGCAGAGGCAGGCAGATCTCTGAGTTGGAGACCAGACTGGTCTACATAGCTAGTTCCAGGTCAGCCAGGATTACACAAAGAAACCCTGTCTTTAAAAAAAAAAAAAAGGCAAAAACAAATAACAAAAATACATGCTCTATCTGGTAAAGTGGCATAAACCTTTTATTCTCAGCATTCAGGAGGCAGAAGCAGGTGGATCTATGTGAGTTCAAGGCCAGCCTGTTCTACATAGCAAGTTCCAGGCCAACCAGGGTTACGGTCTGAGACTCTGCTCCCACCAAAAAAAGAAAGGTTTAGTAAGTAACATAATTACTGTGTCTAGATACCATTTTTTTCCCACCCTGTTCTAAACTTAGCTTGAATGAGTTTTGGGCTTCTGGTGATCACTAACGGAACCTCTCAGAACAGTTAACAAGACTATCAGTAAGCTAATTGAATCGATTCAACAGGTATTTATTGGGGTTCGGCTGTGTGTCTACCAAAGTAGCTATCAATAGTAGGTGATAGTTTTGATATTAAGTCAACAATGAAGAATATGGCATGGTCACATGGGCCCTGCAGTTTAGCAATGGAGGGGAGAAAACGAAACCAGGATAATGCAGCTGAGCATAGTGGCCTGTGCCTTTAGTCTTGGTACTTGAAAGAGGTAAGGTCAGGAATTGGAGGCCAACCTGACTGCACAGTTCAAAGACAGCCTGGTCTACATGAGCCCTTGTCTTAGAAGCAAAAACCAAAAGCCAGGACAGTATAATGACTTAAGTGAATACTTCAGGTTGTTTGGTCGTGAAAGGCCCCTCAAGAGGAAGAGTTGAAGGAAGGAAAAGTCAACCATGCAGAGGTGGGAGAAGGCATTCCGGTCAAGGGAACGCTTAGTAAGAACGGTTAAAGAAACCCAGACCATGTTTGGAAAATTCAGAAAGAGGACTCAAGTATGAGTGCCTGAGTACTGTACTCCAGTATGACCATAGTACATTGATGGGGGTTAGAGAGGAAGATGGAGACCAAATCCCATGTGAGGTTTATTAGATTCTAGGTGTGATGAAACACCATTGAGTCCTTTTTATCAGGATTGTGACATTGAGATACACATTTTCAAAAAGTGACGGACTGCTATAGGAAACCTGAATTGCAGTAAGAGAGTAGAACAAAGGGACCAGGAAAAAGGTAAACAACTGACATTTTGAATTCCTGCTAGTCTCCTTAGTTCTACCCACTAACATATTTGGAAATGTTTGCCGTTAGTGGTATCATAGTCACTGTAGCTAGGGATAAAGGATTGAAGTAAGAATTATTTGTACTTTCCTGTGCATTTGCCAGCCTATCAGCATATTCATTGGGATTTTTGTCTCACTTCCAAAACTGACCAGAAAATTGGCCATTTCTACAGGTTCTGGAGAAAAATTGGCCCTTTCAGATCTGCTTGAACCTGTTAAGACCTCATCCTCATTGGCTGCTGTAAAAAAGCAACTGCGCAGAGTCAAATCGAAGAAGACTCTGGAATTACCTCTTAACAAAGGAGAGCTTGAACAGGTAAGGTCCATAGAAAGTGCTCTGTTAAAGGGAAGAGCTGGGGCTGGAGAGATGGCTCAGCGGTTAAGAGCACTGATTGCTCTTCCAGAGGTCCTGAGTTCAATTCCCAGCACCCACATGGTGGCTCACAACCATCTATAATGTGATCTGATGCCCTTTTCAGCACTGTATGCATAATAATAAATATTTTTTAAAAATAATAATAATAAAGGGAAGAGCTTGAGCTAGAAGGGGGCCGGAGGTGGGGGGGAGGGGGTAATGGAGGGCCCGCTGATGTCTTCAGAAGTAAGCAAGCACTGTCTCTAGGCTTCTGATAAGGAGCAGAGAGGACTAAAAAGACTGATCCTGACCTCGTGTTATCGCTTTGTGTTTGCTGTGGAGTTTCATGGCCCTTTCCATGTATGTCCTTTGCCTGCTTTAGATCCACAGAGAAGTGGCCTTCAGTAAAACTTCACAAACCTTCTCCAAATGGGATTCTGTTGTTCAGAAGAACCGGGAAGCGGAGCAGCTGGTTTTTCCCATGCAGAAGGAGCCATCTTCTTCCTTTGCTCCCATGGAGCATATGTTTCGTGACTGGAAGGTGGGTGCAACAAAATGAAAGCAAACCTTGGGGTACAACTTGAAGACTCAGAACCTTCTTCCAGTTTGAATGAATAGATTAGGCTTAATGTCATTTCCTGTTCAGTGGTCAGAAAAAGAAAGAAGAGACAACATATCTTAATTGTCAGTCAGCTAATAGCCCAGCCACGCAGTAGCTCTATAGTAATTCTGCTCGTGCTTATTGTATTCAGAACATGGGTTTGTAACACATCTCACCGCAAATAGAGGAACATGGACATACACATGAATAATCCCAGCACTCGGAATGTTTAAGCCTAAGAATCAGGAGCTTGATTTGAGGTCAACTTGGGCTAGCTACATGAGACAATAAACTAAAAGAGTGTGTCTGTGTCTGTGTGTGTGTGTCTGTGTGTGTGTGTGTGTGTGTGTGTGGTTTTTTATACATATATAAAATTGATTTTTATTTATGTTCATTGGTGCTTTGTCTGCATGTGTGTCTGAGAGTGTCAGACCCCCTGGAACTGGAGCTGTAGACAGATTTGAGCTGCCATGTGGCTGCTGGTAGTTGAACCTGGGTCCTCTGTAAGAGCATCCAGTGCTCTTAAACCATTAAGCCATCTCCCTAGCCTCTGTGTTTTCTTTCTTATCCCTTAGTTCTGTTTTGTTGTGATGCTACCACTCAAAAATATATTACTGTTTAATGACGAGAACTTTAGGAAGTCACACACGACTCTGAGTTGAAGGGAGTGAGGGATATTTTAAAGATGAATTACCCAAACACTGGCCTCTGCCACTTTCTATGTGGGTATGTGAGTTGGATAGGTTTTAAAGTACCAGCTTTTCTTTATTATCAGGTACTCTTCCCATTTTAATGGTTTTGAACTCCTTATAAGTGTTGCTGGCAGCCGGGTGGTGGTGGTGCACGCCTTTAATCCCAGCACTCAGGAGGCAGAGGCAGGCAGATCTCTGTGAGTTCGAGGCCAGCCTGGTCTACAAAGTGAGTCCAGGACAGCCAGGAATGTTATGCAGAGAAACCCTGTCTCAGAAAACCAAAGAAAGCCGGGCGTGGTGGTGCACGCCTTTAATCCCAGCACTCGGGAAGCAGAGGCAGGCGGATCGCTGTGAGTTCGAGGCCAGCCTGGTCTACAAAGTGAGTCCAGGATGGCCAAGGCTACACAGAGAAACCCTGTCTCGAAAAAACCAAAAAAAAAAAAAAGAAAGAAAGAAAACCAAAGAAAAATGGTGCTGGTAGTGAGTGATGGGGTTCAGGTAGAATGGCGTGTATGCTTTTGGTGAAATTAAAGTTGGTCCCTAGAGTCTATTTTTTACTATATGAACAATTCCTTCAGAACAGCCAGCCTACTTTTCTAGTGTGCCATTGGTATGGAGTCTCTACTAGTATGGTATATGTTAAAGAAAAAGTCATATGTACATATGTTAGATGCTTCTTTATGTTTCTCTGCTTTCTAAAAACCAGAAATGATGGTGTCTTTTAGGTCAGGAACTTGAACTAATTAAAACTAATCGAAATTACATTGTTTGCCACCTTAACTAAACAAACTTTACAAAGGTGTCCTCTGCCATTCACACCCACATCACAATAGCAAGTAAATATATTATTTATTTATATGCTTTTTTTTTTTTTTGAGACAGGGTTTCTCTGCAACCTTGGCTGGCCTGGACTCACTCTGTAGACCAGGCTGGCCTTGAGCTCACAGCGATCCACCTGCCTCTGCCTCCAGAGTTAAACAGTCATTTATTAGGGGATTAAGCTCCGTTTTCTGATGGTATTTTTGAAGTCACTACCATTCTCTTTCTGGATTCTTTTCTCCATGAAAAAGAGATCAGGTATGAAGTGTGGCTGCAGTATAAAGGAAGACTTTAGGAAAGATTTGAGGCAATAAGTTTTTGTTTTTGTTTTTTTGTTTTTTATGGTTTTTCGAGACAAGGTTTCTCTATGTACCCTTGGCTTTCCTGGATTCACTTTGTAAACCAGGCTGACCTTGAACTCACAGCGATCTGCCTGCCTCTGCCTCCCAAGTGCTGAGATTAAAGGCGTGCACCACCACACCCGGCATAAAGACAGGTTTTTGGGGTTTTTTTGTTTTGGTTTTTTTTTGGTTTTTGGTTTTTCAAGACAGGGTTTCTCTGTGTGGCTTTGGCTGTCCTAGACTCACTCTGTAGACCAGGCTGGCCTCGAACTCACATCATTCCGCATGCCACTGCCTCCCGAGTGCTGGGATTAAAGGCGTGCGCCACCACCGCCCAGTGGTAATAACTTTTTGAAGGTCCAAAAATACAAGTTTATTATTGATTTAGAGTTTAGTGTATATATTCCTGGTTTTTACCCTCTTTTTGGATGGAGAAAATAGTAGTTTGCACAGTGTTCTGCACCTTGCTTTTTCCAAATGCTGGTGGTAGCAGAAGACTGCCATGTTGGTGAAAGAGACTACAGTAACACTGCACAGCCTCTTCATCAGTGAGTGGGGCCCATAAGCTATACTTGGAGTATACTGTGCCATTCATTCTAAGATTGATTCCTGAGAAACTATGCTAGTGTGGCACAAAAAGAAAAAGGAAGGAGTTTGGCTATCAGCTTCCAGTTCTTTCCTTACAACTTAAGAGTTCAAAGTACCAAAGTGGGTTATAGGTCAGGATTCTGGAGGTGGACAATCAAAAAAGTCTTCACCGTAGTTTGGGTTTTGATTCTTAACATCACCCTTCATTCCAGCTGGCGAGACTTAAGTGAGACAAAGCACAAGGAAGTGTTTGTAAAATGCAAAGTGCTCTAAAGGATGCAAGGTGACTTATACCCGTCTCTCCTTCCTTTGAGTTGGCACCTGCATTTCCCAAAGTGTTCCCCTTTAAACCCTTGTCTCAGTATGCGCTCAAAGACAGAGTCTGCTACAGCATGAAGCCCAACATGGTGGCGCACGCCTTTATTCCTGACACTCAAGATACAGAGGCAGGTGGATCCAGGGCTATACAGTGAGACCCTGTCTCAGAGGCAGAAAGAGGAAAGGGGAGAGAGAACAAGTAAATGGTGAATGCCTGGAGTGGAGAGTGAAGATTTGCAGTGTACACTAGCTGGTTTTTAAGGCGGCGTCTTGCACCAACCTCTCTCAGTCCTGGAATTGCAGGCACACGCTACCGTACCTGGTTCCTTTACCAGAATTTTAAAGGCTATAAGCAAAGACTGAATACATCTATTGGACCTAATCTGAACCACGAACTAATTTGGTACAAAGTGAAGTGGCGGGCTCCATGTCATAGCTTTTGCCTGCAATCCTAGCACTCAGGAAACAGAGGAGGGTTGCCTTGACCCATCTCAGAAAAGGGGCAGTCTGCCTAGGCCTAGTGTGAATGCCTACAATTCCTGCACTTAGCAGAGTAAGACCAAAGGAGTTCTAGTTCAGGACAAATTCAAGCAACGTAGGGCTGGATATGGTGGCACAGGCCTGTAATCCCAGCTGTTTAGGAGAATGAGGCAGGAAGTTTGAAAGGTCCAACCAGCCAAGGCAAGTTAGCCATTTCTATCTCCAACTAAAAAAAATTTAAGGTTGAGAATAGAAAAAAAAATGGCAGCATTATTGTGTTTTAAGCTTTTACAAAATGGAGCAAATCTCAGTATTATCTCATGAAGGGCTCGTCTCTGCTGCTGTGTCTACCATCTCCCCTTCCTGTCCCATTACCACTTGTCTCGAAGTGCATTAGTGATGGGTCTCCAGATTGCCTTATCCAAACCGCTCACAAGCTTCAACCTCTCTGACAGCAGCATTGATGTTCCGCATTCTTAAACAGTCTCCCATTCTTGCCTTCTGTCATGTACTTCTGAGGCCTTATTTCTCCAGCTTTTCATAGGCCTTCTAATTCTTACTCTGAGTTGACTGTCACTCTGACTCTCAATCTGTCCCAGACCCTAGTCTCACAGCCTGTATGACACAAGAGGCATCCCGGGGCTCCATGTGCACTGTCCCAACCGATCATCACATTTCCAGATTCCCAAGCTTTGGCTACCACCTTTATTTAGTTAGCAGCCTAACTCCCTATTTGGTCACCTAGGTTGAAAACCTGCATCATTCCCGTAGCTGTCCCCTCCCTAGCACATGTGGGATAGTCTTAGGAACTCTGTCATGGCTCCAGGTACCTGCTTTCTGTTTTCTTTTTTCTTTTCTTTTCTTTTTTTTTTTTTTTGCTACCCTTGTCAAGGTCCTCAAAACCAGTAAGATTTCCATTTTGAAACACAAACTTCTTTGTCACTCTCCTGTTTAAAATCCATCATGGGCCAATGAAATGGCTCAGTAAGTCAATGTGCTGCCTGTCAAGCCTAACAGCTTGAATTCTGTCCCCAGGACCCACATGGTGAAAAGAATTGACTCCCAAAAGTTATCCTTTGACCTCCAGGTGTGCATCATGGCATGAGCACACCTACACACCTACACACACACACACCTACACACCTACACACACACACACACACACACACACACACAATGAAAAATGGAAGACAAAATAAAAACACCCTAGTATTTTATCTGTGCTGAACAACACATTGTTCTCTTATGTGCCACTTGTTTCCTGGAACCTGTGCTTTTATTTATGCTCATCTGTTTGGACTGTTCCCACCCCTGGAAGAATTGCACTTAAGCCTCAAAGCCTGAATCTAAGAGTTCCTTCCTTCCCTCTCTAACCCACCCACCTCCTAATCAGAATTACTGGTTCCATCTTGTGTGCTTACCTTTATAGACTAACATTTAACCCATTAATGTTACATTGTTAGTAGCATGCTCTGAGCTCCTTGAAGACAGGATCTATCTTAATTAATGGTGTAGTCCTAGCACCCCTCACAAGTGCCTCGAATGAAGCTCCAATCAATAAATGTTGGCAAATTGAATTGAATCTGAAGGGCGATTACAACATCGTAATATAAATCACCTTGTAGCCTGTGATTGATCACTGCTGCAGATACTAAAAATGGAAGAACATGCACCTTTCCCATTCACGGCAATAGGTTTATGGCTAAATCAATAGCACCGTGGAACATGTGATGATGTGTATTTATGCGTTTCCTCAGATATTTGTAACTTTTACACTGACCATGATGCATGCGGCTACTGGAGAAAAACGTGCATAAAATGTGTGTGAGGTTTGAAGCTGGCTGTCGCCTAAAGCTGTCTTTGTCCCTTGTCAGGAGGGACCGTGGCATGATTGGCCTGTAGAACTTTTGTTTTGGTTTTTTGAGACAGGGTGTCTCTGTGTAGCCTTGGCTCCCTGGACTCACTTTGTAGACCAGGCTGGCCTCCAACTCACAGAGGTGCTGGGGATTACAGGTGTGCGCCACCTCACCCAGCTGTAGAACTTTTTGGTTTTTTGAGACAGGGTTTCTCTGTGTAACAGCCCTGGCTGTCCCACCACCAAGTAATATAAAAGAGACTCAAGTATCCCTGAGGAAGTTGTCTCAATTAGACTTTTAGCACCTGCCTATAATCACAGCACTAGGGAAGTGGAGACAGGAAAGCACCATGACTTCCAGAGTAACATGGACTATAGCAAGCCCCAGGCCAGCCAGAGCTAACTTTCTAGAGTGAGGGAGAAGGAAAGAGAGAGAATGAATGAATAATGGATGTATGCATTTTTGAAATTCAGAATGAAATAAGGCATTGTCTATTCATCTAAACAGCTAGAACTTAAGATTTGGCATGTTTTGTTACCTCCTTAAGGCAAGAACCCCTCTGGAACAGGAGGTCTTTAACCTCCTCCATAAGAACAAACAGCCAGTGACAGACCCTTTACTGACCCCTGTGGAAAAAGCCTCCCTTAAAGCTATGAGCCTGGAAGAGGTAAGTGTTGTAGACCATTTCACCCTCCCTTAAAGCCATGAGCCTGAAAGAGGTAAGTGTTGTAGACCATTTCACACACCCAGCGTCTGGCCTCAAGTCCAGGAGTCATTGTAAATGTCATTCATTGTAGGCTAAGATTCGCAGAGCAGAGCTTCAGCGGGCCCGAGCTCTGCAGTCCTACTATGAAGCCAGGGCTCGAAGAATGAAGAAAATCAAAAGTAAAAAGTAAGGAAGCTGTGGATCTTCTGGAAGACAATGGTGTGGTTAATCACGAACTCTGTGAAGAGAACTTTTACCATGACAATTAGGGTCATGTAAAAGAAGTCCCAAGTAGGAGTGACTGTTCGCCTTTTCCTGTAGTTGTGCCTGCTTCAGTAATGCCCTCTCTGGCTTTAGCGTCCATGCTTGACTTTGACAAGAAGAGAACTGTTTGATTGCTTGTCTCCTTCCAAACGAGCATGGAGTGGTTCTGCAGAGTGAGCTCTGAATTGCCACAGCTGTTGAATCCAGGACTTCTCTTTGGCCTTTTTGCCTCTTTGGAACTTGTTCTGTTCCTTCTTTGAGCTATAAAACAGGAGAGCATGCTCTGCAGAAGTCTGAAGGGCCCGAGAGCCCTGCAAGTCTTGTCAGGTTCCATGTTGGCTCCCTAAAAGTCATTCTAGATGGGCTGGAGAGATGGCTCAGAGGTTAAGAGCACTGGCTGCTCTTCCAAAGGTCATGAGTTCAATTCCCAGCAACCACATGGTGCCTCACAACCATCTGTAATGAGATCTGGTGTCCTCTTTTGGCGCACAGGCAGAACACTGTATATAATAATAAATAATCTTTAAAAAAAAAAAAAAGGTCATTCTAGCGCCTGCATAAGGAAACCCCTTGGATAGCATGGGCACTTTTGCATGTGGCGTTCAGAGTTTCCGCTAAACACAAGCCCCCACCTCCTCTTACACTGTAGATACCACAAAATTGTGAAGAAAGGAAAGGCCAAGAAAGCCCTAAAAGACTTTGAACAGCTGAGGAAGGCTGATCCAAATGCTGCGCTGGAAGAACTGGAAAAAATCGAGAAAGCCAGAATGATGGTGAGATTGCCTCTTGCTTTTTACACCTTCACCAACGACTGTCCCTGGAAGGTGTTTAAGATCTCGTTCTGTCCTTCCTTTCCAGGAGCGAATGAGCCTTAAGCATCAGAACAGTGGGAAATGGGCCAAGTCAAAGGCAATTATGGCAAAATATGACCTGGAGGTAAGAGATGGACAACACAAGAGGAGATGAAATGGGAGCAAAAAAGAAAGGATGGTACACAAGGATGGTAGCAGAATTAGAGTTGGGGGAAAAGCCACAAGGATGAATGAAAAACAATGACTATAAAGAAACATCAGGAAAAAGTTTAAGGCAGGAAATTGACCAGGGAAAAAGGTGGGGAAAGATCAAAAGAAAATAACTGTCAAGGCAAATCTAGTGGGGAGGGGCATTTTATTTTTTTTTTATCACTGTATTTCAGGTGTTTCTTCCTTATAGATAATTTGTCTTTCCATTTTATTCCATGGCTACTATACAATATATGTATACTGTCTCAACAGTACATACCAGTCATAAATACCAGGGGAATGGGAAAACTGGGTTTGTACCACACTTAACTAGCATAGTGAAAGCCTGAGGTTCCATCCCCAGCACTATGAAGAAAAAATGAAAGGCAGCAGCTTGAGCTGAATGTTGTGATACATACCTTTAAACCTAGCACTAGAAAGGCAGGTGCAGAAGGACCGCCCATTCAAGGTCAGAGGAGACCTTGTCAGGAAAACAAAAGAAAGGAAGGGAAGCCAGGAGGTGGTGGCACACGCCTGTAATCCCAGCCCCTGGGAGGCAGAGGCAGGTGGGTCTCTGAGTTCGAGGCCAGCCTGGTCTACAAAGGGAGTCCAGGACAGCCAAGGCTAAACAGAGAGACCCTGTCGTAGGGAGAAAAAAAATGAGGGAAAGGTGTCACTGTGGCCACTAAATGACAAAGTGCTGGGGGACTCTTTCCTCTAGGCCCGCCAAGCTATGCAAGAACAATTGGCTAAGAACAAGGAACTGACACAGAAGCTGCAAGTTGCTTCAGAGAGTGAGGAAGAGGGAGGTGCTGAGGAGGAAGAAGCCCTGGTCCCTGACATAGCGAATGAAGTACAGATGAATGCTGATGGACCCAACCCATGGATGCTCAAGAGTTGCAGCCGCAATGCAAAAGAAGATGAGATCCAGGCAGACTCTGAACAACTGCCTGAGCCTGCAGCTCACGAGGTCTCTAAAAATGAGGAGACTGAAAAACCCATGGCAGAGGAAGATGTTTTGTTAAAAGAATTTAAAGAAAGGAGATCTCATAGGAAAAAATCTGAGCTCAGCCAGGATGCTGAGCTAGTGGGTGGCCCAGAACCAAAAGGTGAGCTGTGAGGAGGTGGAAGGGACAATTTCATAGTGCTGTGAATGGACTGAGAGAAAACAGAAATGTCCGCCCACACATACTCCATAGTGAGTAGGCTCTAGGGACCTTCAAGAGTGTGTGTACTAGGTCCCTGAAGTGAAATTAGATTCATAATAACCATTTTTCTTCTAAGGCATTTGATAAGCAAATGTAATGTGCTCAAACACATTTTCTGCTCTTGGGGCTTATAATCTTCAGAAGGGCATTACTAAGCTAGCCTAGAAGAGAGGGTGTGGCTTAGCATTCCTGGTGTGTACCTACAGACTTGGCATCTGGTGACACGGTAAGTGTCAAAAATCTATTCAGATGTACAGGTAGATTTGAAGAAACTGTTTAACTGCTTTAAATGTCTGGAGTCTAATTTTTTGTTTGTTTGTTTTTATTGCTTGTAAAATGAGAACGTGCCAATTTTAGCACTTTAACGTGCTAGGTTTTATGTGCCTGCATTGGGGTGACACTTGCCCGGAATGAGTAGTACTGCAGGCTGTATGGGAAGTTTATTGGTTGTATGTAGTGCAGGATGGGATTCAGGGCAACATTCTAGGCCAGCGCTACACCACTTCCCTATATCCTCAGTCGCTCTAAGATTTTCCACAAGCAATATTCCTGCTCTGGAGGCTGCTTGAATTTTTTATCTTAAACATGATCTCATGTAGCCCAGGCTTGCCTTAAACTCACTATGTAGTCAAGGATGACCTCGAACTTCTGATGCTCTTGTATCTACCCCTGGAGTGCTAGGATTACAAACGTGTGCCACCATGACTACTTTTAGACAGTGTTAGATATCAAACCCGGGGTCCTGCGCATATTAGGCATCATTCTACCAACTGAGCCACACCCTTAGCCTATAAAAAGTATTGTTTTTTTTTTTAAGATTTATTTATTATTATGTATACAGTGTTCTGTATGTATGTACACCTGTACACCAGAGAGGGCATTAGATCACATTATAGATGGTTGTGAACCACCATGTGGTTGCTGGGAATTGAACTCAGGACCTTTGGAAGAGCAGGCGGTGCTCTTAACCACTGAGCCATCTCTCCAGCCCTATAAAAAGTATTCTTAAAGCAATGCCATTAGAGTGTACCGTGACCTTCCCATAAAGGTTCACGGGTGGAAACTTCTGGATTAATAGTTATCAGCAGTCGTTTTGGAGAGCAATGTTCAAGGCTAATATCATGAAATAAGTCTATACAACCAGAAAATGCCGGCCGGGTGTGGTGGCGCACACCTTTAATCCCACAGAATGCTAATACTTTCCTTCTGAGTCCCTTAAGTCTGGTTGTCTAAGGCAAGGATGCTACATGCCTACAGTTCCAGCACTTAGGAAAGAAACTGAGATAGGAAGTTGCACGCCAGCCTAGGCGTTATAGCAAATTTGAGGATAATCTGGGATACCTTGTAAGATTCCTATCTACAGGGACAGGGGAGGGAGCTGATCATATAGATGAGCAGAAAGATAAGCCCAGCTGGGGTCAGGTGGCAGAAGAAATAATGCCCTAAAATAGGAGGAAGTCGTGGGTATCTGCCCCACCCATCAAAATGAGCTTAGACATTTATTCTTGAGAAATACTGGCACACCTGTCTCAAGGCCAACTCTAAAGTGATACAGCAGCTCTAAGCCAAATCTAGAAAGCAAGGTCCACAAGGAAAGGAAACAACTTTAGTTATTGCAATGGGCAGTTTTAGAAGAAAAGTACGCTATAAAAAAGTTACTACTTCATTTTTTTCTTGACTAAGACACACACACAACAGGTTGTAAGATCTGTTTAAGATATGTAGTTAGCCGATGGTGGTGGTACACGCCGTTAATCCCAGCACTCAGGAGGCAGAGCCAGGTGGATCTCTGAATTCGAGGCCAGCCTGGTCTACAATGCAAGTCTAGGACAGCCAAGGCTACACAGAGAAACCCTGTCTCGAAAAATCAAAAAAAGAAAAAAAGATATGTAGTGAAAGGGAGAGATATGCTCAACATATGTGCTTGTATGAAAAAAAAAATAAGTTTAACTAAGTAGGAAATGAGGCTAGTATAGTCGCACATGCCTATAGGCCCAGCACTTGGAGAGTATGGTAGAGGGGTCAGAAGTTTCCAGGTCATCTTCAGCTACATAGCAAGCTTGACGCTAATATGAACTACATGAAAACTGTCTCCAAAGAAAATTATGAAATGAGGATTCTTGGGTCAGTCTATACAAAACCATCTAGAGAAGGGTTTTTTGTTGTTTGTTTTGGTTGGTGGTTTTTTGTGCAGGGGTGCTTTGGGCAGTGGTGGTACATGTCTTGTTTTGTTTTTCGAGATAGGGTTTCTCTGTGTAGCCTTAGCTATCCTGGATTCACTTTGTAGACCATGCTGGCCTCAAACTCACAGCCCAGCTGGTGGTGCATGTCTTTAATCTCAGCATTCAGGGAGCAGAGGCAGGCGGATCGCCGAGTTTGAGACTAGCCTGGTCTACAGAGCGAGTCCAGGACAGGCCAAGGCTACACAGAGAACCCCCATATTGAAAAACAAAACAAACAAACAAAAAATATCTGTGTTTGGTTGTTTTGTTTTTTGGTGTGTGTGTGTGTGTGTGTTGGTTTTTTTCCGTGAGCTTTTGGATAGGAGTGAGGCTTCATTGCAGTGTGTTTGCCTGGTATGTGCCAAGCCTCGGCTTTGCTCTCCAGCACCACACTTGGGATGGTTTCACCCAGTAGAGTTACTATACAGGGACTGGTCATTAGCAGTCACCTGGGAAACAGGACTCTTTTCATCCTTATTAGAATGTGTTTCATGGCACCCAGCACTTAGTAGTTGCTTGACAAGTACCCATTAACTGGGAACCTTCCAAGTTTCTTCTTTGGCAGCTTTATTTCCCCCTCCCCTCCAGACTCTACCAGCCAAGAGGTATTATCTGAATTGAGGACATTATCTAAGAAACTCAAGAAGGAAAAGCGTCTATCCAAGGAGCAAAGCGAGAATTCAACAAAAACTGTTCCCCTGGTCCAGAAAGAGGAACCTGCCCCAGAGGAAGAGGGGCCTCTATTGCTGCAGAGACCAAAGAGAGTGCGAACTCTGGAGGAGCTGGAGGAGCTAGGTGAAGAGGACTGCCTTCCAAATAAGGAGCCCCCTAGACCTGCAGTACAAGGGGAGCAAATGAGCAGGAACCCACAAAATCAGCCCAAGGGAAAGAGCAAGAAGGAGCAAATGATCAGTCTACAGAACCTCCTGACTACAAGAACTCCTTCTGTGACGTCACTGGCGGTCCCCACAGCAGTAGAGGAGTTGGTGAGCAGAGCCAGGGTCTTGGGCTTGTGGGTGGTAGTCGAAAGTTGGAACAAAACGGGTCCTCCCACAGTCAGTGCAGACCGGTTTTACTGGGAATACATTTCAGGAGTTAAAAGGTCCACATTACCACGATGCCAAGCTAGGCCCAAGTGTCAGTTTAACAGAGGCAGCTTTGTGGACACAGCTGAACCACACAGGCTGCATAAATTCTGAACCAGTAAAGCTTCCTGGGGTGTCTGTCAACCTCCCGTCACCCCCTCAAAGAAGAAGATAGTCACTGAAAGCTCTGGCTGTATCCCAGACAAGACAGCTCAAAGGTCAGTTACCGGACTTCTGTCCATGCTCCCTCCACTCAACCCCAAATGAGCTAGTTAAAATTAGTAAGGCGAGGCACCCTGTCTTTTCCTGGGACCGAAACTGCTGGAAGTTCACGTTCTGGCCAGGGTACTTGTAGCATATGCTATTGACACAGGGCTTCTTTCTTCCCATCACAAATCTTCCTGCTCAAAAGGTTAAAATTGTGTCTTGTGATGGGGAGCTAGGGATACTTATCCTAGAGAGAAGCAAATTGGAGCAATTGGCTGATTGGTTCCTTCTGTGAGTCGATTATCCTTTCAGTACACCCCCCCCAGGGGGCGCTAAGACATCACAACCCAGGATTCAGTCTTGTCATGAAGTACTCGCAAGACAAGTAATAGTTCTTGTTCTTCTTTCTTCCCAGGAAGATGAAGTGGAGAGAGACCAAAAGCAAATGATAAAGGAAGCTTTTGCAGGGGATGATGTCATCAAAGAGTTTTTAAAAGAGAAGAGTGAAGTTATCCGGGCCACTAAGCCAAAGGACATAGATCTGACTTTACCTGGCTGGGGAGAGTGGGGTGGGATGGACCTGAAGCCCAGTGCCAGGAAAAGACGCAGGTAAGAGGGGGAAAGCCTGTCAGAGGAGCTCAAGTTTCTCCAGCTCACCCTAAAGTGTAGCCCCTGAGCTTTTGACTGAATCCTGAATGCTTGTTATATATACTGTTTGACTTTGTAGGTTTCTTATTAAAGCCCCTGAAGGTCCTCCAAGGAAAGATAAGAATTTACCCAATGTGATTATCAGTGAGAAGCGCAACATCCATGCTGCGGCTCACCAGGTGAGGTTTAGAGAACTCGCTCCTGTTGTGATCTCCACGGTTTCTCTCGCTTTAAGGAGCTATTTTAGTACCTATGGTGAAAGGGATGTGTGATGTTTTCCCTTTTCTTTTTTGGGTTTGTTTACTTTTGTGTGCTTGACACAGTGTACCCCCAGGCTCACCCTGAACCCCAAATCCTCTGTGCTGGGCATGGCCCACACCTCTAATCCCTGATCTCAGTACGCCTTAAGGTCTGTGTTCCACCATACCTGGCTGGGATGTGTGCTGATGGCCACAGGATCAAATTTGTCCTTTTCCCCGACTGACTGTTGAGTAGCAAGGCTCCGCTACTCTAACTTCTGACTAGGTTTAGTCTGAAAAGGGAATCTTTGCAAGCAGTAACAACGCCCCCAAGTCAGTTTCAACTGCTAACCCGGATCATTATGTTCTAAATGAGTCTTGACAATGTAAAAATTAGCCATTTGCTTGCAGTCAAGGTCATCCTCAGGGACCAGAAGGTTTGAGCCACATGTCAGGAAAAGTGATGAGGAACCAGTATCTGTCCACAAAAATGAAGGGATTTTAAGTTGGATCATATGGCAATAAGCAAGGGATGAGCTGGGAGTGGTGGCACCCACCTTTAATCCTACCAGAGGCAGGTTGATCTCTGACCTACAGAGTGAGTTCTAGTACAGCCAGAGCTACATAGTAAGGCCCTGTCTCAAAAAAACAAATAATAATAGTAAACAAGGAATGTTTGCACTGTAGAGCATGGTCGTGGTCCCCTAGAATATCACAGGCAATAGGGAACACTGTTGGGTAGAGTCACATAAAGTAGAAAGGTTAGAAAACAAACAGAAGATCCAGAGAGAAAGTGGGCTTCTCTAGGGGCAAGCATGTGACCCACATGACATTGAACTCTGTAACTTGCATGTTCCCTTCAGAGCTGAGGTTTGCCCCTCATGAGTACAATATTGAAATGAGCAATACTTGCCCTTCTGAAAGTGGAATGAACTATTTAATGAGCACAGAACAGAGATGAGGGCTGGGGATGGGACTCTTAACACCTGTCTAACATGCAAAAGGCCCTGGGTTCAAATACTAACACTGTGTAACACTGGCCATGACCATACCCCTAATCCCTAATCTCTGTACTCTGAAAGGCAGAGGCAGAAAGGTCAATTTTCAAGGTCATCCTTGGCTACAGAGTCGTCAGTTGGGGGCCAGCCTGGAATACATGAGGCCCTCTCTCAAAAAATTGCGAGATAACAGTTATATTCTGTTTGATCTTAGTTTCTAAGTCAATCATTGCAGAAATTGTCACCACTATAATCCCAGCTGAAAAATATATCACTAGACAATTGAATATAAAGGAGGGAAGAAATACCTTGAGAGGGCTGGTGAAATGACTCAGTGGGTAAAAGTACTTGTTGCCAAACCTGATAGCTTTATTTTAATCTGCAGGGCCCCACATTGTAGAAAGAGAATGTTCCAGTGGGCCAAAATTACAGATGACAGCTAAGAGCATGGGTCTCAGAAAGGATCACCTTTGCTTCCTAGAGTCCTTCCCATGTTTACTATTGGCACAGCAAAGTGTGAAATGGTTTTCCAGGAATAATCTCTCTTGACTTTTGATTTGCTTTTTCTTTTCCCCCCATGTGTAGTGTAGTCTTTGAATTCACTATGTGCCTAGGCATGGCCTTGAACATCGGTCCTTCCTGCCACGCCTCCCCAAATGCTTGAAGTACAGATATATGCCACCACATCTAGGTTAAGTAGTCCTAGGAATTGAACTTAGTATGTGCTGGGCAAGCACAGCCAACTGAACTACATCCCCAACTTTGCCTCTTCTTTTTAGTTTAGTGCTTCTCAACCTCCCTAATGCTGTGACCCTTTAATACAGTTCCTCATGTTGTGACCCTAACCATAAAATTATTTTCATTGCTGCTTCATAACTCTATTCTTTTTGCTACATTTTGCTACTGTTATGAATCATAATGTAAATCTCTTATGTGACCCCTATAAAACTGTTGTTCAACCCTGATGGGGTCATGACCCACAAGTTGAGAGCCACTGAATTCTCTAGCCATTTTAGGAGCAATAGAATGAAGTGTAACAAGACAGGAGAAAGCTGGGTGCAGTGGCACAAGCCTGTAATCCCAGCACTTTGGTAGGCGGAGGCAGGCAGATCTCTGTGAGTTGGAGGCCAGCTTGATCTAAAAAAATAAAATAAAAAGACAGGAGAGGACTCCTGAAACTGAATTTATTTTCCGTAAGTAACATACACAGGTAGAGTTCAACTCAAACAAGACATTTCCTTCGCCTAAAGGGAAAGGAAACCTTTGTCAGTACTAGCATTGGTTAAGTGGGACAAAGACCAGGAGCCTAAGGGCTGTGTTCTCTCACACTGCCCTTACTTGGGGAAATCACTTCCCCTGTCTATAAACATGTTAGTCTAGACACAAGGGAGATGACTGCTGCCATCCAGGGCCATCCATCCTCTGATGTCTTTTTTTTTTTTTTTTTTTTTTTTTTTTTTTTGGTTTTTCAAGACAGGGTTTCTCTGTGTAGCCTTGGCCATCCTGGACTCACTTTGTAGACCAGGCTGGCCTCGAACTCACAGCGATCTGCCTGCCTCCGCCTCCTGAGTGCTGGGATTAAAGGCGTGCGCCACCACGCCCGGCTTCATCCTCTGATGTCTTAAGAGGATGAAGCTGAACACAAGAACCGGAAGCATTCAGGATTCAGAAGCATATCTTCAGTTTCCTTAAAACATCAATCATGTGCCAGGCATGGTGGTGCACACCTTTAATCCCAGCACTTGGGAGGCAGAGGCTGTGAGTTGGAGGCCAGCCTGGTCTACAAAGTCCAGGACAGCCAAGATAACATAGAGAAACCTTGTCTGGAAAAAACCAAAACCAAAAAAAAAAAAAAGAAGAAGAAGAAGAAGCACCCGCTGGTTAGCAGCCCTGAAAATGCTATAGCCAGAAAAAAAGTGGTCTTCTGGGTTTTCAGTCCCAAAACCATTGGCTAAGCCTGAGAGTATGGGTACAGATTAGCACTCCTAAGATTATATGGGAACAGTTGGGTGCTTGGGCCTCTAAAAAGCTTACCTACTTGAGATTGTCACATAAAGCTGAACTATGTGGACCTGGCTGGCCTTGAACTTGTGATCCATATATCTCAGCCTTGCAAATGCTGAGACTACAGCATGAGCCACTGTGCTGTCTCTAAGTTGCCTTTAGCATAAACAACTGCAGCCTAGGGCCTCACGCTGAGTCCCTCCTCTTTCCCTTCCAGGTGCGGGTGCTTCCATATCCATTCACCCACCATCAGCAATTTGAAAGGACCATCCAGACTCCTATAGGATCCACATGGAACACCCAGAGAGCCTTCCAAAAGCTGACGGCTCCCAAAGTTGTTACCAAGCCAGGCCATATCATCAACCCCATAAAAGCTGAGGATGTGGGTTATCGTGCTTCCCCAAGGTCTGACCTGTCTGTCCTGCAGAGCAATCCAAAGCGACACTTCAAACATCCAAAACAGCTGAAGAAAAGTTCTGGAGACTGAAATGTCTGAGGAATAGCCTGAATATATTCCTCTGCTTGTGCTGCTTAACACGCTGCTTATAGCTAAGGCGTATCTTAGAGATAAAGGCGTCTTTACCTTTCTAACTCAACTACCTTCTGTATTACCACCCTGTTGAATCTTTTTCAAGTCAGACACTTTGGATACCCCAGCTTTTTACATCTCTACTTACCCCTTGTCAGGGGAACTCCATTTTCTTTTCTTAGCAAGACTTGTGGCTGGTCATGAAAATAAAGGAAATTTATTGACGTTTCGGGTATTTTTTGTTTGTTTGTGGTTTGGTTTTGTTTTTGAGACAGGGTCTCTCTGGGTAGCCTTAGCTTTCCTAGAACTCACTCTGTAGACCAGGCTGGCCTCCAATTCAGAAATCAGCCTGCCTCTGCCTCCCAAGTACTGGGATTAAAGGTGTGTGCCACCAGTGCCTGACTTTCCAAGTCTTAGGTTGTACATCATCAATCATGAGCCACTGTAAATAGACCAGTTTATAGTCAGGGATGGATAAAGTACTATGTGGTTTAACCTCTGCATCTAGAAGCAGCATGCACACACCACAGCTGGATCCTGCCCTTGATTGGCCAGAGAACCAAGCTGAAGTGGGAGCTAATGGCAGCAGTTGGAACTTAGCTTTTTTTTTTTTTTTTTTAAATCTGTTGGCTTGCCAGCTCGTTCAGGTTGCTGTAGAGTGTCATTTTGGGAAGATGGAGCTCAGTGGGGAGTTTTGTTTCCTCTGTGAAATAAACATTCTCTCCTTCAGGAAACGTCTTATGCATTAAGCTAACAACTCAGAATAACCTCAGGAACTCCATGAAAGCACCAGATTTCAGCTCCCCTCCCTGCCAGGGTCCCTCTCAGATGGAGAATGTCAAAAAGACCCTTAGACTAGACCTGCTCCCTAGAAGAGCTTTACAGCAGCGAGGCTCCTGACAAGGACACTAGAGCCTGTGGAACTGCTTTCAGGCTATGCAGTGTGCTCCAGCTTATGAGCTGTCACCATGCTGGGGTGGGCTTTCATGATGCCTTTGAGTCATTTTGCTCCTCTAAGTGACCCCAATAAAACTCATTGGTTCACTAAGTTGTAAGGAACCCCAATAAGTCATTGGTTCACCAAGTCAGACTTCAGTAGTATTGGTACTTTGGTCTGTCTTGTGTTCTCTATCTGGGGTAAATACACATGTATTTTGTGTCTCCACACACAGAGGAGTTTGGTTCCTCACAGAGTTTTTTCACCACAAGAGTGTACTAACCTTATAGACCTAGAAGGCCCAGGTTTGATTCCCCTAGCAACCCCTAAAAGTGGGGTCATGGAGCCATACTAGGTTTGTAATGTAATCCCTGACACTCCAGAGGTGGCAGCTGGAAGATCAGTATCATTTTTTATTATTAATTTATTCATATTACATCTCGATGGTTATCCCATCCCTTGTCTCCTCCCATTCCTCCCTCCCTCCCATTTTCCCCTTACTCCCCTCCCCTATGACTGTGACTGAGGGGGACTTCCTCCCCCTTTATATGCTGCTCATAGGGTATCAAGTCTCTTCTTGGTAACCTGCTATCCTTCTTCGGAGGGCCACCAGGTCTCCCCATCCAGGGGATGTGGTCAAATATGAGGCACCAGAGTACATGTGAAAGTCAGTCCCCACTGTCCACTCAACTGTGGAGAATGTCCTGTCCATTGCTAAATCTGGGTAGGGGTTTGAAGTTTTTGTATGCCATCGTAACAAGACAGGCTTTGTGCACGTATGCAATTTACAGGTATACGTATGCAATTTCAGAAGTAAACCTGTTTCCTTTCTAACTCACCCAGCCAGTTCCTCACCGTTGATTCAAGCAGTATTTAGCCATATGGCAGTTAACGTGGCCTTTTTGCCTCTTTTTGTATCACAATATCCACAAGGCTTGAGGTAGTAGACCAAGTACGTAGTATGCACCACACCTCACTTCATGTCTTCCCATGGAGGCCCACCCCTCATAACCGTATCACAGGATACAAACCGAGACGATGTTGAAAGTTGTGAACCCTGAGAAAAAGAGAGTACACTATTCTACATAGTGTCTGCTTTAGACATTTACAATCACTGCACTATTGCTACCACGCTTTTTGGTTTGTACAACCCCCCTTCTCCCCCCGCCCCACACACACACTCCATCTGGACCTAAGTACACTACTCACCAAATCAATTCCAAGATGTTTAGACCTCAAAGTGCCTGCTTACCAATGCCCTGAGTTTTATAGGCAGAAGATTTCAGTGTGGAGTGGTAAGTCCCGTGTTCCACAGTGAATTAGTCGGAACTAAAAGGACCTTAGCCTAACTCGGAAGCCAAACACCATACACTTCCCCCGCCCCCCCCCCCCCGGCTTTCTGAGTCCTCAATGTGTGGGCTCTTACCAGCAGTCTTCAGGAAGTAACTGGGGCTGTCTGTCAAGGGAAATGAATATAATAAGAGGTGTTCAGTGCCCAAAGGGCATTTTTTAAGTTATGCACTGGCTTGAGATTGTCCATAATAGGCTCCGCTAGTTGACACTTAAGACAGTAGCCAGTGAAGGGGAAAAAGAAACCTGTACCTTCTCTTGCCTCCATTTAAGATACCTCAACATTCTTTCACTCTTAAGCACGAAGCTGCCACCTAGGTGCAACACACTCCCCAAATCCAAACACCTATAAGTGGACATTTCGCGATCTACTTTCTCGGGACCCTCCTGCATGCTGTTTGCGCTGCACAGCACTAAAGTGATGCAAGCCACCCCATCCTTCAAAGGAGAGGGCAGACACTGGAACATGACATAAACGATGCCCACTCCCCGTTTTCCAAGCCCCAAAAACGGATTCGATTGTTGTTTCGTGGGGCCTTTTTTTTTTTTCTTTTCTTCCTCCGAACCTCCGAAGTGTTCTTCCTTCCCATTGGTCGAAGCTGCCCCTTGACGCCACCCAGTCTTTGCTTGCTGATTGGTCGACGCTGGATGTGCCCAAGCCTTTTTCCCAGGGTGTGGCGCCCCCCTCCCGCCCCCAACAGGGTTCTGACCCCTGGCTCCTCCCTTCCCCCCAACACCCTCCCCCGTTCCAAATGGTACCGCCCTGGCTCGGCTCCCCCACGGCCGGGCCGCTGCCCTTAGGGCCCCCGGACGGGGCGGGGCACACTGGGGACGGGCAGGAGGCGGTGGTGGCGCCTTCCTGCCGAGCCCGAAGCCACCCCCGCCACCCTTCTGCACCCTTCTAGGTTCCACTTTCCCCTGAGCAGTTTTCTACCTCCTTGGTAGCCCCGTCCCGTCTGTTGCAGCCCACACTGGTCTTTTGGTCACCCCAAAGGGCAGCTTTCCCTCCCAACCCTCGATGCTCCACACGCCCATCCACCTCCACCCTTGGGTTCTCTAAAGGCTCTTTTCTCCCCGCATCTCTACACCCTTCCCCTCCCAGTCCCTCTTTCTAGCGGACTGTCTATCCATCCCTGGGACCTCCCTCCCAGTGTGTGGCCATTCCTCCCAGCGGCCTCCACTTCGCGGCGCCCCCTCCCCTTAGTGGCCAGCGTGGTGGAGCACTCCTGCCCCCCCCCCGTACCCCCGCGCTCTCTTATGTTGTCCCTTCACGTCCCACTCTAAGTCCCTCCCACGCCATTCCCCCCCTCCCTCCGCCGCCTCCAACACACTCACACCCCTCCCGGCGAGGCGTCCCCCCAGTGCCCCTCCCCTAGCCCCGCTTGTCTATGCCCCTCCCACACACCCGGTCCTTTTGTCTCCTCTTTGGTCTCTAAGTCCCCCGTCCCTCCCTCCCGTCCGCCCTCGCTCCCCGCCAGCACGCTCTTATCTTCCCCAGGTCCCGGCGCCCCGCCCCCTGGCCGCGCCCCGCAGGCCCCCTCCCTCCCGCGGCCCCATCTCCGCCCTCGGCGCTCCGCCCCCCCCCCCCCCCCAATCCCCGGTGGCTCGGGCCCTCCAGCCCGGCCCACCTCCCTCGTTCCCTAGTTCGCTCCTCCCGCCACAGGCGCTGTGGATCCAGACCCACCCTTCCCCGGCCCGGCGGCTCGCGCTCCCGCGCGCTCTTCCCACACATTCACTCCTCCCTCCGCCTTGCTTCGCTACCTCGCCCAGGCCCCAAAGCCGCTCGACCCAAGGCACCTTGCAACCCGCCCTCGGGGAAGCTTCTCTCTTTGCACCCGGGCGCCCGAACCTCAAGAGCGGACCTACAGCCCAAGAGCGCGAACGCAAAGTGGGCCGGACCGAGCCACCTCTACATCGCCAGGCCTTCGGAAACCGCCTGGGACCTGGTGCCCGTCGGAAGTGTATAGGGACCGGCTGAGTGCGGCTCCTCTCCGGCCTGCACTGCATGCCCAGGGGGGACGCTGCAACCAGAATGCCAGGGATGTCTTTACCCAAAGCTTCTACCCCAGACCTGTACATTGAGTATGCTGCTACCACCTGAGGCTCCTGTTCAGCTGGCCAAGGTTGGGATGCTGTGCCGAAACTCAACCCCCTACACACACACACACACACACACACACACACACACACACACACACACACACACACACACACACACACCCCAGCATCAGAGGCCTTAGTATGGACAATCTGGCCCAGTCCTTGAGAACCAGTGATGTGCCCTGACCACCCAAGGAGACAGAGTTCATGCCCCAGCCTAGTGCTAGAGGAAGGGGCCACCCCTGGCTTCTGGCCCATCAGAGAGACAGACCATTCCTCTGCAGGTGGAGGGCCTGGGAACTAAACTTTTCTCAAGTGAGGGATGTCTCCTAAGCAGAAAACCCAGCCACAGGCCAGTAACTACTTAAAAGTATGTCTGTTCCATAATGCCCACGTTGATGGCATCTCTCACCCGAACCTCTTCTGTCACGACCTTATTTACTCACCAGACTAGAAGCTCTTTGAAGGAGGTCCCTGTTCCTTTCCCTAGCTCACTCAATGGGTCTCTTGTGAATGGCAGATAACTGGATGCGTTTGTTAACCGCCCGCCCGTCCTTTTGTGACTTAAGGTTGTCAACTGGCAAGGGCCAGGACCAGATTGGGATTACTAGCTTGTGCCAGGCACAGCGTAGCACCCAAAGGGATGAACAACCAATGGTTTTTGAAACTGATGAAAGCAATTATGCAGGAGGCAAATGCCTATCTCTGAGTCCCCAGAACGGTTCAGGGACTGCACCTGAGTGAGGGAGAACTAAGGAAGCTCATCTGCAATCCAAAGCAGAGCTGGTGGCGCCAGGTATAGGTCCAGTCACCAACTGAACACAGTAGGTGTTAGCACCATCGGCTACTACTGGGAGTGGGTTTGAGAGAAGACATAAAATCATCCATTCTAGCTTCCAGTTTACAACTGAAACGGTGTGTGTGTCGGGTGGGGGGGAGGGGGCGGGGGTGGGGGTGGAGGAGTAGCCAGAGTTTTCTCATTGTGAAACAAACTGTCCCATATAAGGAACAAACCTGTAGCTCTCCATCTACTTGTCCCAAGATCGAGCTGAACCCCAATCTGTCATTAGGAGAAGGCTGCAAACAGACTGGAATCCATCAGCAGCAAATACCGCGAAGGGTGGGGAGGTAGGGGTTGGGGGCAGTGAAAAAACTCCTTCCTCCCATTTATGGCTATATTTGCCCTGTGCTTCGCAGCTGCTCATTTGTAACCTGGTCCCTTTAGGGTTAGGAAAGCTCCCTGCTCATCTCATAACGCCACCCCCAGTTGGTCTGTGTTCTCTGTCCTTCCTCGGCCCTACACTGTCTTCACGCAAGCCAGCCTGCTCTAAATGGGCGCTGGTCAGTGATCCAAGCAGAAACTGAAACAGTAACAATCAGACAGTGTCAAGAGACTCCGGCAGAGATGCCTCGGATCGCCCGGCCTCCTCCTCTGCCTTGGCACAGATGTTCTTATTGTCCAGGAAAGAAATACCAAATTCCCTCTTCGAGCTAGAAAGGGGATATTGCAAGGCATACCCCCAATGCCCAGCCCAGTTCCTCTGCCCCTGATTATTCATCAGCTTGAGACTGTCACCATCCCCTTTCCCCCATGCTAGCCAAGATTTCCCCCCCCCCCCTTACCAAAGAGATTAAGGGGAGTGGGGCTGGAGCTGCATGGGATTACTGAACTGTTCTGCCACTCTCTTTAGGGACTGTTAGAACATCAAAATACATATTTGGAAAATGTTCACAATTAACACTGGGGAAAAAACAGTAAACACAGTGTCACTTTGCCAGGCTCAACAGTTTTGTTTTGTTTTGTTTAAATGCTAATGGCCTCAAATGGGGAGCAGCATCCATCAGTTAAATAAACAAGCCATTAGACTGAGACTAGAAGTGTCAACACATGACTAATCTACTAATTGGGAGAAGCCATAGAGTATTGAGGGACAAGGCAGCAAAGCATGCTGGAGTCTGTGTAGTGGGCAGCTTAAGCACTTAGCATGTGGGGGTCAGAGCCAACAAGACCTAAGTTTGAATCCTGCCCTCAAACAGTTAACAGCACTGTCCTCAATGAGTTGTTCCATTGAGTTGGGAGAGTGGGCATAATGAAGGTCCCCATATCACCAGATTGTTGGAGGCTGAACTGAGATGATACCCCAGGAAAGCTCTTGATACCAGGCCCCCCATATCATTCGCATTCCATGCCTTTATGACTACACTTGATAACGAGGGGTACCTTGTAAACAGTGGGCACTTTGTCAAAATGAAAAAAAATCGACTTATGATTGTCGGATATTAATCATAAAAACTGGACAGTCTGTAGGGTACGTATGTCTCATGTTCCCAGATCCCCCAGACTCCATCATCTGCCTCCACCTACCAAATGCTGAGATGAGAGGTCTGTCTGTGTCACCTAGCCTACCTGCTTCTAACTTCCTTTCTTTTCTTTGTTTCAGACTGATTCCCACTATGTAGCACCAGTTGGACTGGAACTTGCTATGTAGAGCAGTCTGGCCTTAAACTCACAAAAATCCATCTGCTTCTCCTACCTCTCCGAGGACTGCAATTAAAAAGGTATTTACCACCACACCCTGGCTGTAACTTCTTAAGAAGGCCATGCCTTTAACCTGGGATTCACTCTAGCTCTTAAGGAGCTAGTATCCTCTCTCCTAGCACCTGCCAAAGAAACAAGGTGAGTTGGTGCTCCAAGTGAGGACCATCTTAGTGGCCAGCCAGGCCCATTCTTACAGTGCTGTAGACTGTTCTTGGTTACCTTATTCTTATGGTGCGTGGAGCCATGTGGTGCTTATAGTATTGACAGGGCACAGAGTGTAGAAGGAAAGGGCAGAAGCAGGTGCACAAGACATCCCAGAAAATATAGCAAAGAAGTTGCTGATCTTTGCTGTCTTGTCCCACTTGTTTCCGTTTAAAAAATAAATACTATTTTTGGTTGGTTGGTTGGGGTTTTTTGTTGTTGTTTTGTTTTGTTTTGGGGGTGGTATTTTTGGTGTTTGTTTTTTTGGGTCTTTAAGGTTTTTTGTTTTGTTCTTTGTTCTTTGTTTTGGGGATATTGGGGTTTTTTGTTTTGTTTTTTGTTCTTTGGGGTTTTTTGGTTTTTTGAGACAGGGTTTCTCTGTGTAGCCTTGGCTGTCTTGGCCTCACTTTGTAGACCAGGCCTGCCTCTGCCTCCCTGAGTTGTGGGATTATAGGCATGTGCCACCACACCACACACCAGCTAGTTGCTTAATTTTTTGAGACAGGGGTTCTCTGTGTAGCCCTGGCTGTCCTGGAGCTGTCTCTGTAGATCAGGCTGGCTTCAACCCCAGAGAGATCTGCCTACTTTTATTTTAAAACAACATCTCACAAGGGATGGGATAACAATTGAGATGTAATATTAATAAATTAATAAAATATATATTTTTTAAAAATCTCACTCTGTAGCCCTGGCTGACCTGGAACTCACTGTGTTGACCAGACCAGTCTCAAAAGACTTGCCTGCCTCTGCCTCCCAAGTTCTGGAATAAAAGGCAAATGCCACCATACCTGGCCCTGCATTTATTTATTTAGGTGTGTGAGTCGCAAGTCCTATGTGGGGAAGAGAGCTTGCAGGTGTTTCCACTCTCTGTTTCCACTATGTGGGTCTTGAGGATTACACTAGGGTCATCAGGCTTGACAGCAAGAGTTTTTACCCATAGGGCCGTCTCACCAGCACCTTTTTCCTGCCAAGAAGCCCCATCCTCAGCCAAATAGACTTGCTTTCTTAATCAGCCAACCCTGTGTTTCTGGCATGGACATTCCCGTTGTTTCTTCTTCTTCTTCTTCTTCTTCTTCTTCTTCTTCTTCTTCTTCTTCTTCTTCTTCTTCTTCTTCTTCTTCTTCTTCTACCCTTGGAGACGTGCTCACTATGTAAAAGGTTGGTACATTTTAGGGATTTCTTCTTGCAATTAAGAAATTAAGCTGGACCAGGTGTGGTGGCACACGTCTTTAACCCCAGTACTCTGGAGGCAGAGGTAGGCGGATCTCTGTGAGTTGGAGGCCAGCCTGGTCTACAAAGTGAGTCCAGGACAACCAAGACTACACAGAGAAACCCTGTCTCGAAAAACCAAAAAGGGGGGGGAAAGGGAAATTAAACTGGATCACCTGGCAGTGGTGGTGTACACCTTTAATCCCAGCACTCGAGGGGCAGAGGCAGAGGCAAGTGGATCTCTGTGAGTTCGAGGCCAGCCTCGTCTACAAAGTAAGTGCAGGACAGCCAAGGCTACACAGAGAAAGCCCGTCTCAGAAAAAATAATAATAATGAGGAGGAGGAAGAGGAAGTAATAGTAGTAGTTATGGTGGCACACACCTTTAATCCCAGCACTCAGGAGGTAGAGGCAGGTGGATCACTGTGAGTTTGAGGCCAGCCTGGTCTACAAAGTGAAACCCCATCATGAAAAACCAGAAGAAAAAAAAGCTAAGCTGGTTGTGGCTTAACCTGCCACCCCACTTCCTGGGACTTGTATACTAGCTAGCAACTTTCTCTTTTCATTACTTTAAAAATAAAAGAATCCTGTCTAATGGTTCAAGCCTAAAATCCTAGCACTTGGGAAGGGGAGGAGGGAGGTTCCTTCAAAGAACAAAATTCTCTGTTAGTACCCAGAAAAGAATAACTATAGATTTGAGGGGATTGCCCATCTATTAACAAGTTGGTATGGAAGAGAAAATTCACCCTCTGAGACCCACAGTTTTCAGTGATTTATTTCTTTGTTGTTTGTTTTTCTCATTGTTATAATTTTATTGGTTTGGGGAGTTAGGTTTTGGCGTTTTGTTTTGTTTTGTTTTGTTTTTGTTTTTTACTTATTGGAGGGGCATCCATGCCTGTCAGAGAACAACATGCTTTCACTATGTATGTTCTAAGGGAATTAAACTCAGGTCGCCAGGCTTGGCAGCAAGCACCTTTACTTGCTGAGCCATCTTGCTAGCCCAGTCCTAACTTTGGTTACTGTTTTTAACTTTAAAAAGGAAAAAAGATTTGTTTATCTTATTTTCACATATATAAGTGTTTCTGCCTGTATGTATGTGTGTGCATGTGGAGCTGATGGTTGTGAGCTCCCACAGGGGTGCCTTGGAAACCAACCCCAAGGCCTCTGGAAGAGCAACAGGTGCTTGCCATCTTTAAGCCAACTCTCTAGCCTCTATTTTTTGTTGTTGTTGTTGTTTATGACAAGGTCTCAAGTAGCCCAGGATGGCCTTGAATTCAATATGTAGCTGAGGAAAAGCGTGACCAGTTGGCCCTTCTGCCTCCCCCCACCCCCACCCCCCAGTGCTAGGATTGCAAGTGTGTGCACTACCATGCCTGGCATGTGGACATAGACTCCATGCTCTGTACAGATTAGGTAAGCACTCTATCAACTGAGTGGTCACTCCGGGCTTCGTAATCTTCAGTGTTGCTTCTGGTAACTTCTGCCTTGATTTACAGTCCTAAGTGGACGGACTCTCAGCCATACCCGTAGGCATTCTTCTCCCCAGTTCTACAACTGGGGTGCTATCACTGGCAATAGAATTAGTTCTCCAACTCCACTCTCCTTCAGCTACCTTTCCACCTAAGCCTGGAGAAATAGGCTCCTCCTAGCTCCATCCATATTTTTGCCTTTCCTCCCCCCCCTCCCCCCGCCCCAGATTTCTCACCCTGTAGTCCAGGCTGGTCTCAAAGTCTCTGAAATTCTCCCACCTCAGTCTTCTGAGTGTAAAAATTACGGGCCTGCATACTGGAGCCCTAGCTCTTGGACTAACAAGCAAAGGAGAGTGGATTCACCTGAGTAAACTCTCCACAGGGATTAAGGGGTTAATGTGTTCTCCTTCTGGCTCCAACAATTCAATTGCGCTTCTCCTAGCACAAGTTTAGTTCCAGAGTCCAGGCTATTGGCAACTGCCTAGCCTATTTGGACCACCCAAATTAGCCCCTCCCCCCACCGCCACCCCCCAAGTTCTTTGCAAATCAAATTTTCCACCTTAAAGGACTAGCTAGCTTACCTGACTGTGCTGCAGAAAGCTGCCCAGAGCCCCCAGGTGAGCTCAGCTTTACACTCCCTAGTAGTCCATAACATGGTATCCCCCCCTCAACCCCCCCTGTGCCCCGCTTTGGAGGGCCCCCTTGCCAACTATCTGGCATAATGTTTTTTCTTCTATTAGAGAGATGTAACCTTCCTGAAGACAAGAAGCATTTCAGAGCCAGACAGAGGTGGTGGCGTAGGACTTCAATCCCAGCAGTTGGGAGGGAGGCAGAGGCAGGCAAATCTCTGTAAGTTAGAGGCCAGTTTGGTCTACATAACAAGTTCTAGGCCCATCATCTAAAAAAAAAAAAAAGATTATCCATATGTCCTTCCCAGGTTATATCTCATTTCACATTCACTATACTATGTAAAATAGATGCTGTTATTGTGCCCATTTTACAGATGAGAAAAGGCGTTCAGAGAGGTGAAGGGATCCATTTCCCTTGGGTTGCTCAGATAAGGCAACAGAAGCTCTGGGATTCAAATCCAAATCCAATGCTCCTTACCCTCCAAAGGTGCCAAACAGGCTACCGCCTTCTCTGTTTCCGTTTTACAATGTAAAAGACATAATGTGTTCACACCCTTGGCAGTGTGGTGTGTACTCACACACAGCGACCTGTGTGTTCTGATGTGATTGTAAAATACTGAAACTGGTTTTATTTTTTCTTTTTTACCCCCCTGTACAAAAATGCTCCTAAATCAACTCAGCCTGGTAAGGAGTAGAGGATGGCTGGCCACAGCTATCTACTCCTAAAAGGGGGGACACATGTGACCTTGGAACTTAAACCATTCTTTTCAATCTAACTGCCTTCTTGCTACCTGTCTTGTTCTTTACAACTTTGATGGTCTTATCTGGGTATCTGTGTGGTTTTTTGTGGACTGTCTCCAAATCTCCAAGCACCCACATGTGGATTCCTGATGTCCCAATAACCTGGTGTACCCTCCCCCGCCGCTCTCCTACCCAAATTCTCCAAGTCAATGTTTCAGTTTTACCTCCTTCCAGAAGCCTTTGCAGACTCTAATCACCTGCCAGCTTTTTTTTTTTTTTCCATCGGGTCTGATTTTGCTGTATGTCTCCATCTGGCCCACACTCTAGACCTTTGTGCCTCAACCTCCAGATTACCGAGTTTACAGGTATGTCGTCATCACCACCGCACCCAGATCTGATGTTTCTTTGAACTCAAATCTTGACTCTCCTCCTGATTCTCGGCTTGCACTCTCTCCCTAGCCAGTCTCTAGTTGCTTCTTATGCTTCTTAGTTCCTTTGAATTTGTAGATAGAGGGAAGTTTAGAGGAGACATCATCACATTCCTTTCCCTTGCCTGTGAACCTCTTGCTGCCTCTAACCTACACACATGTAGTGGCACGAGTGCCTATACAAATGAACACAAATAAGTAAATAAATGGGATTTTAAAAAAAGGGCACAGACCAGCCCTGGTGGTGGTGCACTTCTTCAATCCCAGCACTTGGGAGGCAGAGGCAGAAGAATCTCTAAATTTGAGGCCAGCCTCGTTTACAGAATTAGTTCCAGGACAGCCAGGGCTACACAGAGAAATTCAGTCTTGGAAAAACAAACAAAGAAACAAAGAGGCCTAGGCCAATTATCCACCTTAAAATGCTACCATGTAGATCCAGAGGATTGAACCCAGATGTTTAAGCCTCTGAGTGCTGAGCCATTTCACTGGCCCCGTGATAGGCTCCTTGCTCTAGTGTCTTGTATTGTGGGCAAAGTGAGTACGCATAAGGCAGAAAATGGTTGGAATGTCTATGCTTTTAGCTCTAGCTAGGAAGTTAGGTAGCAGTAAGGGGGTTACAGTTCACATTGTACTCTTTTGTCCAGGCATTGGACAGTGGGTAATTGGTCAGTTGGCACTCTGGGCTTGATCTTGACACTCTACTTAAAAGATGCCCTTCTGAATGCCTATATGAAAAGAAAATACCACCAGCAGTGGTTCAAAACAGATGCTGAGACTCACAGCCAAAACATTGAGCGATGCATAGGGAAGCTAGTAAAAAAGTAGGGAGAAGGAGAAAAGGACCTGGAGGTGACAAGAATGTCACAAGAAGACCAACAGAGCCAAGTAACCAGGGCTAAGATGAGCTTACTGAGACCTGAAGCACCAACCAAGGACCTTGCACGGACTGGACGTAGGCCTTCTACGCAGATGGCTAGTAAGGGGAGGCGAGGGATGGGGATGATCTTGCCAGGCCACAGGGGAAGAGGACTCAGTCCTGATGAGCCCTGATGAGCTGGGGTGCGTGGGTAGTGGGGATCCCCCTTTCTGAGGAACAGAGGAGGCCTGGAAGAACCACTGATGTCTGCCAATGGTGAGTGGTGTTGGGGCATCTATGGGAGCATCTGGCAGTCTGCAGAGCTTGGCCTGCTGAGCTGAGGCCTCCTGCAAGCAGGCCTCCACTGCCCCAGGGGGCCACCTGAGGAAGGACCTCTTCCTTTGCAAGTTCAAAGCCCCGCAGAGCTGCTTCACCAACGCCAAGACCATCATAATAGAAGGCTCCCAAGAAGGGCTGTGGGCACAGGTGCCTTGCGCTGATGGCACACATGGAGAGCTTTGGGGACTGAAAGAAAGAGTGGGCAGCGAAGATTCTGGTGTCTCATGGTCCTTCTCAGCTTGAACCTGGGCAGGGCTGGGTTTGTTTAACAGCAGTGTGTGCATCAGGATCTGGATTTGATTAAGATATAACATAAACAGCAATGAAGATTATTTAATCTGGAAAAAAAAAGAGAAAGAAAAGAAAATGTGGGAGTGCCTGTAATTCCAGAACTCAGAAGTCTAAGGCAGGACAATTGCTTCCTTTGGAGACCAGTGTGGGTCTAGGCTAGCCTGGGCTACAGATTGAGACCCCCCCCCCCAAATATGACCCTGAGCTGGGGACTATGCCATGTGCGAGCCTCTAATCCCAGCACTTAGAAAATGGAGACAACTTCTTTCACATAGCAAGGCCAGTTTGAAGCACATGACCTAGGTCAAAAAACAAAGATACCATCTTTGATTCTTTTGGTGGGGTTGGGAGGTGGGAGGCAGTGGTGAGGGGTGGGAAAGGGCGGGCTGGGAAAGGGCAGGGTGGATGGGTGGGAAGGGTCAGTGGGGTGGGGGTGCGAGGGGGTGGGGGTGTTGAACAGCTTTGGCTGTTTTGACACTCACTCTGTAGGCCAGACAGATCTAGCCATCCTCCTGCCTCTGCCTCTGCCTTGTAAGTGCTACCATTAAAGGCAAGTGCTATCACTGCCTGGCTCATATCTGTTTTTTGTTTTGGTTTGTTTTGGTTTTGGTTTTGGTTTTTTGTTTGTTTGTTTGTTTGTGTGTGTGTGTGTTTTGTTTTGTTTTGTTTTGTTGGTTTTTCGAGACAGTTTCTCTGTGTAGCCTTAGCTGTCCAGGAACTCACTCTGTAGACCAGGCTGGCCTTGAACTCACAGCAATCCGCCTGCCTGTATCTCGAGTGCTGGGATTAAAGGCATGTGCCACCATACTCTTCATGTTTGATTCTTAAGGAGGAGAAATTACTGACTGATCCATATTCTGCTCTGTACCTAACTACCCTACAAACTTTCTTTTGAGTCAGGGTCTTATTTTATACTGGCTGAACTAGCATTCACTAGGTATCCCAGGTTGCCCTTGAATTTGAAATACTTCTGCCTCAAACTTCTTGGGATCTGCTGTGCACCATCACACCAAGCTCTCCATATACCTTCCAGCCACAGATATTTATAATATGGATAAAAGTAGGTGAAGAAAGGCTTATTACACAGCACATATGGGGAATCTTACTCTGGCCAGGTTCTGGAGACTGGTCTATATATGTACTTGAGGGCTCCACTGTGACCTAGACAGAGTAAGGTGAAGTTTCAGTCTGTGGCTAGGTTGTTAAAATCAGGATTAGAAGGCAGGGTGGCTGTCAAGTCCCTGGGGGCATCCTAGTCAAGACAGCAGTCATAGGACTGGGGGTATGACTCAGTAGCGAAGTGCTGCCTAGCACAGATATGGCTCTGGGTTTCATCCCCAAAGTGACAAAGTGATCCCTGCCAGGAACCATGTTTACCTGGGATTCTGTGTTCTGGAAGACAGCCAAGGGTTCATGAAATCAGCCTCAGGGGCCACCCTTTTTTGTTGTTGTTGTTTTGTTTGTTTTTTTGTTTTTTTGTTTTTTTGTTTTTTCCGAGACAGGGTTTCTCTGTGCAGCCTTGGCTGTCCTGGACTCACTATGTAGACCAGGCTGGCCTCAAACTTACAGCAATCCCCCTGCCTCTGCCTCCCGAATGCTGGGATTAAAGGCATGCGCCACCACCGCCCAGCCCTCAGGGGCCAGCTTTGATTCCTGACTCTGATACTACATTTCTCTACAGGAGTAACGATGATGGTGGTGGTGGTGGTGGTGGTAGTGGTGGTGGTGGTGGTGGTGATGGTAATGGCGGCATTAGGCAAATCATTCTCCATCTGTGACCCAGAGCCCTCCCATAAGCAGCGCTAAAGACCAGCGTTAGTCTCTAGAGTCCCAGAAAAAAATATGAGAAAGACTCTGGAAAATGAAAAGGAGAAAAAAAAAAGTAAATGCTATTTTCCTCCATTAAAAATGTTACATGGGGCTGGAGAGATGGCTCAGTGCTTAAGAGCACTGTCTGCTCTTCCAGAGGTCCCGAGTTCAATTCCCAGCCACCACATGGTGGCTCACAGCCATCTATAATGGGATCTTGTGCCCTCTTCTGGTGTGCAGGCATACATGCAGGCAGAGCATTCATATACAATAAATAAATAAATAAATAAATAAATAAATAAATAAATCTTTTTTAAAAATATGTTACAGAAAGGACTGGGGAGCTGGCTCAATTGGGAGAGTGCTTGCTTAGCATGCATGAAGTCCCAAGTTTCATGCCCAACATGAAATAATTCAGGCACGACAGAGTGTGATTGCAATCCCAGCCTGGAGGTGCAGACAAGAGGAGCAGAAATTCAAAGTCCTCTTCAGCTATGTAGTAAATGTAAGGCTAACATGGGCTATATGAGACCCTTTCTCAAACATGACTATCATATACTTGTGGATGTTGTCAAAATAGGAGAAACTATAAAAATCATAAAACTCATGTGTAGTCCAACAAACATAAGGCTTAGTAGTATTAAGATTTTAGCATTTTATTTGTATCTACTACATATTTATTTTTTCTTATTTTTAATTTGGCATTTATTGACCACATACCAAATTAATGATAGCATGTTAAGGATGGCACATTACTTTTAACACTTTTTCTCCTTTTTTAAAATTATAATTTATTCAGATTACATACCAATTTTTAACCACTCACGTGTATCTTCCCATTCCCACCCTCCCTCCCTCTTTTGCCCTATTCCCTTCCCCTAGACCTCTGACAGAAGGGGACCTCCTCCCCCACCACATGGCCACAGTCTATCAGGTCTCATCTGGATAGCCTGCTTCCCCTTCTTCTCTGTGCCCACCGGGCCTCCCCACCAAGGGGAAACAATCAAATTGGGGCACCAGATTTCAAGTCAGAGTCAGTCCCTGCTCTCTCCACAGCTGTGGAGAATGTGCTGTCCATTGGCTAGATCTGAACAGGGGGTCTAGGTTTACTGCATGCATTGTCCTTGGTTGGTGCAACAGTTTGTGCAGGCCCCCTGCGTCCTCATCCACCAGACTTGATGGTCTTCTTATGGGGCTCCTGAACCCTGTGGGTCCTTCCATCCCCCAGTTCTTCCATACCACTCTCACCTGGAGTCCAGCAGCAAGTCTTAGCATCTGTCCCATTCCCTAGCTGTGTGAGACTCTCAGAGGACATCTAGGTTAGGCTAATATCCACTTATAAGTGAGTACATACCATGCATGTCTTTTTATTATATTTATTTAGTGTATGTGAGAGCACATGTGTATGCATGCACACATTTCTCTCTCTCTCTCTCTCTCTCTCTCTCTCTCTCTCTCTCTCTCTCTCTCTGTGTGTGTGTGTGTGTGTGTGTGTGTGTGTGTGTGTATCCAAGAATAATTTGTGGGGACATGTTCCCTTATTCTACTGTGGGTATTGAACTCCGGTAAACAGCCTTGGCGGCAAGTGACTTTATTTATTGAGCTGTCTTGACAGCTCTTGATTGATTGATTGATTGATTGATTGGCTGGTTAGTTGATTGATTGGTAGTGAGTTTCAGTGTGTGCGCCATGGCCAGCTTGCCGAGGTCAGAGAGAAACTTGCTAGAAATGATTTTTTCCTCCTACCACATGGACTCCAGGGATCAGAATGGAACTCAGGTTTTCAGGCTTGGTAGCAAGTACCTTTACCCACTCAGCCATCTTGCTGGCTCTATGTTTTGTTTCGTTTTTTGTTTTTTGTTTTAGTTTGGTTTGGTTTTTCGAGACAGAGTTTCTCTGTGTGTCCCTGGTGGTCCTGGACTGGTTTTGTAGATAGACCAAGCTGGCCTCAAACTCACAGAGATCCACCTGCCTCTGTCTCCTGAGTGCTGGGACTAAAGGCGTGCACCACCAGGCCTGGCTATGTTTTGTTTCTTTGAGACAGAGTCTTGCTATGTCTCCCAAGCTGGCCTCAGCCTTGCAATCTTCCTGCCTATATACCACTAAACCCACTTTATTATATATTTTAAATTAAAATGGAATCATGCAGTATATAACCACTTGATAACTTGCATTTTTCTTTTTTTGAAAGAATTATTTTTTTAAATTTTATTTTATTAATTTATTCATATTACATCTCGATGGTTATCCCATCCCTTGTATCCTCCCATTCCTCCCTCCCTCCCATTTTCCCCTTACTCCCCTCCCCTATGACTATGACTGAAGGGGACTTCCTCCCCCTGTATATGCTGCTCATAGGGTATCAAGTATCTTCTTGGTAGCCTGCTATCCTTCCTCGGAGGGCCACCAGGTCTCCCCATTCAGGGGACGTGGTCAAATATGAGGCACCAGAGTACATGTGAAAGTCAGACCCCACTCTCCACTCAACTGTGGAGAATGTCCTGTCCATTGGCTAGATCTGGGTAGGGGTTTGAAGGTTACTGCCTGTATTGTCCTTGGCTGGTGCCATAGTTTGAGCAGGACCCCTGGGCCCAAATCTGCCTATCTAATGTTCTTCTTGTAGGTTTCTAGGACCCTCTGGATCATTCTATTTCCTCATTCTCCCATGCTTCTCTCACCTAGAGTCCCAATAGGATGCCCTCCCCTCTGACCCACTTTCCTGGTAAGTGAAGACTTTCATGGGACATGCCCCTTGGCCTAGTGTCCAGATATAAGTGAGTACATACCATTTGACTCTTCCTGCTTCTAGGTGAGCTCACTCATTATGATCATTTCTAGGTCAATCCATTTGTCCACAAATTTCGGGACTTCCTTGTTTTTAATAGCTAAGTAGTATTCCATAGTGTAAATGTACCACAGTTTCTTTATCCATTCTTCTACTGAGGGGCACTTAGGCTGTTTTTATGTTGTGGCTATTATGAATAAAGCTGCTATGAACATGGTTGAGCAAATTTTCTTGTTGTGTGCTGGAACATCTTCTGGGTATATTCCAAGGAGTGGAATAGCTGGGTCTTGCAGAAGTCCTATTCCCAGTTTTCTGAGATAGCACTAGATAGATTTCCAAAGTGGCTGTACTAGTTTGCATTCCCACCAGCAATGAAGGAGTGTTCCTCTCTCTCCACATCCTCGCCAGCATGTGGTGTCACTTGAATTTTTGATCTTAGCCATTTTTCATATAAAATGTCTGTTTTATTTTTCAGTGGTATTGAGCATTCTTTGAAAACATGATTTTTAAAGGTTCAGTGTACTCAAAGAAAGAAAGAAAGAAAGAAAGAAAGAAAGAAAGGAGAGGTAGGCGGATTGATATGAATTCAAGGCCAGCCTGGCCTACAAATTGAGTTTCAGGACAGCTAAGGCTACATAGAAGAAACCCTGTCTCAAAAATAAACAAGCAAAATACAAAAAGAGAAAAGAAGGAGGAAAAGAAAGGCCCTTTATGTATTCTACCCAGTGAATATGCAGTAATTTGTTTAACCAATCTTTCGTTGAGTGTATAAATGGTTTACCTTGTCACTTTATTGTTATCAATATAATTTCTTTTTAAATGGTTTCAAATTCTTTTGTTTTATTTGGTGTGTATGGGCATTTTGCCTGCATGTATATGTGCACAACAAATGTGTGCCTAGTACTCATGGAGGCCTGAAGAAGACACCAGATCCTCTGGAACTGGAGTTACAGATGAGGGTGAGTCACTATGTGGGTGCTAGGAACTGAACCTGGGATTCCTGGAAGAGTAGCCAGTGCTTTTAATCCCTGAGCCATCCATCCCAAATACAATTTTATAATTTTTTTGAGACAGGGTTTCTCTGTGTAGCCTTGGCTGTCCTGGACTCACTTTGTAGACCAGGCTGGCCTTGAACTCACAGCAATCCACCTGCCTCTGCCTCCCGAGTGCTGGGATTAAAGGCGTATACCACCACACCAGGCACAAATATAATTTCTTATTAATATCCTTTATACACATCTAATTTTAGGAATCCCTAGATCAAGAGGTACACAGATCAAATTACATGATAGAAAATTTCCAACACATACAAAGGAAAGCAGTTAAACAAGCCCTAGTTTTGTTTTGTTTCAAGTGAGTCTCATGTAGCCCAGGCTGGCCTCAAGCTTACTAAGTAGCTGCTGCTGACCTTGATCTCCTAATTCTCTTGTCTCCCAAATGCATGGATTACAAGTGTGCAGCATCATACCTTGCTCAAGCCCCAAGGTTGTTTCACCTATGTACTAAACTATTTCCTCCTTACCAAGAGATTTGTGTGCTGGGGACTAAACCCAGGGCCTCTTATATGCCCATCATACATTCTACCATTAAACCATAGCCACAGTCTATACTTTTTTGTTTATTTTTTATTATACTGGGCAGTGCAGGGCTGTCTTCATACCATTATGTAATGTACTACTATCCTTTTTCTTTCTGTCCCAGAATGGATGAAAGTATGATGTACTTTGGTCATATTCTCCCCATTACTGTCTCTTATCCTCTTCCCTCTTCTGTTGAACTCTATTCTTCCCAAGGCCTCTCCGACTTTCAAGTCTTCCTTTGTGTGCTCCACTTCATTTCCTTATGCTTGCTTGAATGAACATGAGTTAGGGTGTTTTCTTGAACAAGGACAATTTACTAATGTCTACACCACTGAGGAATATGACTCCCCTTCCCCTAACAGATGTTAACTGCCTATACCTCCTCCAGGAGGGCTGGAGTCTTACAAGCCCCTACTCAGTCAATGATGCAATGTTGATAGGCCCAGTCTTGTGCAGGGATTCTCATGCAGGCTGTCACTGCTGCTGTGGGCTTATAAGAGCAACAGCCCTGTCACAGCCAGACGACAGCGTTTCACCACACTTCTACCTATCCTCTGATCTGATATTCTGGGTTTTTGGGGAGGGTGTTTTTTGTTTGTTTGTTTGTTTGTTGTTTGGTTGGTTCCTTGGTTTTTTGATTGTTGTTTGTTTGTTTGTTGTGGGGGTTCTTTTGTTTTTGGTTTTGGTTTTGGTTTTGGTTTTTCGAGACAGGGTTCCTCTATGTAGCCCTGGCTGTCCTGGAACTCATTCTGTAGACCAGGCTGGAACTCACAGAGGTACACTTGCCTCTGTCCCCTGAGGCTTGGGAATAAAGGTGTGGCCCACCACTGCCTGGCTACTGTGACATTCTTTGAGTTCCTTCTGCACTGGTACCTGAGCCTTCCTGGATTATATATAGATGTCCCATTTAGGGATGAGCACCCACACTCACTCTTGGCACTTGGACTACTTCTAAGTCTTTGCATTAACTGTTACCTACTACCAACAAAATCTTCTCTGACCAAAGCTGAGAACAGCACTAATCTATACCAGGACCATAATGGATCCTTTTTATGTGCATGAATGTTGGTCTGAATATATATGTGTGTGTGTGTGTGTGTGTGTGTGTGTGTGTGTGTGCGCGCGCGCGCGCGTGCACTATGTATACACGTGGTGTCTGCAGAGGCCAGAAGAGAGCCTTGGATACCTTGTAACTAGAGACAGTTGTGAACTGTTCTGTAGATGCTGGGAACTGATCTATATGTCCTCTGTAAGAGGAATAAGCCCTTTCAACACTGAGCTACTTCTCCAGACTCCCTATTGGATAATTTTTAAAGTAAATCCTGGAAAGCACATACTTTTGGCATGCATATTTTAACATGTATAATTTTGTCACATGAAAATTCTATAGCTCAGCAGCTAAGAGCACTGGCTGCTCTTCTAGAGGACCTGTCTTTGATTCCCAGAACCTACACAACAGCTCACAACTGTCTTAACTCTGGTACCAGGAGGATGCACTGTCCTCTTCTGGCCTCTGGATATCAGGCACTCACCTGGTGCACAGACATACACGCAAACAAAACAGAAATACACATAAAAATACATTTAATTCCATAAACTGCAATCAAATCAGGCAAATCTGAGCACCCTGGAGGCAGAAGGAGGAAGATAGAAAGTTCCAGGCCACCCTAGAATGTACACCCAGACCCTTTTGAACAAACAAGATTGGTGTAGTGAAAGGAAGTAGATCAATGGAACTCTGGGAACAGATGGAGGAAGCAGTGACTTGTCAAGAAGCATAAGCAAAGTTTTTGGGGAAACAGACATGTACTGTGTCTTGATTGTGCTGATGGTGTCATTTGTCAACATTCACCTAATCATATAATTTAAATGAACTCAGTTGGGCTAGAAGGGTAACTACAAGGTAGACTGCTTCCTAGCATATGTGAGGCCGTAGGTATATTTAATTTATTTTTATGTTTTATGTGTGTGAGCCTGTGAGACAAAGGCAGAAGGATAGTGTGGTGGTTTGAATAGGAATGGCCCCTGAAGACTCAAGTGGCACTATTAGGAGGTGCGGCCTTGTTGGAGGAAATGCCTCTCTGTGAGGGCAGGCTTTGAGGTCTCCAATGCTCAAGCTATGCCAGTGTGGCACACATTCTCCTTCTGCTGCCTGCAGGTCAAGATGTACAACTCTCAGCTCCTTCTCCAGCACCAAGTCGGCCTGCATGCCGCCATGCTTCCCACCGTGATGATAGTGGATTAAGCCTCTGAAACTGTAAGCCAGCCCCAATTAAATGTTTTCCTTTATAAGAGTTGCCCTGGTCATGGTGTCTCTTCACAGCAATGAAATCCTAATTAAGACAGATAGCCATGAATTTGAAGTCAATCTGAGATATAGAGGAAGACTTTTTCTTAAAAAAAAAAAAGTAACATTTTCTTTTGGCAGCATATATTCTAAAACTGAAATGATACGGCCCCTATGGAAGGACATCATGAAAATTCATGAATAGTTCCAGATAGATTGGTTTTTCAAGACAGAGTCTCTCTATGTAGCCCTTGCTGTACTCATTTTGTAAAGCAGGCTGGCCATGAACTCAGAGATCTGCCTGTCTCTGCCTCCTGAGTTCTGGGCTTCATGTGCCACCATCATCCAGATAATATACATGTAATATATCATGATTATGTTTTTTGAGGCAGGGTTTCTCTGAGTAGCCTTGGCTATCCTGGACAGGCTTTGTAGACCAGGTTGGCCTCCAACTCACAGAAATCCACCTGCCTCTCCTTCCTGAGTGCTGGGATCTTTAATCATAAACCATGCCTGGCTTATATGCATATTTTTAAAAATAGTCTGTCTGCACTAACTGAACTTTTTCTTAGATTTATTTTTATTTTATGTATGTGGTTGTTTTTGCCTTCTTGTATGTCTATGCACCAGATGTGTGCCTAGTACCCATGAAGACCAGAAGAAGGTGTCAGATTCCTAGGAATTAGAGGTATAGACAGTTGTGGGTGCTGGGAATTGAACCCAGATCCCCGAAAGCTGTAGTTACAGAAAGTTGTTAGCTGAAAGGTTCAACTCCTAAACCATCTCTCCAGTCTGAGTGCCATATATTTTTAAGCAACTAAATAAATAAAGCTGATTTAAAAAAAGAAAAAAAGAAAGAGACTTTTCTTAAACTCTTGGCATTGACTATAAATAAAACAAATAAATATTAAAATTTATAGCTCAGTATTTAAAATTGCACTTCTTGGGCAAGAGTGCAGCTCAGTTGGTAGAGTCCTGCCCCAGCATGGAAGAAGCTCTGGATTCTATCCCTAACACTGTAGAAACTGAGGATGGTAGATTTCTGTAGGCATGTTGCAGTTTTTTCTAGTTTATTATCCATTTGTTTTTGTTTACTTTTTAAACATTGTCATTATCATGTGATTGTGTGTGCACTAGAGTGTGTGTGTGGAGGTCAAAGAACAACTTTGTGGAATCAGGTTTCTCCTTCCACCTCTACATGGGTTCCAAGGATTGAACTTGGTTCATCAGGCTTTCAAATCAAGGCCTCTTATTTTTTGAGTCATCTCGCTGGGCCGCTTTTGATTTGTTTTTGTTTTGTTTTTGGAGACAGAGTCTTGTTATTATGGATAAGACTGCTCTCAAATTCACTGTGTAGGCCAGGTTGCCCTTGAATTTAAGATAATCTTCTTGTCCAAGCTTTTCTAATGCTGGGATTACAGGCTTGTACTGCCACTCCCAGTGTATTGTCTATCAGCATTTATTATAAACCAGGAGTGGTGGTACACGCCTTTAATCCCAGCAGTTGGGAAAGGAGGCAGGCAGATGTCTGTGAGTTCAAGGCTAGCCTGGTCTACAAAGTGAGTTCAGAACAGCCAAGGCTACACAGAGAAACCCTGTCTCAAAAAAAAAAAAACCACATCTTTTCTTTAAAATGATTTGGGGGGGGGGCGCTGGAGAGATGACTCAGTGGTTAAGGGCACTGACTGCTCTTTCAGAGGACCCAGGTTCAATTCCTAGCACCCACATGGTAGCTCACAATTGTCTATAACTCCAAGACCTAATGTCTAACGTAAAACACCAATGCACATAAAATAAAGGTAAATGATTTAATGATTTGTGGAAGCTGGGTGTCATGGCACACACTTTTTTTTTTCTTCTTCAAGACAGGGTCTCTGTGTAACAGCCTTGGCTGTCCTGGCTTTGTAGACCAGGCTGGCCTTGAACTCACATCGATCCGCCTGCCTCTGCCTCCCAAGTTCTGGGATTAAAGGTGTGTGCCACCACGCCTGGTTAAGGTTTTATATTTTTGCGTAGCCAAATTGATTTCATCCCTCATTGTCCCTTCATTTACCTTTATGCTAAGATCAAAAGGGCTTTGTTTTTGTTTTTTGTTTTGTTTTGATTTTCGAGACAGGGTTTCTCTGTGTAGCCTTGGCTGTTCTGAACTTACTTTGTAGACCAGGCTGGCCCCGAACTCACAGAGCTCTTCCTGCCTCTACCTCTCTGAATGCTGGGACAGATGCATATTTTAAAATTGTATTTATTTATCCACTTTACATCCTGATTGCAGCCCCCTCCTCTCCTCTCAGTTCCTGCCTTGCACGCCTCTCCCTCCCATTCTTTCCTCTCCTTCTCAGAGAAGGGGGAGGTCCCCCATGGGTACCAACCCACCCTGGAATGTGAAATCACAGCTGGATTAAACGCATCTTCTTCCACTGAGGCCAAACAAGACAGCCCAGTTAGGGGAACAAGATACAGAGCCAGAGAGGGCCCCCTTTCCTGCTCCAGGTGTTGGGGGATCCACACGAAGACTAAGCTGCACATCTGTTACATATTTCAGTTATCCTTTATCATTCCTTCATTATCTTTATGCCTAAAACAACTTTCCCTACTTCCAAGATCAGAAGCTTTTGTTTTCTTTCTTCCTTCCTTCCTTTCTTTCTTTCTTTCTTTCTTTCTTTCTTTCTTTCTTTCTCAAGACAGGGTTTTTTCTGTGTAGCTTTGGCTGATCTGGAATTCATTCTTTAAACCAGGCTGCCCTTGAACTCACAGAGATTTGCCTGCTGAGGCCATTCTTGATCACTTTAGGACATAGTAGACAACAAGACGTTAAGCTTTTATTTGAGAGGGGATCTCAAGTAGCTCAGACAGGATTTGAATTCACCAGGCAGATAAGGATAACACTGAGCATCTGGTCTTCCCGTCTCCACCTCCTCAGTGCTGGGATTGCAGGCATGCCCCACCATATCTGGTTTATGGGGTGTTAGGGATTCAACTTAAGACTTGATGATGATAAGCACACACTCTGCAAACTGAGTTACATCTCCAGCCAGAGAAAGGCCTTCAGAGTCAAAGGAAGCCAAGCCTCAGCTTCACTTTTACTTATTAGCTGTGTGATCAAAGGCATCTTCAACTTTGTTCACAAAATGGGGACATCAACACCTGTGAGATGGTTCTGATGATAAAGGTATCGGCCACCATACCTGATCTGAGTTTAATCCTGGGAGCCCAAGTGGTGGAAGAAGAAAACTGACTCCCAAAAGTTGTCTTTTAGTCTCCACATATGTGAAGTGGTATGCCTCCATAAATAAATAAATGTGATTTTTTTAAAATGGGGAGATACTAGCTGAACATAGTGGTCCATACCTGTAATCTCAATACACGGGAGGTAGAGGCAAGAGGTTCAATTTTTCTTTTTTCTTTCAGTTTCTTTTTTTTTGGGAGGGAGCGGTTTCAAGACAGGGTCTCTCTGTGTAGCCTTGGCTGTCCTGGACTCACTTTGTAGACCAGGCTGGCCTCAAACTCACAGCGATCCACCTGCCGCTGCCTCCCAAGTGCTGGGATTAAAGGCGTGCGCCACCACCGCCCAGCTTCTTTCAGTTTTTTTTTAAGAGTTTCTCTGCATAGCCCTGGCTGTACTAGAACTCTCTCTGTACACCAGACTGGCCTCCAATTCACAGAGCTCTGCTCTGCCTGCCTCTACCTCCCAGGTGCTGGGATTACCAGCACCACCACCACCACCACCCTGATTCGAAGATCAGTTTTTCAAAACTATTCTCAGCTATATATTGTTTTTAGGACAGCCTGGGCTATATATGAGACCCTGTCTCAAACTCACTCCACTCTCTATTAAGATTCTAATAGTTTGAAACGTATAGCATTGTTTTAATGTATGTAAAGTAGCCAACCATGCACCTCACATATAATTAGTATTTAAGAACATTAGCAAGCTGGACATGATTGCCCATGTCTGTAAGCCCACCACTTAAAGGCTGAAACAAGGCCAGGCATTGTGGCACATGCCTTTCATCTCAGCACTCAGGAGGCAGAAGCAGGAGGATCTCTGAGTTTGGGGCCAGCCTGGTCTACAAAACAGGTCCAGGACAGACAGGGATGTTACATAGAGAAACCTCATCTTGGGGAAGAAAAAAAAAAGGCTGAGGCAAGAAGATTTAGTTTGTTCAAGGCCAACTAGCCCAGGCTTGGTGGCATACACTTTTCATCCTAGCATTGAGAGCCAGAGACAGATAGAGCTTTGTAAATTTGAGTTCGAGCCCAGCCTGGTCTATATAGTGAATTTGAGGCCATGTCTCACAAAAACAAAACACAAAGGTCAGCAATTATAATTTACAGTTTGAGGGCTTTTGTTAAAAGGCCCCAGTGAAGATGGAGTTACATGTCCTTGTGAAACCACCTGATGTTAGTGCTTGGAACCAAACTCAGGTCCTGTGCAAGAGCTGTACGTGCTCTAACCACTGAGCCATCTCTCCAGCACTGATATTTCTGGTTTTGGTTGCTCTGTATCCCAATGCCCTAATGATTTAAAATAAATCCAAGCCGGGCGTGGTGGTGCACGCCTTTAATGCCAGCACTCGAGAGGCAGAGGCAGGCAGATTGCTGTGAGTTCGAGGCCAACCTGGTCTACAAAGTGAGTCTAGGACAGCCAAGGCTATACAGAGAAACCCTGTCTCAAAAATAAAATAATAATAAAATAAAATAAAAATAAATAAATAAATCCACCCAGAGCTTACTAGCCAGATGCTATAGCTCCCTCTGGACTTTGGGGCTTTAGTGCTACAGTGCTTCAGGGGAGAGCAGCAAAGAATCCTAGAGGCATCCGTGTCTATCTAGGTATCCTAGAGGACTGGCAGCAAGCCTCTGGAGGGGGACCTAATGTCAAGGCATCCTAATGAAGTCATGTCTGTGACATAGACCTGAATGTACAGCATCCCTCTCTATGAGTCTGTTTCTTCATGGTTGTTTATGTTTTCCTTTGTTTGTGGTTGGTTTTGTTTTTAAGACAGGATCTCGTGTAACTTAGGATGGCTTCAAACTTACTTTGTAGCTGAAGATGACCTTGAACTTCTGATCTTCCTGCTTCCAATTCTTGCTGGAATTACAGGCATAGTTACATGCCTGGTTTTCTCTGGCACTGGAGCCAGAACACAGGACTTCATACATGCATCCCCACCTTTTTATCACAACGAGATCCCAGAGAGCTTCCAGCAAAAGCTTTGTGCACTTTCATTATGATTAAATGCTGTAGCTTGCAACCAAGAGCTTGACTGAGTACCTCAGTGATAGAAACATGCTTAGTATGTGTGTGACCTTAGGCTTAATCCCCATTCCCATCTCTGACACAAGTCACTAACTGTAACCAGTCATGCCACTTTATGGTTTTCTTTGGTGATGACTTGAGGTGCTAACTTATTTTCCTTGAATATTCACATATCCCAAAATCATTCATTATATATAGCCAGTGGTGGTGCACGCCTTTAATCCCAGCACTTTGGGAGTCAGAGGCAGGCAGATCTCTGTGAGTTTGAGGCCAAGCTGGCCTACAAAGAGAGTCCAGGACAGTCAGGGCTACACAGAGAAACCCTGTCTCGAAAAAAGAAAAAAGAAAAGAAAGAAAGATTTGCTTTTTTAATTGATTTATTAAATTATTAAAATTTCAAAGGTAATAACTGTTGAAGCCACAAGAAAGAAAAAAAGAAAAGAAAAGAAAGAAAGAAAAAAGACAATCCATTCCTTTCTACTGATTTGAAATGGATAACATTTCCCCTTAAAATTAACTCTTACCCCCAGGGAAAACCTTTGGCTCCATTCCTCTAGCTCTTCAGTAGGTATTTCTTCTTTCCTCATGCACTGGAACCCAGACCAGCCTGCTCCAGCCCAAACCTTCTGGCTAAGGACTATTTAAAGATTCCTTTGACCTGAAGGCCATTCAGGAGCATATCTGCTGAGCTTTTTGTCCCCATAGGAAGCCACCTACTTAATGGTTCCAGTCTCAGATTGGAGAAACTCAAAGACATAATTGTCAAGAGTTTACCTAAAGAAGAAAGAAGCTTACCTAAGGAAAGCTCTCACTTCCACCCCACACCCTCCCTAGTTCCTTATATTTTTCACTCACACCACCACTCAGCTTTGCCTAAGTTACAGTACCCTTGTTCCTGACCTGGCCCCCTAAGATCTGATGGTGGGTGGCTGTAGTGCTTACCTCCTGGCCTACTGTTTTAGTGACAACAAAACTGAGTTTAAAGCACACAGTTGCCTCTTTAGCATGCTGAAGACAGAGGCAGGAGGATCTCAAGTGCCAGGCCAGCTTGGTGTAAATAGCAAGAAGCTGACCAGCACTCACACATACACACACACACACACACACACACACACACACACACACACACACACACACACTTTAGTTTACAAGAGATGTAGGTTGAGTACTTGCCTAGCATGACAAGCATCCTATAAAAGGAGACATGGTGGTGCACGCCTGTACTAGAGCCTGGAAGGGAGGAAGAGGCAGTAGGGTCAGAACTTCAATGATATTTTTGATTATATATAGTGAGTTCAGGCCAATGTGGGACTCATGAGATGTATCTCAAAAACAAACATTCAAGTGTTGCCCAGCATTGGAGGAGCTAACCCTGCCTGGCAGAGCAGAAATGCTACTACCCTCCAAGGACTTCTGAAGGAAGCTTCTATTGAGCACGGGCAAAGAAGGCAGGCTAGAGCCTGGGAAAAGGAAAGACAATGAGCTAAGAGAGGAGGTGGTCCTCTGACGCTAAAGTTATGTTGGTATACACATGGCACCAAAAGGTCTCAGTATGCTTTAGCATTCATTAAGTATAAGGACAATGTTCACTTTGGCAGCACAAGTACCAAAATTGGAGCATAGATATTAGTATGACCCCTGTTCAAGAATGACAAGCAAATTTGTGAGGCATTTGGTATTTTTATTACTTTGTATGCTAAGTTAACAATTAACTTTTCAAAGTATAAGGACAGACATCTGTGGACATGCCTAAGTAAAAGTAGAGATCCCAATCAATTTCTTGGGAAATAATTGGATATGAAAGTGGAGGATGGGAAACAGGTGGTTCTGTAATTGTCTGTGGCAAGAACCTCTGTCATTAAGGGCATTGCTGAGGTGGTCATGGGTAAAGAACAAAGCAAACAGTAGGCCTGGGATCTTTGAAAAAGCAACAGGAATCTTCACAATGAACAATTATGTGATCACTAAGATAATGTTTACAAATATCAAGGAAGTTACTGTTGTAATTTTAAATTAAAAACCAAGCTATAAAATTATGTACTATGTTTAACCACAAACTATCTATCTGAAGAAAATATGCATTGAAAAAAGACTGGGGCCAGGGATTTAGCTCAGTTGGTAAAGTGCTTGCTTAGCATGTATAAAGCCCTGTGTTCTATCCCGAGCACCACATTAAAAGAAAAAAAAAAAAAAAAAGGCGGGCCATGGTGGCACACACCTATAATCCCAGCACTTGGGAGGCAGAGACAGGCAGATCGCTGTGAGTTCGAGGACAGCCTGGTCTACAAAGTGAGTCCAGGACGGCTAAGGCTACACAGAGAAACCCTGTCTCTCTCAAACAACAACAAACAAACAAACAGAACCAAACAGTGATGACGCATACTTACTTACAACTGCAGCAGTGCGAGGGTAGAAGCTGGAGGATCATAAGTTAACGGTCATTCTTGGCCTCATACTATGTTCCAGACAACCCTGTCCTCCACGAGACTGTTTCCCCTACCCTTCTAAAAATGAAGAAGACTGGAGGGAGGCCTGCACACCAATAATCTCAACACTAGAGAAGTTGGCACAAGAGGATGGAAAGTTCAGGGTAGCCTGGCCTACATAGTAAGACTCAAAACATAAAAATTAAACAAAACAAAAACTAGAAGAAAATGCACTAAAATTCTGATAGCAGTTGGTTGTCTTTGGATAGTGGCTATGTAGTAACATACCCACAAAGAAGTAGGAGAACTAGGCTCTGTGTTTGGCATGTTGTTGTTGTTGTTGTTGTTGTTTTGGTTTGTTTGTTGTTATTGTTGTTGTTTTGCATAAATTATCAACATGTCTTTGCATAATGACCCTGTGTGGGTCATTATCCTTCCTACCGTACAGATTTCTCTTTACAGAGAAAACTGGTCTCCCTTAGTAAAATCTACACAGCGAGGTGAGTGTGATGGCTCACACCTCTACTTTCAGCATTTTGGAGGCTGGGGCAGAGGTACTGCCACGAATTAAGGCTAGCCTAGACTATACAGTAATATCCAGGTGAGCATGAGCTAAAGGAAGACCTCATCTCCAAAATAGAAATAACATACAGAATCCACATAGTTCACAAGTAGCATAAATAAAATTATTGATTGTATTTTGGCTGGAGATATACAGCTTAATTGGTAGAGTATTTGTGTAGTTTGCACAAAGCTCTGGGTTTCGTCTCCAGCAATGCATAAGACAGGTATGATGCTGTGCACTGTAATTCCAGCACTTGAGAGGAAGAAGAAGCAGGATCAGCAATTCAAGGTAATTCTCAGCTGCATTTGGTGTTTGAGGCCGTCCTGAGCTCCAGTGATTTTCGGTCTCAACCAACAACAATGAAGAAATGAAGCATTCTCTCCTGCTCTGTAGAGCTTGCAGTCTCTTCCTTTAAAAAAATTATTTTTGAGGGCTGGAGAGATGACTCAGTGGTTAAGAGCACTGGCTGCTCTTCCAGAGGACCCTGGTTAATTCCCAGCAACTACATGGCAGCTCACAACTGTCTGTAACTCCAATTCTAGGGGATCTGACACCCTCACACTGATGTATGTACAGGCAAGACACCAATACACATAACATAAAAATAAATCATTAAAAATCATCTTTGGGCCAGGTGGTGGTGGCACATACCTTTAATCCCAGCACTCGGGAGGCAGAGGCAGGTGGATTGCTGTGAGTTTGAGGCCAGCCTGGCCTACAAAGTGAGTCCAGGACATCCAAGGCTACAGAGAGAAACCCTGCTTCGAAAAACCAAAAAAAGATAATAATAATGATGATGATGATTTTTGAGCCGGGCGTGGTGGTGCATGCCTTTAATCCCAGCACTCGGGAGGCAGAGGCAGGCAGATCACTGTGAGTTCAAGGCCAACCTGGTTTACATAGTGAGTCCAGGACAGCCAAGGCTACACAGAGAAGTCCTCTCTCAAAAAACTAAAAATAAAATAAAATAAAATCATTTTTGAGGCAGCATCTCACTGCGTAGTTCTGCTGGCTTTTAACTTGCTCTGTAGATCAGGTTGACCTTGACTCCAGAGATCTGCCTGCCTCTGCCTCCTGAGATTCAAAGGTGTGTGCTTGCCATATATGAGATTTTGATGTCTTTCTTAGTGGAACAGAAGTCCCTGGTGAGAAAAGAGTCTGTACCTAGTCCTGAGTACAAAAGGATACTCAGTGATGACTAGATGTTTACAGAATTAAAAAAAAAACTGAGAGCAATTGAGCAACAACTACAAAATGTTTCATTGTGGTGAGGGGATTGCCTTTCCATTAGAATGTGGGAAAAGGTGCCATTAGGTCTGCAACTTATTTTGGAATTTGGTCCTATTGCTCTAAGAAATCCAGCCAGCCACTTATCTAAATGACATCTCCAGCCTTCAGGATAGATTTTAAAAGTCAAGAGCTGAAGCTGGTAGCTGTCATGTCCTCCCCTGCATGAAATACCCCTATGTTTGTAAGACTCCAACTTCTAGAAGAGTTGCATGTTGGCCAGAAGAAAGGCTGTAAGGTTACAGAAATACTGGATTCTTGGGGCCCTTGGTAAAACCCTTGTGGATAAATAGAGAATAGAATGTATTGTTGCAGCCAGGCGCAGTGGCGCACACCTGTAATCCCAGCACTCAGGGAGGCAGAGGCAGGTAGATCTCTGTGAGTTCGAGGCCAGCCTGGTCTACAAAGTGAGTTCCTGGACAGCCAAGGCTACACAGAGAAACCTTGTCTGGAAAAACAACAAAACAAAACAACAACAACAAAAACTGAATGTATGTTTGCAAACTAACCAAGATATCAGATAAACTAATGTTCACATAATTAAGATGTCAAGAAGACATCCAAGGTCACCTGGCCTGACCTTGAGTCTGGATTTGGAGACTCTGTTCTGGTTGTCCAATCCAAGTAAGATATGGTAAGGCCATGTGTATGTTGACAGAAGAGGGCAATGCCAGGGCAGAGATTTTTGTGCCTCTGGGCCATACTCACTGAGTGGGTGGTCACCTCCTATCCTTGTGGGGCAGGGGGACTGGGGACAGACAGGATATTGACTTCATTTCCTCCTGGCCCTCACTTCCTCGGTGGAAAAAGCAAGCTGAACAACGTTTTCGTTGAATTGGTAGCACTTTGGAAAATTATAGCCAATTCCCAGTAATCAGCACCGACAAGGGGCCAACGGTAGGGTCTGCAATTAGATGAAGAAAACCCAGCAATGTTTACAGTTGCATTTGTTTTAAAATGACAGATTTCCCTTTATACCTGTGAACCAATGAAATTTCGTCTAGAAGGAATTGGTCTTCGCTCCAGCCCTACTGCTCAGAACACTTCCTCCGCCTGTCCCGTCATCCCCTGGACTCCAGAAGGCTACTTAAGCTTGAATGTCTTACTCCAATCCTGCCTCCTTCTAAATGCCTTCCAGTTCTTCGGTTATTTCTTCTTTCTCTGTCTTCTCTCTGGCATTTGATATAGACCCTTTCAGAGTCAGCCTTTTCTGCCTGTCTGTGATCTGTCTCTTTTCCCCATAAAACTTCTTGAAGGCAGACTGCATTGTTTTGTCCATCTGAGCAGGTCCTCGCACTTAGCACTCTGTCTGGCACGGTTAGACTCCTACCCAAACCTTGCTGTTGCTCAATGGACTCTACTCTGGGTCTCATGTCCCAGTGGACTTGAGGGGAACTCTAAGGTCAGGAGGATTCCAGATTCCAAGGGCCCAGAGGAAGCCCCCCTCACCTCACCCCGCGCGCAGATAATAGGGAATTGCCTGTATTTTGCAAGCTGAAAAGGAGTAGTATTTACCAGGCCTAATTACTGCCCATTTTGTTGTTCTGGGAGAGGGAAGTGTCAAACCTAGCCTAGTAGAAAGAGTGTGATCAAGAAGAAGAAAGGACTTCTTAGGCGGGTGAACCAACCCTGCAGTTCCCATTTGGTCACTGGGCCCCCTACGTGTGAGACCAGAGAGTTGAAGGTGAGGGGGAGAAGGAAAAAGAGGGAGATGGCCCCACGGCGCTGAGCCCCTCCTTTTTGCTGCTACTCCTTTCACCCTGGTCCTTGCCTCCTTGCTGGCCTCTCCCTGGGCTCTTAGGGTCTTTGTTGGTCTGTCTGTCTGCTTTTTCTCTCTCTCTTCTCTCTCTCTCTCTCTGTGTCTCTCTCTCTCTCTGTCTCTCTCTCTGTGTCTCTCTCTCTCTCTGTGTCTCTCTCTCTCTCTGTCTCTCTCTCTCTCTCTCTCTCTCTGTCTCTCTCTCTGTGTCTCTCTCTCTCTCTGTGTCTCTCTCTCTCTCTGTCTCTCTCTCTCTCTGTCTCTGTCTCTCTCTCTCTCTCTCTCTCTCTGTGTCTCTCTCTCTCTCTCTCTCTCTCTCTGTGTCTCTCTCTCTCTCTCTCTCTCTCTCTCTCTCTCTCTCTCTCTCTCTCTCTCTCTCTCTCTCTCTCTCTCTCTCTCTCTCTGTTCACGTGACCGCCTGCTCTCAATGGCTCCGATCACCTCTTCCTGAAGCAGCACCTTTAGGCTGGTAACAGGAGATACATGGTGTTGGGACGGGATGGGTTTCCTTCCTCCGTGCGTTCTCCTGGCAGCTCCGGAGGCTCCTAGCTGCTCAGTCTCTCTGGCCCTCCACCTCTCCTAGCCTCTCCCAGCCCCCATAGTGCTCGCGCCCTCTCCTGTCTCCTCCCCCCGCCCCGTTCCGTCCCCCCCCCCCACGCGGGTCCTCCCTTGGCAGCCCAGGCCTCTTTGGGGAGAGGGTTTCTGGGCAAGGGACAGAAAAAAGGGCTTGGACCAACTCCGGAGCACCCCTTTGCAGCGACCCACCACGTGGGCCCTCTCTCCTCCCACAACGGACAGCCTTCTCTCGCCAGCGCCAGCCAGCTGGAGGACAGGAGTTTAGCCCTTCTGGCAACCTTTCTGACCCAGTTCGAGCCAATTGCTCGGCCTTGGGTGCCGGGCCTCTGGGTGCTTCGAATACCAAAGAATGCATAGGGTCAGATGCTCCTGAGTACAGAAACAGCTCGTTCGGTTCCTCAGGCTGGAGAACAGCCAGCTTAAGGGAGGAGACTCAGGGCTCCAATTTCAGAAAGCTCCCAAGTCCTGGGTGGGGAGGCTTGGGGAGGGGTGTGTGACAGTATCTCCAGCCTCAGGGAGCCCTGAGTCTGATGGGAGATTCCTACTCTTTCCCCTTTGCAAGCCAAATGGGATATGGATACATTTAAAAGTGAGGTCTCAGGAGGCCAAAGCAGACAGAGCGTTCCAGACCTAGCTGAGCTACGTAGTAATAATACTCTGTGTTTAACAACAACGATAATACACGGAAATAAAAATGCCTTGTAAAAGCAGAGCTGAACCTATTGGTGAACTCTTGGTAGAACCATATATTGTACCCCTGCCATCATGCCGAGCACTTACTGAGCTAACCGTCTTCATCCTAGCACCAGCAACATCACTTGAACCCACTGCCACAATCTGGAACCAAAAGTGAATTCTCATTATGTACATGGGTAAATTTTAAACAAAGGCTTTTGAAGAGAACAAGTGCATCAGGCAAAAACATTTCCACAGCTGCTTCTATGTAAATGTAAGCTCTTAGCTTAGAGGCTACTGCCAGGGTGCTTACCTGGCATTACATACCAGTAGTGCATTTTAGATACTATGGTGGGACTATTTATCTAAGACACACACACACAGCTGGCCACTTAATGCTATTTTAGTCAATAAAGCTAAGTCCCCTCAGGGGATATTGTCTGTAGCCACAGCCACACTTACTCTACATTGGGGCATAGCCCTGGCCAATCCCATATCAAATGACCCAAACGCTGTGTGGGGAGGGGTGCCAGAAAGAATTCCATCTCTCCAGGATCTTGGAAGTGCCCCGGAGGTACCAAGCAGAATAATACTTGTTTGGAACAAAGACTAATAAAAATGGTCACCACAGCTACTTTTTTTTTTTTTTTGAGTTCTTCCCAAGTGGCAAGCGAATAGCACATATATTGAATCAAACATCGGTCTCATGTGGTATATACTATTATTGTCCCTGTTTGGCAGATAAGGAAACTGTAGCTCAGAGAAGGTTTCAATATTAAGAGGTTTCAATATAGCAAAGCTGAGTTTTGAATCCAATGGCCAGCCCCAAGTGTTTAACCATTGTACTATCCTATCTATTTCTTACATGGAACGCTTCTAAGACTCTCCTAGAAGGAACATGGTGAGGCGAGGGCATTTTCTGGAAACTGGCCATTTCAAATGTGGTGGTTAGAGGGCGGGCAGGAGGCAAAAAGATCTTGCTGGCTCTTTAAATGGCATAGATCCTTTAATGAAAGTCCAGATATCTAGATTCCTAACCTAGAAAGGAAAGGAGACATCCTACCTGCTCAGGCTCACAGAAATCATTCTGGTTTTTGTCTTCTGGGTAGTGATGAGGTTTGTAGGATGCCAGGCCCCAGGGTGAGCTTCTGGGAGGCACTGTTGTGGGGGTGGGCTTGATAGTAGACCCCCACTGCCCTACCCCCAGTCTTCCCTGAAGGGAGGACAAATAGGCCCATTGATTGGAAACTCTCCCAGAGGGCATTAGAGTAATGACTCTGGACTGTGTGATGCCCACACCCCCTTTGACCTCCTGACTGACCCCTGCCCTGGGAAGTTCCAAAGGCCACAAATCTCAGTCGCTTGTGGGCCATGTGGTTTGTGGCTGGTTGTAGTTTTGGAGGGATCAGGGGAACAAGGAAGGTAAGGGACACTGCTTCTCACTGTGCTGGACTTTCAAGAGATCTAGCAAAGGGCAGGCAGGGTACCTTCCAGGTTCTGCCAAGACACACTGCAACTACCGCTATGGGCTTCTTCATTTATATTTGAAAGCAGCACGGGACTCTGTGCTTATTTGCATCACTGTTTGCACTGCCTGCCATATATTGGGTTGGGAGAAGGGTACTAGGGCACAGGACATACATAACAGAACTGTAACTAGGCAGCTTAGTTCTGCCTCTGAATAGGTACTTTAACCAACCAAGCAAACATGGCCACTCACACTCTGTGTTTACTTTTAAAAGCCCCTCAAAGTGCAAAGCCCAGCATCAAGGTTATGTGGCAACAGAAAGATCTTAGCCCTGAAGGAGTACTTCCAAGCCAGGTGTGTAGGTGGATTGGTGCGATAAGGCAGCATTTTGACCAGGAAAAGCTTAGAAGTCTAAACTCCTAATTTCTAGCATTAGAAAAGGAAACATGCATCGAATGCCTTCCATGTACCAACATCCTTGTGGGCACTAAGCTGAAATGTCAAGATCATATCCATCACGTGAATATTTATGGCCTAGCACAGGTGACAGACACAATAGAATATGCCACCAAAAATAATGTAACAGAGGCTTAATAAAGGAGCATTCAGACATTTGAAGTAGGGCTTTAGAGGGACCTGGTGGGAATACGGCTACAAAGTCTGATCCTTAAGTATCAACCCAACTCCCATTGTAACTCGACCACATTTTAATCTCTATTCTATCTCCCATCTCCCAGTGGGAGATCACCAAATGATTAAGCCAACTGAGTGGCTTATTTTTAAAAAATATTTTATTAATTTATTCATATTACATCTCAATTGTTAGCTCATCCCTTGTATCCTCCCATTCCTCCTTCCCTCCCTCCCGCTTTCCCCCTACTCCCCTCCCCTATGACTCTGACTGAGGGGGACCTCCTCCCCCTGTATATGCTCATAGGGTATCAAGTCTCTTCTTGGTAGCCTGCTGTCCTTCCTCTGAGTGCCACCAGGCCTCCCCATCCAGGGGATGTGGTAAAAAATGGGGCACCAGAGTATGTGAGAAAGTCATACCCCACTCTCCACTCAACTGTGGAGAATGTCCTGCCCATAGGCTAGATCTGGGCTGGGGTTTGAAGTTTACTTCCCATATTGTCCCTGGCTGGTGCCATAGTTTGAGCAGGACCCCTGGGCCCAGATCTGCACGTCATAAAGTTCTTCTTGTAGGTTTCTAGGACCCTCTGGATCATTCTATTTCCTCATTCTCCCATGCTCTCTCACCTAAAGTCCCAGTAGGATGTCCTCCCCTCTGACCCACTTTCCTGGTAAGTGAAGACTTTCATGGGACATGCCCCTTGGCCTAGTGTCCAGATATAAGTGAGTACATACCATTTGACTCTTCCTGCTTCTAGGTGAACGCACTCATTATGATCATTTCTAGTTTAATCCATTTGTCCACAAATTTCGGGAATTTCTTGTTTTTAATAGCTAAGTAGTATTCCATAGTGTAAATGTACCACAGTTTCTTTATCCATTCCTCTACTGAAGGACACTTAGGCTGTTTCCATGTTCTGGCTATTATGAATATGGCCTCAGTTTCTTAACCTTCAAAAATGGGAGAGAAATAAACCGAGTGACACTGCCTGTGCTTTGAAAAGCTGGAGCCAGAGGAGCTCAAGTTCAAGGCCAGTCTGGGCTCTGTGGTGAATTTCAGACCAGCCCCCCCTGAGTTACATAGCAAGACTCCACCACAATAAACAAATAAATAGAAAAATAAAAACAGCCTGGGCGGTAATCTGTGAAGCAGGCCACTGTGTTTTGTGTACCCTAGCTCTCACTTTGTCTGGCCCTGATAGTCAACATCGACTCCTGAAGTAAGTGGAGAGAAAGCAAAACACCAGTCTCCTCAAGATCCCAAGTAAACATGTTGAAGAGCTAAAGAGTAAGAAACATTGAGACTGAGAGGTTGACAGGAATTACAAGGGAGGTTCAGTTATGTGCAGGGTGTGTGTGGCCCCAAAGGAAGATGAAGGGTATCATTCAGAGTTAAACGCCTTTTCTGACTAAACCATCTTTATGTATCAACTCATCCTTCCAAACCCTCTCCTCTTCCCCACTGGCCAAGCAACTCCTCTCTTCCCCAACCTCAGCAATCTACCTAGAGGACCAGGGAACTGAGCCGCCCTTTCGAGCTCTTCCTCTCCTTGATTGGCACCTAGAGCGGAGCTTTGCCTGCACTTTTTCTGTCGCTAAATTCCAAACCCACTTTGAGGGAGAAGATTGCCCGCTGCATTAAGTTTTGGCTTCGCTTGCTAAAGACAGACTTCCTTTTACTGGCCCTAACCTACTCCCTTTGGAGCTTTAGAGGAGCTAGAGAGCTCTGGTCCTAGACTGGGCTGAGCAGGCTGCGCTGCCCCTTCAGGATTTCCTGCACTTGGCGAGGCGAGGTCCGCTCGAACTTCGGCCTGCGAAGAAGGCAACTGCGCTTCTCTTTAAAATGCAAAAACTCCCAGCCCACGCCCACACCCACGCCCCTCGGGCCACCCCCACCCTGTTTTGGCTCCTCCTACAGTCCTCGGTAAGGGGGGCCTCCCAGCCACCTGCCCGAAGCCCATCCCACGAGCAAAGTGTGACCGCGGGAGAAGGAAGCGGAGCTCGCGCCCACACCGGCCCGGCGCTGGCTAAGGCGAGCAGCTCGCCTTCTTTGGCGGTCTGCGCTTACCCAGCATGCACTTCCAGGCCCTGAGCTATCTTGGAGCCGCAGCCCTTGGGGTCAGAGCGGCCCGGAAGAAACAGGAAGTTTGGGGCAGTCTTAGTCCTGGGGCCCGGAGTCCGAAATGGCAGGCTCTTCTCTCCGCGCTGCCTCCCCCTCACAACCCCGCCCGCCCGCTCTCTCCCTCTGGCGAACTTCCCTGGGGTCCCTCTCGGGGGCTGGCCTGAACTCCAAAACTCCAGATGTGTTAGGGGGTCATTCAAGGCATGTAGCATCTCTAAACTTTACAGATTGGGGGATGTACGGAAGAAGAGAGAATGCTCTGGTCCCGATAAAGTGGTGGTCCTGAGGGTGGAGAAGGGAAGAGGTTACAGATTGGGCTAAGGGTAGGGACTGGAGATTCTTTTTCCATGGGCCATCTCTGTTGGGTGAATGAGGCAATGATTAGAACCTGGTGCCCAATGTCCTCTGTCCCATTACTTAGCTTCCCTCCAATCTGTCCTCTATACTAACTAGAGCCGCCCCAGCCCATCAGGGATTATCTCACAAATCATCACTGCGGTTCACTAGAAGCACTTGGCAAGACGGAGGTAATACCTAAAGCAGCCCTATTCTTAGTGGAGAGAATACAAAGGGCATGCCCATGGAAAGTGATCTGCATCCATACACCATTTGGAGAGGCAGAATCTGAGTCCCTGGGCCTCCCTCTCAGTCCCCACCCCTGCCTCCCTATTAGCTAAAGGAGTGACACAAGCGACCTCAATCGTCACACCACGCCCCCAACTTGAGCTTCTCACTGATTAATAGCTAAGACAGGTATAGGTGGTGGCAGTTGCTCCTAGTGAGCTGTTTTGATCCCAGCATGCCATTTGGCCAATCCCCTTCTGGTTGTACAGACAGGCCCTGTGTGCCTCTGTGCAGACACACAGGTTCTCTTCCCACAGCCCCATTCTTCTGTCCAGAGACTTCTTCCCTGCTCACTAGAAAGTTCCAAGTTCTGGAGGATTTCCACTTTGAATTTTCCTAACTTTGTCCAGAGGAAGAGGCCAGGGTGTGGCAAAAGCGCAATCCTTAATATTTTGAAAGTAAGAATGGGAAGGTAAACCAGGTGGCTCTAGGCCTTTAATCCCAGCACTCAAGGAGGCAGAGGCAGGCAGATCGCTATGAGTTCGAGGCCAGCCTGGTCTACAAAGGGAGTCCAGGGCAGCCAAAGCTACACAGAGAGACCCTGTCTTGAAAAACCAAAAAACACCCCCCCCCAAAAAAAAGAAAGAAAGAAAAATGAAGAAAGAAAGAAAGAAAGAAAGAAAGAAAGAAAGAAAAAAGAATGTGAAGGTAATAATTCCAGGGTTGTAGAACAGTTGTAAAGTATGACTGTCACAGTTTCTGCCGCAGGTACTCCTAGGCAGGATTAATTGGTTCTTTCTCTGTGTTCCCATTATGGAGTCTTTATGCCTGTATTATCACATTGTATTGTAATTGTTTGCTTATGTATGTACATGACTGCCCCATAGAAGGTGAGCTCCTGGAAGATGGACACCATGCCTTCTTTGTATACATATATTCAGTTCCCCGCACAGTTCCTAGGTCACTAAAAGGACTATGGAATAAATGAACTAGAAAGGGAAGTGATTCCCTTAGTTGACAGGCTCTTGTTTATCTCTCCTATTCTTTGATGCAACTTAGATACAGTCACTGATGTACATGCACAAACAAAGCTGATATACACACAACACCAACACACCACAGAGTCTGGGCGTCAGTGTAAGAACTCTCCTTGTAAAGTAGATACTACCCCACATCAAGTAACTGGCCTCTGAAAATCTTCAAACCTAACCATCTGACATGTCAATAGGCCAACAATCACAACTTTTTTGGCTGATATTTTTTCATTGGCCTGTTTGTTGTTTGTTTGTTTGTTTTGTTGGGTTTTTCTTGTTGTTGTTTTGGTTTGGTTTTTTGGTTTTTGATCTCTGGCTTCCCTGGACTCTCTTTGTAGACCAGGCTGGTCTTGAACTCACAGAGATCTGCCTGCCTCTGCTGGGATTAAAGGTGTGTGCCGCTATGCCCTGCCTTTGGCCTGCTTTTCAGAGTAGCCGCAACTCAAAAATATCAAGAACATTGGAGCCAGAAGGCATCTCTAAGGTGCTCTTTTACAGATGAGAAGTCCCTCAGCCCAAAGTTAGGCTAGAGCCAAAATATCAGTCCTCTGTTCTTCACACCTGGAATATACACATATATGACACATGTTTGTATGTAGACACCTGCCAGAATCTGCACATAGGGCTTGCTGACATTCATAGCCATAGGTAAATATCTGAAACCTGTGCCATCATTACACAGAATCTACCAACCTAGTGAGAATGGACCCATCTGAGTGGAGGAGGACAGGGCTCTAGCAGATCAAAGAAGGGAGGGCCGGGGTCACTAGGGCCAGGCAGCCCTTGCCAGAGTGCAAAGGGGATAAAGAAGCCTACAGGCCAGGTTTGCAGCTGTCCTTGAGTGTGCTTGGCTTGCCTAGCTCCCCTCTGTCCTCCCCCCACCCTGTCCACCCCACCCCCACCCCCCTGTCCGCAGAGGGTGGAAGAGAAAGCATTCTCTGCTCCTTCCAGCGAGCATGTGCCTGCTGCCTGTGAGGTATGTGAGTAGCGAACTTCCAGCTGCTGTCTTACACTTAGAGGTCTTGACAGGCCAAACTCCTCCCCCCAAATAAAACTCATTATACGCCACTGGCCTTTCTTCACGTGGTGACCAGGACTCAACAAGAGAGATAGGAAGGCTTTTTTTTTTTCTCCTTCACCTCCTCTGGGATTTTTTTTTTCTTTCAGATCCAACTCCAACAGGGAAGTCTTACACAGGCTTACCTCCCACCTGTGTGTGAAAGCCTCCTACAGGATGCCCCAGAAGATAGTCTGCACCGTCATCACTGGGTCCTGTACATTTTTTCTCTTTAGGGTCCTCTTTTCTCTAACCCATAGAATACCATTATCTGTTCCTTGCTTTTGTATACAGCTTTCAAAGCACTTTCTCATACATGTCTCATTTTCCATTTGTCACAAGCTCTAGGGCAAGTGTTAGTAGCTTCGTTTTACTGGCCAGGAGAATGGAGCTCAAAGAAGATAAGCAAGCCGCCCAAGGTAATATAGCTACTATGTGAAGGTGGGAAAGAACTATGGTCTCCATCTCTGCTACAAAGTATACATCTCACCCACTCAGCTCCCCAGGAAGAATTGAGGGAAATAGCGTTCCTTCCGTCTTTGGCAAGCCCAGGGTGTTTTAAGGAGGATGTCCTCTCCACTCATATGGCATTGCAAGGCCTGAGTAGCCAAACAGCATACAAACGCATATGGATCCTGGAAATTCCAGGTAAAGAGGAGGAGTATGTGCGTTCTGATGGTGTGTACCACCAGGGTCTTCAGCAGCACTCATCTTTTGCCTCTCTTCTGCACTGGAAATTGTTCAGAAGGACAGTAGTTGTGGCCTAGACCAGAGAAAAGAGCATCTCTTCATGAAGACCCTGGCTCTCCACTCTGCCAAGCCAGCAAGATTAGAGCTGGATACGAAAGTTAATATTGGTACTGATCAAAGACACTGTGATCTAGATCCTTCCACGCAGGCATAAGTTACGCCAATAGAATGCCCTCCACCCCTTTAGTTCTGGCGGGCTCAAATGGAGGGTACCCTCTTGTCCTTTTATGAATCTTAGCTGATTTCCCTTAAAGGCGGGCTGCTAAGCAGCTCTTTCCGCCCCCACTAGACTCTCTCACTGTACCTGGGCCCCGCCCCGACTGTCCTCAGGGGCGGAGCCAGCCATAGGGCAAGCTGGGGCAGGAAGTGGTTGCAATTACACACTCCTGCCCTGCATTGGCTGCCACTACCGGGAACGACATTGCTAACTGGACTAGCCCCAAACGTCCAGGCCAGGGCTGGAACAGGGCTTTGGGGGGGGGGGGAGCGGCGCGGGGGGCGGAGGAGGGAGCTCCTAGGCTAGAATGAATCTTCTTTCTCCTCGGGGAAGAGAGTTTCCAAGGTTGAATAGGGCTTGAAGCCTGAAGCCTCAACTGTCTGATGGCCAGATCTAGGGGACTGTGAGGCTGCATCCCCACCCTTGCATGGCAGCTACTCCTCCCTATTATTGCTTTTTTAACCTGACTTCTGCCTAAAAGCAGCAGCGTTCTCCTGCTGCTCGAACTCCCTGCTCCAAAATGCCAAGAGCTCTGATTCTTCCTAGCAGGAGAGGACAAGCCTTGATCTTCTGCTATTGCAAACCACAGCACAGTGGTTTTATATCTCCCTATCACTCCCCCATTCCCATTTCTTAGACACTGTCATCTGGGGCCAGGGCTGGGCCAGGTGACTTGTGGGGCTCCCGTTGTGCTCAGAGCCCTGGGTTGAAAACAAACTGGAGAGAAATGATGGCTGGTGAGGCTTAAGGAGCTTTGCCTGAGCTAGCTTTTGAAAACTCTGTGTTTTTTGGCTTTCACTGAAAAAAAGTCTTTAGTTCAGAAAACAGGTTCCATTAGAGGCAGGGAGATGAAGCACGGCTCCGTGAAGAAAGTAGACAACGAGGCAGGCCTGGTGGCACAGGTTGTAATCTCAACACTTGGGAACTGGAAGCAGGAGAATCAGGAGTCCCCTGCCTCCTTGGCTTCATGGCAAGTTTGAAGGCTGCCAGGATTATATGAGATGCTGTTTCAATAAGGATTTTAAAAAAAATCCCTGAAGAGTGAAAAGATATTGGAGAGGATGGGAATGGTTAAAGAAGCTTTTAAGCAAGAACTAGAAGCTGAGCATGGTGCATGAACTTGGGAGCACTTTGAAGGTTAAGGCAACGAGATTACAGTGAGTTCAAAACCAGCCTGATTACACCTATGTCAAAAAAACAAAAAAACAAAAACAAAACCCCAAAGTCACCAGAAGGTGGTGGCACATGCCTTTAATCCCAGCACAAGGTTGGAGGTGGGGCACAAGTGGAGGCAGGCAGATCTCTGTGAGTTCAAGGTCAGCCTGGTCTACAGATCGAGTTCCAGGACAGCCAAAGGACACACAGATAAACCCTTGCTGTAAAAAACAGGGGGGTACCCTTAAAACAACAACCAAGAACCCCACAATAACCCCCTCTAAGCCTAGAGCTCAGAAGATGGCTTAGCAGAGAGTATGGCACTGTAGCATGAGGACTTAAATTCAGAGCTTCAGGACCCATGTAAACCTCCAGGTGCCTCAGTCTGTAATCTGTAATCCCAGTGCTGAGTATATAGAGACGGTTCCTGGGTGCCGGGTGTAATGCACACACCTGTAACCCCAGCACTCGGAAGGCAGAGGCAGGAGGATCTCTGTTAGTTTGAGGCCAACTTGGTCTACAGCATGAGTTCCAGGACAGCCAGGGGTACACAGAGAAAGCATGTTTTGAAGAGAGAACAAGGTTGAGGGCGGGGCAGAGTGAAGAGGTTGACAAAGATGATGATCCCTGGAGCTTGCTGGCTAGAAAGGCCAGCTGAATCAAACTGGACTCTGGGTTGAGTGAAAGACCTTGTCTTTTAAAATGCAATAGAAGGATACACAGAGAAACCCTGTCTCAAAAAAAAAAAAAAGCAATGGAGCAGTGGTGCACAACTTTCCTAATGCTATGACCCCTTAATACAGCTCTTCATGTTGTGATGACCTCATAAAACTTATTTTATGCAGTAACCATACAATTATTTCTGCTGCTACTTTATAACTGTAACCATGTAACTTTGTTATTGTCGCGTATCCTGGTGTAAATATCTTATATGCAGATGATCTTAGGTGACCCCTATAAAAGGGTTTGACCCCTGAAGGGGTTGAGACCCACAGGTTGAGAACCACTGAAGTAAAGCATAACTAAAGAGGAAGAAGAACCCCCCCCCTCCATGTAGATCTCTGGCCTCTAGGAACATGCACACACCAACAACAAATCAAAGCCTAGAAACCTAGTTAATAGGATAAAAGACTCCTCTTCTTTTGAGTTATGCCTTCTGCAAGCCTGGGTTCCTTTGGTGTGGCTGTATACTACAAGCATGGTTGCACACACCTTCGATTCCAGCCCTTGTGGGTGGAACAGAGAGGCAAGCAGATCTCGGAGTTTGAAACCACCGTCATCTACAAAGGGAGTTCTGAGCCATACAGGGCTACGTAGCAAGATTGTCACAAAAAGCAAAAAAGTCCAAATGCCTGCATTAGCCATACTGCTCCAGCTTCAGAACCCTATTCCACGTTCTCTTTAAAGCGTCAGGACAACTCTCTTTTCCTGGCCCTGTTGAAACTGTTCTTCCTCCCCAGCAGGGCTTGCCTAATTTCCTGAGCTGGTAAGCTAGGGCTTACTTGGAGGCTGCCTGAAGAAGAGGGCCTCCCCCCATTCTGGCTGGAGCCAAAGCAAAGGCTTTGCATTCCACTTTAGGGGAGCTAGATGGCCAGAAGACCTTTCCCTAAAGCTCCAATATCCCCCCTCCCCATCTGACTGGAAAGCTGAGTCACAGGCCATTGCAGGCTCTACAGACAGCACAGCAAAGGCGAGAAGCAAAAATAAAAGGGGGAAAGAAGAAAAACCCAACATGATGTCTTTTAGCAGAGGGCAGAAGGGCCTCTTGGTTCCACCTTAGCTTTGCTTCACTCTCAGCTGGAGATAGCGATCAGAAGGCTATCTTTGAATATGGAGGATGATGGCAGGCTACAGGATCAAATAAGGGAATTGGGATGGAAGTGGTTTGTAAACTATTAAGTTCGACAGAGATGTGAAGGATTACTGTTACTGTTATCACGCATTACAAACCTCAGTTTTTCTCCCCTAGACCTGGTTTATTCAGTACTGTCCTGAACATGGGAGCATGAAAGAGACAGTTTGCAGTTTGAGCTCTTGGAGCTTTGGGGTACCGTGTGTGTGTGTGTGTGTGTGTGTGTGTGTGTGTGTGTGTGTGTGAGAGAGAGAGAGAGAGAGAGAGAGAGAGAGAGAGACAGGCAGACAGACAGACAGACAGACAGAAACACAGAGACAGAAACACAGAGACAGACGGAGACAGAGACAGAGAGAGAGGGAGAGAGAGAGAGAGAGAGAGAGAGAGACAGGCAGACAGACAGACAGACAGAAACACAGAGACAGACGGAGACAGAGACAGAGAGAGAGGGAGAGAGAGAGAAAGGAGAGAGAGGAGAGGAGAGGAGAGGAGAGGAGAGGAGGAGGAAAGGTGAGGAGAGGAAGGAGGAAAGACGGATTTGCATAGAATCGCTTCCCTCAACATTTGAACCGTGGTAAAGTGTGGTTCTAATGAACAAGAGGGATGAACTAGAAAGGAAGACGACATCACAATTCCTACAGCAAGAGAGAGCTAAGGGACAGTCTTGTTCAACACTTGGCTCTGAATGAGCTGAGCCAATGAGCTCAAACACTTGGTGGCTGCTGATTGAATGACAGATGTAAGGAAATCAGGGAAGGGCATTCCGATCCTCTGGCTTCTTCTTCTTGTTAATAGCTCTTGGCTACCCTGAAACTCTCTTTGTAGACCACGCTGGCCTGGAACTCACAGCGATCCACCTGCCTCTGCCTCCCAAGTGCTGGAATTAAAGGCGTGTGCCACCACAGCCCAGCCCTTTTTTTTTTCCAAGACAGGGTTTTTCTGTGTAGCCTTGGCTGTCCTGGACTCGCTTTGTAGATCAGGCTGGCCTCGAACTCACAGCGATCCCCTTGCCTCTGCCTCCCAAGTGCTGGGAATCTGGCTTCTTCTGTGACTGCCACAAATAATAAGTTTATGCACACGAGTCTCAGCTTCTTTCAGCTGAAGGCATGGAGTCCTTCCCACTACCCTGGTCCCTCAAGATTGGTGTGTCCCAGGAAGTCTGCAACAGCAGGCCATCACATCCTCCAATGCCATATCACGATCGAAGGCATATGTCACCACTGACCAGCTGACTCTGAGATTCTTTCCAAGGTACTCCAGAAATTTCAGGACCATTCCAAGATTCAATCAACCAATGGGGTTGTGGGTAGTACCTTTTGTCATCCCCAGAGCTCCACACAAATAGATGAGATTTTTTTTCCCCGCATGATGGGTTATTTGGATCTTGATGAAAGTTAACTGCACTGTAAAATGTGTTTGTGTGAGGGTATCTGCCCCATGTGTAAGTTTACTGTCTGAGCCCATAGATAGAAATCTCCCTGGCCAAGTGGCACATACAAGGACTCATTTAGACCTCATAAACCCAGTATTAGTGAGTAAACTGGAGTTCCCTGCCTGCATACCCCTCCCTTTTTTTTTCCTTTTGGTTTTTCTGAGACAGGGTTTCTCTGTGTATCCCTGGCTGTTCTGGACTTGCTTTGTAGACCAGGCTGGCCTCGAACTCACAGCAATACGCCTGCCTCTGCCTCCCTGAGTACGGGGATTACAGGCCTGTAACACTGCGCCTGGCCAGTCTATCCTTTTAAATATGCTTTTATATAGGTTCTCCCCATAGCATTATACCACTTCCAAGTCCCTCTGAATTGAGTTCAGTAGAACAGAATAAAGCATACAGCAAGCTCAGAGGAATCTGCGTTTCAGGCTTTCAGCCTCAAAGAACTTTGCTCAGGAGAACATCTTAGACACAGAAAAACACGGTTCATGAATGTCCTGGCAGGTCCTTCCAGTCTCCAATTCCACAACATTGCCACGCCCACCTGCAAATGGAGAATTAGGCTTTCCTTCAGTCTTTTGTAGCATCTTTCTCCCTTTAAGGCTGTCCTTGATGTCCATTGTAGTCTACTGAACTAAGCCACAGCTAATGGTTTTGAATCCGGTCTGTGTGCCTGACTGGGTAACGAGAGACATTTCTGGACAAGATGATGCTCAGAACATCATTCTTGAGTATCACTAACCTCCAGAGAAGATGTAAGCTGGGTTTTTTGTTTGTTTGGTGTGTGTGTGTGTGTGTATGTGTGTGTGTGTGTGTGTGTGTGTGTGTGCGCGCGCGCATGCATTTTCTTTGTTTTTTTTTTTTTTTAAGTCCACACCTTTGAGAAATCAGAAGAAAAATCATGTGATTGCTGTTGTGTTAGAATAGCATTCTCACCTAGGGTTCTTCTGTCAGAGAGAACGCTTCAGGTCTAAAAGGCCTCTGCCAGACATCTAGATTAGGGAATCACCTTCCAATTGGCAATCAGGAGCTGTTATTGGTGTCAGCTTATGACCAAATGCATGCTTATTAGTGAAGTTAACTAGAACACTCAGGCATTTCGCAGACTTTAGAATTTTCTTTTATGTACCTTTGAATGCTTTGAATGAATGAACAGATGGATGAAATGAGCTGGGGGAGAAGCCAGGGGACAACTTGTGGAAGTCGGCTTTCTCCTTCTAGTACATGGATCCTGAGGGTTGAACTCAGGTCACCAGGCTTGGTAGCAAACCATTTTTATGAATTTCAATTTATGTGTAGGTGTGTCTCTGCCTGTGGGTATATGCATGTGAATGCAGATGTCTGTGAAGGCCAGAGACATTGGATCCCCTGGAACTGGAGTTATAGATGGCTGTGAGCCACCATGTGGTTGCTGGGAATTGAACCCAGGACCTCTGGAACAGCAGCCAGTGCTCTTAACCCCTGAGCCACCTCTCCAGCCCCTCTAGCAAATCGGTCTTATTCACTGAGCCATCTCACAGTCCTGATTTAAATGTTTCCTTTTTTCCCCTAAATTTGTTTATTTTAATTTTAATTTTATTTTATCTGGATGTAGGTAAGTGTTGTATGTGCCTTCAGGAATCCTCAGAGGTCAGAAGAGGGCTTCAGATCCCCTAAAACAGAAGTTACAGCCATGTTGGTGCTGGGAAACAAATAGGTCCTCTATAAAAACAGTAAGGGCGCTTAACTGCTGAGCCATCTCTCCAGTGCTAGATTTTTTAAAATTTCTAAATAACTGATTTTGGAATTTTCTAATTTACTGAAGGTTAGCCTCCAATTATTTTTCCTTCCTCTTCCTTTCTTTCTTCTAGCTTTTTGTTTATGTGCTTTTATTTTTGTTTTTGTTTTGAGACAGGGTTTTGTTGTGTAGCCATGCCTGTTCTGGAACTCGCTTTGTAGGTCAGGCTGGCCTCGAACTCACAGAGATCCGTCTGCCTCTGCCTCCCGAGTGCTGGGATTAAAGACATGTGCCACCACAGTCTGGCAGGAGCCTCCAATTCTCTATTTATTTGTTTAGCTGCTTGAACATCTTTGGAACATGCATGATCCCATATTCAGATTGTTAGCACTGCCTAAAGAGCAATTTTACAGAGCGTTTCTTTGTTGACTGGGTATCTTTTAGGGATTTGCAGTCTATGGCCTCAAACTGAGTATTCCTAATCCATAATGCTTGTGTGACTGACTAGTTGATAATTATGTCTCGTTTCATAAAATCTAGTGAAATTGTACATACATTTGCTGGAGCTAAGTGACTTCGTTGTACAATCTTAGTTCTGAAGACGTTTTTATTTGTATCTTGTAACTTTTTTTTCTGGGAATGTATTTATTTATTTTGAGACGGGATCTTGCTATTTTATACTTAGTGGCTTGATGCTGGCCTTGAATTTGAATTTGTCCTGCTTCCTGAGTGCTGGAATTGATGGGGTATACCACCAAGCCCAGCTATTGATTGACTCATGCATCAGCCTCTAGGATGCTGAGATAACAGGCATGAGCCAACCCTGCATATGTGATCAACTTTAAATAGCAAATTAACTATTTTTAAAATATATCTTATTTAAGTAGTCAAGCCTGAGTACAGAATTTAGGAGCACAGACTTGAACCAGATAGCATGGATTCAAATTTTGACGTTAAAACTTACTAGGGCCAGGTGTGGTGGTACATGCCTCTAATTACGTCAGGGTGGGCAGAGAGAACCAACCCACAAAGTTGACCTCTGAGCTCCACATGTGCTCCACGGCATGTGCACCCCAGATCACCCACATACATACAACCTTAATAAATACAAATGTGAAGACAACAAAAACAATAAACAGTAAAACAATAAGACAGGTGGTGGTGCAGGCCTTTAATCCCAGCACCTGGGAGGCAGAGGCAGGCAGAGCTCTGTGAGTTTGAGGTCAGCCTGGTCTACAGAGAGTTCCAGGACAGCCAGGCCTACACAGAGAAACCCTGTCTCAAACAAACCAATGAACAAACAATAAGAAAGGAAATTTTGAGCTGGGGATGTAATTGCATTAGTAGAGTTCTTGCTTAGCATAAATGAAACCCTGGGTTCTCTTTCCAGCACTGCACAAAACCTCACATGGTGGTGCATAGCTGTATTTCCAGAACTTGAGAGGTGGGGACAGGGGGAACCAGAAGTTCAAGGTCATTCCTGCCTATACAGCAGTCTGGAAGCCAGCTTTCCCTATATGAGAATCCTCCTCTTAAAAAAAAAAAAGGCAGGGGGTGGGGAGCAGGCACCAAGGATAGCTCAACAAATAGAGGTGCTAGTTACATGTCATGACAACCTGAGTTGGTCCCTAGCACTTACAGTCTGGAAGGAGAGAGCTGACTCCTGTGCGTTGACCTCTACATGCACTTAATGACACATGCACCCATGCACGTGTACACACACAAATAAATAAATGTAGCTTAAAAAGAAAAGAGAAGAGAGCTTACTAGGTGGAGCACTTATGAGAAATGTTGTCTCAAAAACAAGCTGGGTGTGATGGTAACTCTTCTAGAATCCCGGTACCCAAAGGCAAATGCAGTAGGATCATTGCAAGTACAAGGTCAGTGAGTGTCAGGCTGTTCTGGACTACGTGCTGACACACTGCCTCACAAACCAACAGCTGGGTGTAAGACACAAAGGTAGAGACAGTAGGATGAGGAGTTCAAGGCCAGCTTTCTATTTTTTTTCCCTAGTTTTCCAAGACGGGGTCTCTCTGTGTTAGCCTTGGCTGTCCTGGACTCACTTTGTAGACTAGGCTGGCCTCGAACTCACAGTGATTCACCTGCCTCTGCCTCCCTGAGTGCTGGGATAACGCCAGCTTTCTATACAGTGAGTTCAAGGCCAGTCTAGGCCAGTCTGTCTAAAAACAAAAAACAAAAACAGAAAACCCAAACAATTGGACACATGTACATGTGCGTCCAAATATACAAGCATTCATGCACAAGCATGAACACACACAAAACAAACAAGACAACAACAAACACCATGAAAGCCAGACATGATGGTACTATACCTGTAATCACAGAAGCTGGCAGGTTGAGGCAAGAGGATTCCACTGAGTTCAAGACCAGCCTGGGCTACATAGCCAGTTCTCGGACACGCAGAGCACATTAGCATTCGGGAGGTACGAGCAGGAGGATCAGGAGTTCAAAGCCAGACTTTGCTACATGAAACTGTATCTCAAGCCTCCGCTAATCAAACAAAGAACAAAACCTCAAATCAACAGATAGAAAACCTTCCTAGCTGGATATAAATAAATTAGTGTCTCCATACAATGGAATATTATCCAGCCATAGAAGGAATGTAGTATTAGGGGCTGGAGAGAAAGCCCAGGGGCAAAGAAAGATTCCTACTCTTCCAGAGGACTCAGGTTCAGGTCCCAGCATTCACATCTGGGCCACTCACAATCATCTGTAATTCCAGCTCCAATGGATCTGACAATTCTGGCCTCCTCAGGCACCTGCATGCACTTGCACAGACATGTGTACACACATTATTTTTTTTTAAATGAAATATTGACACTCCAACATGGATAAATTTTACAAACATGATAAGTGAAAGAAACCTAAAGCAAAAGGTTATCATGAACTATGAAGAACAGGAAAAATATATATATAACCAGAAAGCAAATGAATGGTGACTGTCAGAGGCTAAAGGAAGTGGGGCCTGAAGAGCCATGGGTCACTAACACAGGTGGCACATGTCTTAAATCCTGGTACTTAGGAAGCAGCATAAGATGAATCTCTGAATTTGAGACTAGCCTCGTCTACACAGCAAGTTCCATGCCAAACAGGGCTAAAAAAAAAAATAAGAAAAAAAAAAGAGGGGGCGAGGAATCCCATAAAGGTGAAGGAGCTAGCTCAATCAGTCAATGAAGTGTTTGCTATACAGGTATGAGGGCCTAAATTCATTCCCCAGAACACATCTAAGAAACTGTGTAGGGTGGGGTGGGGTGGATTTGTGGTTCTAGCCCTAGGGAGGCCTAGACAGAAGAATCTCTAGAGTTTGCTGGCCCGCCAGGCAGGCTATGACAAGATCCTGTCACAAGGCCAGGCGTGGTGGTGCACACCTTTAATCCCAGCATTCGGGAGGCAGAGGCAGATGGATCACTGTGAGTTTGAGGCCAGCCTGGTCTACAAAGAGAGTTTCAGGGTAGCCAAGAGAGACCCTGTCTCGGGGGCAAAAAAAACACGCACATGGATATACACATGCAAGAAGTCTTGGGTTCAATCCCATAAATGGTGTGTGGTTGCTCTTGCCTGCAATCCCTGCAACTCTAGGAATACAGGAAGTACAAGCTACTCCTCAGCTACATAGAGTTCAAGGGCAGCCTGGGATACATGAGGCAGCCTGGTTTCAAAACAAAACAAAATCAGCAACAACAACAAAACAGAACTAAAAACACAATTGGTCATAGAGAATTTTAGAAATGTATAGAACAGGCATTACCTTAGACCACTTCAATACAGCAATGACGGAAGAGAGGCCCTTGAAATCTGAATTGTTTTGGTGCTGAGTTTCAAAACCAGAGCCGGGCACATGCTAAGCACATGTTCTACCACCAAAGGTACACTTCATACCAATCATTTGAAATGCCACCAGGTTCCTTGTCCTCATCCCTTGGTAACTATGATGTATATTAAGTTTTGAGAAACTCTGGTGCATAGATATAGACTGGATGGGTACTAAAGGCAAAATAATCCAAATTCTAGGTTCTTCCTCTTTTTAAAATTATTTCCTGGCTTTCCTCACAAAATGGGCAATGCATTTTTATAGTATCCCTTTCAGTTCTCTGAGAAAGAACAGACACAGGTATATATATATATATATATATATATATATATATATATATATATATAAACACATACATACGCATACACAGAGGATCATATTTTTAGTGAGTTGTCTATAGTAGCAAAATTATGTGCTTATACAATGCTATTTAGGTTGGGAACTCTAGGCTAGGGCATGTGAAAGACATGGTCTTTGCTATCCAATTACTTAGAAATTCTTGTGCTGGGTGTGGTGATTTAAGACCGTAATCTCAACAATTAGGAGGCTGAATTGGGAGGATTACTGCAAGTTTGAGGCCAGCCTGGGCTGTAGAATAAGACCCTGTTTCACAAAATTAACAATAAAAGCAATACTTGCCAAAGAGATAAGATGGCCACTGAATAGCCTTGGCACCAGTGTGTGAGTAGTTGGTTTGACAAGTGGAATAGTGGCAGAGAGGGTTAATAGGAGGATGGTAGGCAAGATTTGAGGACATTCATGCCCACATTGCCCCTCATAGGTGCTTACTCTTTTTTTTTTTTTTTAGACAGGGTTTCCCTGTGTAATCCTGGCTATCCTGGACTCACTTTGTAGACCAGGCTGGCCTCGACTCACAGCAATCATCCTGCCTCTGCCTCTCGAGTGCTGGGATTAAAGGCATGTGCCACCACCACCGCCGCCTGGCTTTTTCTCCCCCTCAATACAAGGTCTCTCTGTGTAGCCTTGCCTGTCCTGGACTTGCTTTGTAGACCAAGGTGGCCTTGAACTCACAGCGATCCGCTTGTCTCTGCCTCCCGAGTGCAGGGATTAAAGGCTTATCATCATCATCATCATCATCATCATCATCATCATCATCATTATTATTACTGTTAGTGTGTGTGTGTGTGTGTGTGTGTGTGTGTGTGTGTGTGTGTGTGTGTGTGAATGCAGGTAAATGTGGACATCAGAGCCTAACCTTTGGGAGCCTGTCCTCCTGAGGATCACACTCAAGTCATTAGGCTTCATGCATGGGCCACCTTGACAAGGCCGCTGTTCTGCTCTTCTTTCTTCCTAAGAAAGATTTACCCTTATTTTTAATTATGTGGATGTGTACATGTGAGTATAGGTGCCAGTGGAGTCCAGAAGAAGGTGTTGGATCCCATGGAGCTGGAGTTGGAGGGAGTTGGAGGAGCCCAGTGTGGGTGTGGGTGCTGGGAACCAAACTTCTATCCTCTTGGAGAGCAGAGTATAAGCAGTGTTAACCTCTGAGCTATTTCTTTGGGTTCCCTCCCCACAAAACAGGGTTCTTCTGTGTAGCCTTTGCTGTCCTAGACTCACCTTGTAGACCAGGCTGGCTTTGAACTCACGGTGAACCACCAGTCTCTGCCTCCTAAGTGCTGGGATTATACCCAGCACACCCAGCTCTTCTGAGCTATTTCTTTAGGTCCTCCTCCTCCCCGCCTCCTCTTTTCTTTTTCTTTTTTTTACTATGTAGACCAGGCTGGCTTAGAACTCACAAAAAGCCAACTACCTCTGTCTCCTGAGTGATGGGATGAATGTATATGTATCTGGAGAGATGGCTCACTGGTAAAGAGCACTTGTCCTTGCAGAGTACCTGGATTTGAGTCCCAGCACAAACATAGTGGACTGCAACCATTCCTAATGGCAGTTCCATGGAATTTAGGGAGACCTTTTAAAAAGTCTCAAAAATATATTTATTTATTTTATTTTAATGTATGAGTGTTTTTAAACATCTCTCTTTGGAGCCCTGACTGGCCTGGAACTTGCTCTGTGGAGCAGTCTGGCCTCACACTCATAGATCTGCCCACCTCTGCCTCCCTAGTGCTGGGACTAAAGGCGTATGCCTCCACTCCAGCCCCCTCACCCCCATCTTGACAAAGTTTCTCTGTGTAGCTCTGACTGTCTTCGAGCTCGCTCTGTAGACCAGGCTAGCCTTGGACTCACAGAGATCTGCCTGCCACTGCCCCCCTGAGTGCTGGGATTGGCAGTGACATGCCCTGGCTTCAGCCTGGGTATTGTGAGACCCTGCCTCAAAACAAATTAAACCAGTAGCCGATTGGTGGTGGCAGTGGCGCACGCCTTTAATCCCAGCACTCGGGAGGCAGAGGCAGGCAGATTGCTGTGAGTTCGAGGCCAGCCTAGTCTACAAAGTGAGTTCAGGACAGCCAAGACTACACAGAGAAACCCTGTCTCAAAAACAAAACAAAACAAAACAAAACAAAACAAAACAAAAAATTAAAGCAGTAAACCAACCAACCAACCAGCCAAAAACCTAAAAGAGCCCACAACTTAAAAATGATTTTTTTTTTTTTACTAAAAGGGAAGCCAAATGTAGAAATCAGCTCTCTCTAAGGAAATGGAGACGAAGAGAGCTGATACACTGACGAGAAATACTGGTACCTCTTCAACCAAAGACTTTGAAGACTTATTTGGAAAAATAAGCAGAGAGAAGTGCCAAATAAGAGGACAAGTTAAATATGATGGCAGCGGCCTGTCAGGAGCAGGTCATGACAGTTCAGTGTGAAAGAGACCCTGGCGTGGTGGAGCATGCCTTTAATCCCAGGACTCAAGAGGCAGAGGCAGGCAGATCGCTGTTAGAGGGAGAGGGAGGGAGGGAGGGAGGGAGGGAGAGAGAGAGAGAGAGAGAGAGAGAGAGAGAGAGAGAGAGAGAGAGAGAGAGAGAGAGAACTTGACACTAGAGAATCTGCAACATGTCAAAAACCCCAAGTGCCTACACTACCTAAAAAATGGTCAGAAGGCCAGGTTTGATTGGAATAGAATACAGAAGGCCGTGTTTGATTGGAATAGAATAGAGGGTTTGGGAGGAATATGGAAGAAAAGGAGACCAGAACCCTAATTAATAGAACCCTGAAAGCCAGGTGAAGGGTCACAGACTTTGGCTTCAGGGAATAGCTATGACTGTTTCTTCCCCCAACCCCCCAAGACAGGGTCTCTCTGTGTAGCCTTGCCTGTCCTGGACTCACTTTGTAGACCAGGCTGGCCTTGAACTCACAGAGATCTATGTGTCTCTGCCTCCTAAATGCTGGGATTAAAGGCGTGCACCATCACGCCCGGCTTTAATTTTTAATTCTATGTATATGTACATGTCTCTGTGCATGTGACTGGATTCTGGTCTTCTGCAGAACTAGTATACACTCATAACTGCTGAGCCATATTTCCATGCCTCGTCTTTTGTTAAGATCCTTTTTTACCTTTAGCATTGTGTGTTTTTAGGTGTGTTTTGCTTTGTTTTTGTGGGGTATTTTTGTTTGTTTTGTTTTGACTTTTAGAGACTGGGTTTCTCTGTGTAGCTCAAGCTGTCCTAGAATTTACTCTGTAGACTAGGCTGGCTTTGAACTCAGAAATCTGCCTGAGTTCTTTCTGGCCTCTGGGTGCTAGGATCAAAGGCGTGTGACACCAAGCCAGGCAGGGTTTTGTTTTGTGTCTCTGACAAGGTCTCAAGTAGCCCAGACTGGAGCAATACACTCCTGCTTCAGCCTCCTGAATGTTGGGATTACAAACTTGCTACAAGGTTTATTTTGATTAAGAACCGTATTTAACCAATTGTGTAGCACATACCTTTACAGCACCTGGGAGACACAGGCAGGCAGTTCTCTGTGAGTTAGAAGCCAGCCTGGTCTATATAGTGAACTCCAGACCAACAGGCATCACACAATGAGACCCCATTTCAACAGCAACAATTAAAAAACAAACCAAAAAACCCCCCAATTCATTAATCTAGTCTTAGGGGCCATGAGAATGCTATAATATCTGCATTTGGAGGGCAGAGGCAGGTAGGTCTCTGTAAGTTTGAGGTCAGCCTGGGCTACATAGTGGCCAACCAGGACTATACAGTGAGATTCTGGTTAACAAAAACCAAAACAACAACTTACTAATGTAGTCTTAGGGGGACTGGGGAGTAGTTAGTGGATTGAGTAGTTTCCCCTGCCAGGGCCTCTAAGGTGATTTTAGCCTTCTTCCTCATTTTGCCACTTTGGTAACAAAATCTAGAAAGTTTGTTGGTCCTTTACAGAGTTAAGTTTCACCAGACATACTGTCTCTCTGTTTAGACTAGGGGTGCTGAGAGGGCAGAGGCCTGGCCTTCCTCAAGCTTGTTCCTTCTCCAGTAGCTAGAGCACTTAGCTCGGTGCTCAACCTGCTGTCCTGCCGGAGTACATCTGCAAGCATTTAGCTTGGTTGCACCTGGGTTTGCTATTCGTTATTTGCTGAGATTTTCAAATGACAAATAGGGGCAAGGAACCCTCCCCAACCCCACCTGCCTCTGGAACATAAAAATAAAACAGGATGGAATGTTGGGTGAGAAAATGAAACATGGTCGGACCATGGTTTGGAGAGAGAGGAGAATGGGGAGGATGTAAAGTGAACTGCTGGAGAGCACAGTGATGCATCAACACCCACCAAGGCTTCTAGTGTACCTTTCCCTTACTCAGTCCCATTTCAACTATGGTGATGTAGGTAGAATGAACTGGTCTGCTGGCCTGAGATGCTGCTTCCCACACCTGACTTCACCTTCAGTTGACTGAAGTGCTGAACAGGAAGGGACAACCAGAAGCTGCCAATTTGCTTCATTCTGATAATTCTAAAGCTCTCAATCAGGAAGATTTTTTTTTTTGTCATAGGGCTACGCTGTTTGACTAGAGAGACAAGGCTTTTGATTACAGAACAAAGCAGAGAATTAACATAATTATCCTTGTGGATTTAGTCCAAGGTTAGTTTGGAACCTAAATTACCCTGGGACCCTCAAATGCCCTGCTTTGTCTGTGAAGCATCAGGAGGGCAGGGCCCAGTCCAGTGTTCTTCCTAGGTCCATGTGCTACACCTAGACAGCCTGGGGTTAGCCATTGCTGATATAACTCTAGCATGAGTGCAGTGGTTTAAGGTGCTCATAGGATGTCCCTGTGAGGGTAATACAGCATGTACATTGGTTTCCGTATTTTAGAGTTGGGGGAGGGGACACACAATGAAGTACGTGGCATCAGGCTGGCTCTACTTCTTGGCCAAATATTAGGGCTTATTTGAGGCCCCCCTACTAGTTATCAACAAGACAGGACTAGGCTCTGGTTGTCAGATTTCTCCTAGAGCATCTTTCTATTGCACCAAGGTACTCTTGTCTGCGTCAACACCTGCTAGGGATGGGAGAATTATGAAAGACAATTCTTCCTGGAAAAAGGCTGTTTTGACACTTAATGAAAGTGTTGCATTATAGTGAAAATATTTTTGGATGTGGAGGTGGGACTACGGGAATTCCTGGCTCAGAAACTCTGAGTGACCTTGAGCAAGCCACTCATAGATGCTTAAGAAACTTAGTTTCCTCAGTCAAAAAAACCAAGAGTTGAAGTGAGATACAAGTCGAGTAACATAAAGGAAAGGGCTTGTCACTACTCTGATGCTATACAAATGCAAGGCAGTCTTGTTATGGTTATGTTAGGGTGCTAGCCTCAACTACAGTAATCATTATTATCTCTCATTATTATCTCCACGCTTGAAAGGGTTCCCACAGCTCTCCCCACACTGATCCTTGGCTTCCCATCATCTCCTGTAGGGCAGGAAGTCTGTCCCCCAACAGGAAAGGGCTCAAAAAAGCTACAGTTTCACCCAGGAAGCAACCATTCTCCCCCAACCTTCATTTTGCCGGATAAATGATGCAGCCAAATGGCAAAAACAAACAAACAAACAAACAAACAAACAAAACCACCACCACCACAGCAACAAAACAAACAAACAAAAACAGACCAGTGCAAATTGATGTGTCCAAAATCTATTTCAGCCTCAGAATGGGGAGCAGAGTAGCCCTAAGGTCATAAGGCCTTAAGATCAGTGATGATTTAGTAATTACCAGAATAATTAAAATCAGGGAAGACAGTCAACTTCAAGCAGGGTCTGCAATACCAAGCCACATGGAGGTGATTTCCCTGCTAAGTAATGCATATTGAGTTCATATGTTGATTAACTTAAACATATTTCTGAATCCTCATTTTCTCTTGGTGAAAAACATTTTTTAAAATGGGTGTGTATGTGCATTGGTGGGCAGGTGTGGCCAAGTAAAACAGCTAGTAAAGAGATTCCCACGGCAAAATAGGATGGTCCTCCCGTGTCTACATTGCTTGAAATTAGTGTTGAGGGTAGTGAGGACAGGCAACAAGGGGTAATAGAACATCAGATCTCAGACAATAGCAGAGCCGCCATAGTTAGCTGCTTTTTATGCTCATACACATCCCTTAGTGCAGGTGAGGGAAACAGCAGGCAAGTCTCAACTGCCATTTGTGAAGTCTTTACAAAGGAGAGAAAAAAACACCCCCTCGCTTAGAGGTGGAACCTCCGGCCTAGGGGTGGTGGAAGTGGAGGTGGGGTAGGGAGAAGAGAAAGACATTATTCCTGCCGTTTCCTTCTAGTTCAAATGACCTTCTCTGGCTTCCTTAGCGTAGATAATAAGTGGTAAGTATATCTGGACATGAAGAATATTTTTCCAAATTCTTATTATTTATTTCACATTCTGTTTAGAATTCTCTAGGAACTGCTAGACATCTCCCCTGATACCCTCTGAGCTGAGACAATACCTTCGAAGTCCTCACCGCCAGATCAGGGTTGGAGCTGCTAATAAACACCCTAAGACTGAAAGCAAGTCAGCCAGCAGCTTCATCTCCGCAAAGCCTCTCTCTCTTTAGAGTTAATGTAAAGTCATCAGAGTTCGAACGTGGACCACAAGCTTCTAAGCCCTTCAAGTCCCCGAGATGGCCTTCGATATAAACACAGGAAGGATTTATTCCTTTGGCCTGGCGGGCGGTCGTTAGGTTAAAGGGGAAGGGTCAGGGGGTTCAGATTGGTGTCTCCAGAGCCCAGGGGAAAAGCAAGCAGAAACCAAACCCACGGTCCTCTCCTAGGCAGGTTTTCCTCTGCAAGCCTTGCAAGCTTCCTTCTTTACAGACCTTTCTTCCCTGTCCTCCTTTCTCCCTCGGGTCTCCCCGCGAACCCAGATGCCTTCACACCCAAGCAAGGGATGCCCACTGAGGGTGACCCAAGGTTTTTGTAGCCTGGGAGGTTGCCACGAAGAGTGGGCCGAGCGGGAGTCGCAAGACGAGGCGGCGAGACCGGGCATTTTTCTTTGCCTAGCACCTGTCCCACTTCGGCACCCGGGCTGGGGCTGCGCCTGAGCGCGGCCTCAGTTCTGGAGCGCCAGAACCACGCACGGAGGTAGCCAAGGGTGGGGAAGTAAGGGGCCTGAGGAAGGGCGGGGTGTCTGGCGGGGACGTTCCCCTTAGGCAAGACCCCCGCCCCCCTACATAGACATAGTCAATAAAACAAAAAACAAAAAACCGGGGAGAGCGTGTTACACATAAAACAGGAGCGAAAACGATCGCTCTCCGACCCCGAACGGCGTTGCGGCACCCCCCTCCTCCCCTTCCTGGAGCGGAGGGCTGGTTGGGGAAGGTGGCTCAGTTCTTCCCCCGTGGCCAGTGCGGGGTCTGCGGCTGCCCGGCGAGGTTCCGGCTTCCCCGGGGCTGGTAGGGGGGAGCCCCGAGAACTGCAGGCCCGCCCCCTTCTTCCTCCTCCTTCCCCTCCTCCCCACGTGTCCTCCCGGAGCCCAGCGGCCTGATCCCAGCACCCCCCCCCCTTCCTCGCCACCTCCCTCCTATTCCCGCTTTGCCCGCTTCCCGGGCGGTGTAGAGAAGAGCAAAGTTGCGACAGCAGCCAGGGGGCTCTGCCCAGGTGAAGGGGGCGCTGTGACGGGGGCGGGAACGGCGTGGCCCTGCGGCGGGGGCGGGGGGGTTGAGGATAAAGAAACTTGCTTTCCGCAGCCCCCACCCTGCGCGGGTTCGGATCTTGCGTGAACCGAGCCCTCGTGGAGAGGCTGCAGCGCCGCCGGGACCGAGGCCGGCACCCCGACCCAGACCAAGATCGGGACTGCGCGCTTAGGCGGGCTAGCAAGGGCAGGCAGGCCGGCACCCAGGCAAGGGCGGGGTGGGTGACCGTACACCGGACCGAACCACCGACTCCGGTGGCGTGGGCGCGGGCCGAACCCGGAGTGGGCCGAGTTGGGTGGCGAAGTAGGACGTGGATTCGGGGGGCGGGGCGCAACGGGAGGGGGGAAACCAGGCCCGGCCTGACTGGCCTGGGCGTGGGGGCGGGGGGCGAGTTCGGGGCACTTGCTGGGCTCTGGACCGAGCGCTAGGGCGGGGCGGCGCTAGGGGCTGGGCCCGACCGGCGAGGAGAGGGCGAGGGGAGGGAGAGCAGGGGGTGGAGTAGGGGCGTGGAGTTGCGAGCGGGGTCTGGCCTCGGCCGGGGGCGAAGGTAGATCTGCGGGGCCGAGAGCGGAGGGAGGGAGGCCCGAGGCAGCGCGGCGGCGGCAGCGAAGGCCAGCTTCCGCGGAGTTTGTGCCCTGGCTTCCCGGCTGGGCTCTGGCCGCCTCACGCGCACAAATGGGGTTAGGGGACTGACTGGTAAGCAACTCCTAGTGTTAGACGGTGTTCCGTGGCGATTCCGGGAAAACTGAGGGAAGACGCCGTCTGCAATATGCCGCACCCCCCACCCACTTCTTAGCATCTGGATTCTGCTCTTTGGGGGCCTCGGACCCTCCCCACCACAATCCTTTCACTCTTCCAGCACCTTTCCGGTCTTCCTCTCATCCTTGGCCATCTGAATCTCCTAGGGGTATGCTTTTGAAGGGTAAAAGGCGTCGGGGGCGGGGGTTGCACTTTCTCTCCCTTGGGAAAAGCCTAGTTTGTATCATATTCCTGCGAGGTAATGTTCCTTGGCGTCGTGTGGACATTGGGGTTTAGATCATTTAAGCCTCCCCTCCAAGCTCTTGATGGCTTTTAAGGAAAGGGACGGATCCCTGGATTTTCATGACTAGAATGGGGTTTGAGGACTGGAATTTACTCTCAGCTCACTTCCATTACCAACCTCCTTACTATGAACCATTTCTGTAGGGACTGGAACGTGGAGGGTGGGATACGGGAGCATTAATGTGCTTATCTGTCTTTCTGTAGGGTCGGCGTGGCGAAGGACAGCTAGTGTCAGAGGAAAAGTAGACAACAGTCCAACTCAGGTCACCCCCAGTATTACTTCGGCGAGGGGGACAAAGCTAAGGGCATGTTGGTGGGTTGGGGCCCAGTTTAAGAGTAAGGCTGAGTAGTCGCCCCCAGAAGGACTCTTCCCTGGTGGGGAGAGAAAGGCGAGCCCCAGCTCCGGGGAGGGTTCCGGGGAAGGAGATGGAGGGTGGCGACGATTGGGGGGGGGGGTACGGGAAGAATGGGAGAGTCACACCCTGCTTGCAAGGGGAGACTCCCTCAGGCTCCTGGGAAAGGGGGACTGAATACGTGTGCTCTGTGGTCCTGGGGCAGGGGAGATCAGGGGATGGTTTAAGGAGTGATTTGCACACTGGCTCTTGCACTAGTGGCCTGAGAAAGTCAGGTCGGGGGACAAGGTGGAGAACGTTGGAAGGAAGGCAGACAACCAACCCTCTAGCCTCAGCGCCCTAATCATCTCCCTTACTCAACCTCCCTCTTTAGGGGCGTCGAGGTGGGGGGGCGTGGAGCTCTTGGAGCCCCGCGGATTGAGTGCCTCTGCCTTCCTTGGGAGTCTATCTTTTTGCCCAGCTTGCTACAGCTACCATTGCCTCCCTCTCCGGAATCCGCTCGGTTCTCTAGCGATCCCCTCCTCCTCCTCTCCCCTCCCCTCCCAGTGTCACCGGGGCTGCTTGGCTCTGCCCCCTTCGCCGCCGCTTGCTCCCAGCTTTAGTCCCTCCTTCTCATGCTTGCTCCCTCCCTTCGCTGCCTCCTCCCCATCCCCCCCCCGCCTAGAAAGCATTCTGGGAGTTGTAGTTTGTAGCAGCGTTGGCTGGCGCCGCCCGCCAACAAGGCTGGACTCGACTTCCCGTCGAGCCCTGCAACCGGCACCCACTCCACCAGGCTTTGCTCACACACACAGACACACACACACACCGCTCTCCCCCTCACTCTTTCGCTCGCCGCGGTGCTGCCAGTGTGTGGCTCTGTCTCTCCTCCGCTTTGCTGAGCCCTCCCTTCTTCCTCTCAGTTCCTAGAGTCCGACCGCCGCCGCCGTGAGAGGAGAAGGAGGTCGGTGGTGATAAGGGGCGGAGGGGGGCATCGGATCCCGGCAGTGTTAGGAGGGTGGTGGTTCAAAGAGGGTGAGAGGGAGCTGGGGTGGCGGCCTGAGCCTCCCCGCGGAGCCGACCCGGGAACAGGTGCGTCTTTTTTCTCTCTCCCCCAACCCCTCCACCCCTTTTGACTCCCCGGCTTTTTCGTCTTCCCCCCACCCGCTTTTTCTATCCTAAGCCTTTCCCCAACCCTGTGGGTTCCTCTATCCTCAGCTTCTCAGTTTGCCCCCCCCGGGGGGGCGCCGTCCTCTTCGTGTCCCCGGACGTAGAGCTCCCTGGAGCTCCCTCTGTCCTCGCCCCTCCCTTCGGGACAGCTCCCCTCCACTTCCCACCTTCGTACCCCATCCCTGCCCTGCCCTGCCCTATCCCCTACTCGACCTCTTTCTCTTTTAGCCAGGTGAGACTTGTTCACCACGATCCAGGAGAGTCTTCCCCTCGGCTGGGCGGGGGTCTCCATGGAAACGGGGGTCGGTAGATCCTAGGGGGGTTAACCATAGGAATTACCCCACTCCACAGAAAGGGAGGTGGAGACTATGGTCTTGGAATTACCTGGCCCCAAACCCTGATCTAAGGATTCGACGATCCGAAGGGAACCTGGCCAACAGGGCAGGGCGAGAAAGGGCTTGCTATTTTTTTTTGGGGGGGGGTGGTGGTTGTCTGTGATGAAGTCTTGAAGAGACTGGGAGAAAATGCCCTCCAACCTAGGAGGTGGAGGTGCGACGGGTGCTCTTTCAGGGTTGCTTTCTCCTATGTTCTGGGGTGCAGGAACCATAGGGTAAGGGGTACCCCTAGGTGGCGGCGGGGCCTGGGTTCGGGAGTGGGAGTGCTGTGATGGGGGCAGGGGCAATTATCCGAGTCCCTGGAAAAAAGGCGGGGGATGACTTCGGAGCGCCCAGGCTCCGCTGCCCTCGCTCTAGGGGCGGGGGCTACCGGACCAGGAGAAGCAGGGAGGGTGCTCAAATTGAAGGAGAATGAGATGGGGGCAATTCATACTGGCCCCGGCAAGCCTGGTGGGAGACCTGGCTTGCAAGCCCTCAACCAGCTTCGCGCCAGGCCTGGAGGCTAGGGGTCTGCTAGGAAAGCAGAGAGCTGGAAAGGAGGGAGGCTCCGGTTACGGGGCCGGATTTCGGGATCAGGGGCAATCCCCTAGCCCTTGGAGAGGGAGGGAGAGGGATGGCCACGAACCCCAGGGTTCCTCCACCCTGGTTCCTAAGGGGCGTGAGGAATGGACAGCAGGCCCTGAAGAGCTTGATTGGAGCGGATCGTGGCTGGGGAGTGGGGGGGCTTGGTGGTGGTCTTCGGGGGGAGTAGTCCGGCGGCGGGGCGGGCGGGCGGGGCGTGGGGCTCTGGCGGGCGGCGGGGCGGGGCCGGGGCGGCGCTGCTGCCGCTGCCGCCGCCGCCGCCGCCGCCGCCGCCACCGCCGCTGCTGCTCCTGCTGGGGCCGCTGCCGCTGTTGCCGCCGCCGCTTCTGGGCGGGGAACCGAGGCCAAAGAAGAGTCCCGTGCCGGGGCAGAAGGCTCAGGCGGCGCGAGGTGGGGAGGGGACCTTTCTGCGGGCGGGGGCAGGCTGGGGGTGGAGTCCCCGACGGGGGGGGGCGGTACGAGCTAGGGCGACGACGACGGGGAGCCCCGGGGGCCCGGTTCGTGGGGGGCTAGGTGCTGGGAGAAGGAAGGGGGGGTGGGTCCCACGACGGGCCTCGTGGGCTTGGCTCCAGGAGGTTTGGTTTCGGGACTGATCCTTGTGGGGGCGCCCAGGGGGCAGGAAAGCGATGCAAAGGTGAACTGGACGGGGGGGTGGGGGGCTCCTCGCTGGGGTCCCGCGGAGAGGAAGGCTGGGCCAGAGGGTCGTCCGGGCAAGGCTGGGAGGAGCTGGCCGCACCAAGGCTGGGGTTTTAGCGTTATGGAGGTGCAGGAGATTGTTCTATCGAAAGATGTGGTCGAGAGGAAAGGCGGGAGGAAAGCACGCTGCAAACCCAGGAGGCCCAACACCACAGGCCGGTGGGGGTGCCCTTCTTTTCCACTCAAGCCTCCCCTCTCCTCCTTATTTGAAGCGCTATGTTTTTTGTTGCATTGTTTTGAAAATTTCAAGGTTGCCTGATCAAACTGTCGACGTGGAGATACTTTCTCATTATTGCTGTTTTCTCGAGTAGACAGCAAGGACAGGCTTCACTTGTAGAGCATTCTTCTAGCCCAGCGTCTTAGGGAATCTTTGCACGAGTGTGGGAAGGGAGCCTGTAAAGCAAGCCACAGATGAATACTCTCAAGGCGATTTGGAGGTCGTCCTCATGACACAGGGGGTAGAGCACAGTTGCAGATAGCTTTGCTTAGACTTCTGGGGTACACTTGAAGGCTTCAGGGGTTACCGTGCTTCTTTCAGCTTAGAGGGCTGTTTCTCAGAATCACGCTGCAGAAACGTTTCATTGAGAAAGAAGTGGGGGCATGAATTTGGAGTTGAGAGTTGATTAGCTTCCTAATAAAATTCTAACGATAGGAGGAAGTTATCTTTTTAGTGGCCATCTAGTGCTATTCTGTTTAGTATGTGCTCTCCTTGAATGCTGGGATTGAGGGGCTTTTCTCATTTGGGAAAACTGTATGTGGTGTAGTCAAGGATGTTTGGGCAGTTTTAGGGTCCATACTTGAATATGATGGCACCGGGTGGTACAGACCATGACAGTCTGTAGGAAAGAAACCTACAAGATTCCACTGGGGATTAAACGACATAATCCCATTCCAAGAATCACCCAGAGGCTCCAAAAGGAAGTGAAAGGTTGAAAAGGAACCTGTAAAAAATTTGACAGAGAAGCAAAAGTAGCAAGAAAGCCTGAGGAAGCAACAGGAGGCTTGGTGAGTCAAGTTAAAAGAAACTGAAGTTCCATGATACACTTGAGGATTGCCATGGGCATCTTGAGGAGTTCATTAGGCATTATTTGCACCTGAGCAAACTGTCTTGCTGTGAATCTGGGAGATGGGAGTCACAGGTCTTGGGCACAGAGGCTTAGTAAAACTGACTTGTTTTTGTTTTTTGTTTTTGGGTTTTTTTTTGTTTTTTGTTTTTCAAGACAGGGTTTCTCTGTGTAGTAACCCTGGCTGGCCTGGAACTCTCTCTCTGTAGACCAAGCTGGCCTTGAACTCAGATCCGCTTGCCTCTGCCTCCCAGGTACTGGTACTGGGATTAAAGGTGTGAACCACCATGCCTAGCTAAACTGGACCTTAAGGGATTTTCACACTAATGAAAACAGAGGCAGGGGGTGGGGTGGGGGGCGGGCGGATATACTTTTGTGAGTATGGACTAATCAAGGTAAAGTTACTCTAAACTGACTTTTTTTTTGTTATTCAAGACAAGGTTTTTCTGTGTAGCCTTTGGCTGTCATGAACTCACTTTGTAGACCAGGCTGTCTTTGAATTCACATTGATCTGCTTGCCTCTGCCTCCGCAAGTGCAGGAGCAGGGATTACAGGTGTGAGCCACTACACCCCAGCTTTTTTTTTTTTTTCTAGACAGGATCTCTCTGTGTTAGCCTGTCCTGGACTCGCTTTGTAGACCAGGCTGGCCTCATACTCTCAGCGACCCGAGTGCTGGGATTAAAGGTGTGGACCACCATGCCTGGCTCATACTCTTGCTTCTAAACTGACTTTGAAAAGTCTGACTCTTGCTGGGTAGTGGCTCAGGCCTTTAGTTTGTTTGTTTGTTTGTTTTTTGAGACAAGATTTCTCTGTGTAGTCTTGGCTATGTCGGACTCACTTTGTAGACCAGGCTGGCCTCGAACTCACAGAGATCTGCTTCCTGAGTGTGGCACAGGCCTTTAGTTCCAGCATTTAGGGTGCAGAGGCAGGCAAATCTCTGATCTACAGAGTGAGTTCCAGGATAGCCAGGGTTACACAGAGAAACCTTGTCTGAAAAGAAAGTCTGAATCTCTTACCAGATTTGAAGAAAGAGTATGTATGTTTCTTTGCATTCTGATTCCGAGATGAAAAGGACAAGATACCTAAGTGATAGAGGAAGGGGAAGAAATGCAGAAGTCTGGGTTGAATAGACTAGTTCTTTAAAACAAAGAAATAAGGAAAGGATGGCTAATTATTTGGGATAGGGCAGAGGAAAGCTAAGTGAGTCTTAGCCTGCTTTGCTCATGGCCTCTGTATTCAATTCAAAGTAGAGGGAAGTTCCAGAAGAAATGGGCCTGCACCAAGGGCACCCTCAGGGATCTGGGTATTTGATTTGCCAGGCCTGGTAGAGAGGATGTGTGGGGTGGTGAAAGGTCCTTCTCTTTCTCACTGGCTTAGAGGCTCTTAGGAAGCAAAGAAGGTTTGGGGGGGGGACTGGTTTATAATTGTGGGTTATTCATGATGCACTTCACTACACACTAAAGGTGGCAGAGGAGCTCAAGGCATGATTAATCTACACTGGGGGCTTTAGGGAGGAGCTTTGCTGAGAGAACCAGAATCATAGGAGAAAAAGAAGGAAGGCAAAAGAGGTCAGGAAGAGAGTCTGTATGTAGCGCAGTGAAGGGGAAAAGGAAGATGAACATCACTGTTCCCATGGCAAGCCTACCTAAGAAGAAAGCAGTTAAGTTGAAATCTCCAGGGCAATGTTTTCTAAAGAAAGTTCGAAGATCCTTTAGGGCTCTTTACACGTTAGTACTAGAATTGCTAAGGCTGGAGTAAGAAAGAAGATCTTGGATAGCCATAGGGCTAGGAAGAAACTGGCATTTAGAGAGAAATACAAATATATTTACCTGTAAAGAAGTAGATATTCATTTTAAGAATTAAACATGTACAATATGGGCCAGGCATGTAAAAATACTTGTCTAGCATGTGTGATTGCTTGGATTCAAGTCTTAGTATTGAAACGGGGGAAAAAAAAACCACAACGTGAAAGAAAAGGAGATTAATAAAGAGCTGTAGGGGAGAGGCATTCAGATGCTGTTTAAGGCTGGTATTAAGGAGTGTAAAGATTCATTTTTGATAGCCACTACTGTGGGAGGACTCAGGAAACAGAAAGTAGCTGGGATTAAGCTGAAACAGTTCTTAGGAAATCCAGATGAATGTAAGGATTCTGAATGGGAAAAGGGAGTCTTGGTCTTAGACAGAATGGAGAATAGGAAAAAGAAAGGAAATTTCTTAATGTTAGCATTGGAAGTCAGACTGAGTCTGTGTCTGTTCAAATCTTTAGTGTCAGGACAGCCAAAGATGAGGAAATAAGTAATTTACCTTTCTGTCACTAAGGGATTCTAGGGCAGTATTTTATATGATCTCTTATATGAGCCAGGCATTATTCATGCCAGTCTGTAAAAGGTAGGAAATCATACTCTTTCTAAATCATATCCTTTCCTGCTGTTCATAACTTTAAAGTGGTCTTTTATGTTGGGGATGTTCTTTAGTGAATTAAGGTTGTGTTCTGGTCAAGAGAAAAACTTAAACGCTGTTTCTGCCCCCTTAATGCCAATACACTCTTAAAGGTTTTTTGTTTTGTTTTTGAAAGCAACAGCAACTCTTCCTTTATAAAACGTGTAACAATTGATCATTTTTATCAGAGTAAGTGTAGCTTTGTTAAGGAATGATGGGGAAAAAACTCCTGAGTGTGTGTGTGTGGGAGCAAGCAAGGGAAGAATACCCTGGTTGGTTAGTTTGTTAGTTACTTAGTTACTTACTTAGTTAGTTAATCTTTTGTGAGGTGGGGTCTATGTAGACCAGACTGATCTTAAACTCACAGATATCTATCTACCTGCCTCTATCTCCTAAGCACTTGGATAAAGGTGCACGGAATCCCACTCCCACCCCGCCACCTTTTAAGTAAACTGCAGGCCAAGTGTCAAGGTTGTGCTTTCCCCTTGGAATTTGAAGATGTGGCTTATTATCTGTAAAATGCAGTCATCTTCAGATTTCCCCCAGTAGAGTTAAATAAGACAAGATGTGGCTTCATTTGGATTTGAAGATTTGAATTTGAGCTAAAGATTTGTGAAGGATTGAATTCTCTGGAACAGCAGCTTTGTGTTTGCTTACCTTATTCCTAAGGTATGTCTAGAAATCTAGAAATCTTAGTGTAGGAACATTTAAGGGTACAGTACAATTTTGCCAATCCCGAGGTATGAGGACAAGAAGGAGGTCTGTATTTTTCTGAGTTCTGTGAAATGTATAATATACAAATATGATCCCAGGGAGAAGATGCACTGAATACTTGGATCTATGAGACGATTGAATATATTTTCTCATGAAGAGTCTTTACTCAGTTGAACTTGGTTCTACCATGCCCAGGTGAGCTTGCATACTAATTAATCTACTTCTTTGGAGGCAGAACTGTGCTAGAGTCCTTGTTCTTCATCTTCCTAGCAATATAGCAGGAAGTAAGTCATTAATGTTCTTGAGCCTCGGCGTTCTCATCTAGACAATGGAGATAATATTAATATTATAGGATGGTTAGAGTTATGTACGATAAAATGTATATAGTAACTGCTAAGGTCCTTAGAAAATGGGATATATTTTTAGAACTAAAATTTCTTATTGTGTACAGTAGCAGAATGAAACCAAAAATTCATTCTGCTACCCCCCCCCAAATTTTAGTCCTTTGTCCTTTTTGATTACTATGCATTCAGCATTTACTACATGGTAGGGAATACTATCTTAACTCAGAGGTGGATGTGGTAGTCACTTTAACAGCTGTACCATGACACTACTTACTATTTCAGGACAGGAACTGAAGACTGTGTATTCTGTTGAAACTTAAAGGGATCTTTTGGTGTATGGGTGACCTTTATTTTTTTAAAGGGGCCTTGGGAGATCGTCCAGTTGGTAAAGTGCTTACTGATCAAGTATGAGAACTTGAGGTCAATTTTTAGTGCCCAAATAAGATCTGAGAGTTGAAATGTGCCTGTAATCCCAGGGCTGGTGAGGTAGAAACAATAAGATGTCTGGGTTTACCAGTGACTCAGATGTTCAGTGAAAGATTATCTCAAAAAATAAGGTAGAGAGCAATTGAGGACAATACTTGACTTGACCTCTGGGCCTCACAGACATATATATCTGTGGTGAATGCATGTGCATGTGATACCATTTTTTTTTGTTTGTTTTTCGAGACAGGGTTTCTCTGTGTAGCCTTGGCCATCCTGGACTCACTTTGTAGACCAGGCTGGCCTCGAACTCACAGCGATTCACCTGCCTCTGCCTCCCGAGTGCTGGGATTAAAGGCGTGCGCCACCACACCCGGCCCATGATACCATTTTTTAAAAAGATTTATTTATTATGTACACAGTGCTCTGCCTGCATGTATGCCTGAAGGCCAGAAGAGGGCACCAGGTCTCATTATAGATGGTTATGAGCTAGCATGTGGTTGCTGGGAATTGAATTCGGGACCTCTGGAAGAGCAGTCAGTGCTCTTAACCTCTGAGCCATCTCTCCAGCCCGTGATACCATTTTTTTACTTATTTATTTTTAGATTTGTGTATTTTCAAATACCAATTTAAAACATTCTATTTTTTAGAGATTTATTTATTTTTATGTGTATAAGTGTTGTGTGCAGGATGCACATGCCATGTACCCATAGTATTAGAAAAGAGCATCAGAATCCTTGGAACTGGACTACACATGGTTTTGAGATGCCATGTGGGTGCTGGGAACTGAACCTAGGTCCTCTGTAAGAGCAGAAAAGGCTCTTAATAGCTGAGCTCTCTCTAACTTCTTATTTTATTTTAAAATTGTATTTTGTGTATATGTGTGCTTTGCCTATATATATATATATGCACTGTTTGCATGCCTGCTGCCCTGGAACTGGAGGTAAAGACTGTTGTGAGCTGCTGGGTGCTAGGTATCGAACCTGGGTCCTCTTCTAGAATAGCCAATGTTCTTATCCACTGAACCCCCTCTCTCCAGTCTCCCTTATTTTATTTTTAATTATGTTTTGTGTATGTTGTGTTTGGGTATGTGCATGTGAGTGCAAGTGCTAATGGAGGCCAGAGGTATCAAATTCCCTGAAGCCGCCTGATGTGGCTACTGGGAACTAACTTAACTAGGGTCCTCAGCAAGAGCTCTATATACTTTTAGCCACTGAGTCATGTTTCCAGCCAAAAATACTGCTTTTAATAAAGGACTGTTGTGTTAGATTATGGCTGGTTAGGCTTTCTAGCTACCTCTGGAAATTCTGCAAAAGCTATTAGAACCAGAACATGGAGCTGATGCACTTCAATGATAAAGATGCTCATCAATGATTGAATGGGAAAAAACAATACTGAATAAGCCTGGGTTCCCCAAACTAAACTTCTGGGCAAAAGAAAGACCATGGCCTTCAAAGTAGATCTCTCTGCAGGTGGACTGGACTTTGGTGTCAACAATTGGGTTTCTGTTAGCTAGGCCAATATAGGGAGAGACTAATGACAGGCCAGTTGAAAAGAGCAGATTGGCTGACAAAGCCACAATTTCTGTTTGACTTAGAAAATGCATTGTTATGTTCTACCTGTCCCCTACCCCTGAGATTTACGTGCCTATTTTTATTCTCTTTAGGCAAGTATTATGGTTGTTCCCTGAACACACATCTACTGGTAGTCCATAAGTCACCTGGGTTTAAAAATTAGCTGTGGAGGGGAATAGGGCAGAGATGGAGGGAGGGTGGAAATAGGAAGGTAAGAGAGAGGTGATTACAATTGAGATGTAATGTAAATAAATTATAATAAAAAATTTAAAATTAGCTATGGATGTAGCACACTGAAAGAAGTGGGAGTCGATTTCATTATTTTGCTTAGCACACATTTATTTTAGTTTTGTCATTATCTTTATTGTAGAAATAACGCAGAAGTAGAGTTGATGTGGGAGCAAGGCAGTAGAAGGAATACTTTCATGCAGTGCTGTTTTGTTTTATTTGGTGTGTGTGTGTGTGTGTGTGTGTGTGTGTGTGTGTGTGTGTGTGTAAGTGCATGTCTGCATGTGCACGTGCGTATGTGTGTGCATGTGCATGACAGCTTGCAGGAGTTGGCTCTCTCCTTCCACTATGTGGGTCCTAGGGATTAAATTCAAGTCATGAGGGTTGGTGACAAGTGCTTTAATGCACTGAGCCATCTCACTGGCCATGCTTGGTTTTGTTTTTGAGACAAGGTCTCATTGTATTGAACTTGTGGGTTCAAGTGATCTTCCTGCTTCAGTCTCCTGAGTAGGTGGAACTGCAGGCATACGCCATTGTGCCAGACTTAGCTCTATTTCTACCTGGGTGCCTAATCTCTCTGATACAGAAAAGGTTTGGTTTTTCTCCAATAGTTTAGCAAGCTATTTATTGAGCCCATATTGTGTGCCTTATTTTATATAGACTATGTTGGGAGAGGGCTAGTAAACCCATGGGTGGTTTAGCAGAGTGAGTCATTGTGGAGTTTGAACAGTGTGTAATAAAAGGGATACAAATAAAGCATAGTTTCAAATGAATTATACACATAATCTATATGTAGTCACAGCAGAGTCTTGTCTCAGGCAGAAGAACAGAAGAAGTAACCTGATAACGGTCTCTAAATATTCATGTCCCTGCACAATCTAGGAAAGATGTGCAAAAGCAGAACTTAGATGAGGAGAAATCCCCTTTATATGAAAAATTCCATATCATAAATACAGTATACTAAACTAGACACAAGAGGGACTCTGTCATAGCCTATGACAGGAAGGACATAGAAGCTTTGCAGAAGCGATTCAAATCTTCTATTACAGTGGTTCATATTGGGATTGTGAAAGATGCACGAAATGTTCTCAGGGTCCTGCTGAAGACCAAGATAGGGGCAAACCAATTCTTATTTTTGGATTAACAGACATTAGAAGCCTCACAACATGTCCCTGTTTACATACATGTCTTGCTGAAGTGGCTTTGCATTTTAAAAGGACTGATTAATTTCCCAATGTTGACTTAAGTTTTTTTTTAGGTATCTGTGACATGTAGAAGTTGTGCAAAAACTTTAAAAATACTCATTCTCTGTCTCTGCTTCTTTCTCTCTGTGTGTATGTGTATATATGGGTGCAGTGATGTGTGTGTGTGTGTGTGTGTGTGTGTGTGTGTGTACGTACATGAGTGTAGTGCCTGCAGAGGACAGAAGAAGGCATTGGTCTCCCTTGAGATACAGCATCTGGGCACTTACTTGTAAGCCACTTGACATGGGTACTGAGAACCAAACTCCAGCTCTCTGGAAGAGCAGGAAGTATTCTTTACTGCTAAGCCACCTTTTAGCCTCAGCTGTATAAAATCTTATAGCTAGGTCCTGATTTTAGTATAAAACTATTAATAAAATAATATATTTTTCCTTAAACAGAGTAAATAAGTTTCTTTATTGCAGAAAATGAAGATACACACTGTTTGAGTGGAAGGGGAAAAATCAAGAGTTTAGATAAGCTGAAACAACCTGATATGTAAAAATATAAGTAAACCATGAAAACTTTTGACTCACTTCTTCCTCAAAATATTTATTGCTTGGAAGTGCTTCTGTGTTATGCTCAGTGCTTAGTAGAGACTAATATATTGTTACGTGGCAGTTGAAGTGATAAGTGGATGTAATGGGATGGTCTCGAGGTGGCTGAGAAATGGAGAAAGGAAGTGTCCTCTAAGGTTTCTACCACAGTTTAGGCAGTAGGTCCTGTGATCCATTACTGTCCCAAGTGAGGGGACAGTTATTAGATGGCTCTGTTTAATACTGCTGCTATCTGATTGCATTCTCCATCTCCGCCTCTCAGTCCCTCTCTCTGAGACAGGTTCTCACTATGTGTTGCAGAGTGTCTCTGAACTAACTGCACAGCTCAGGCAAGCATGAAACTAGGGATCCTCCTGCCTAGCCTTCCTAATTTCTAGGTTTTTACCTCCACACCAATGGTCCTGAGTGGATTATGGATGCTTCCAAATATCAAGTCACTCCTAAAGCATGGGATTTAGCACCTGCAGTAATGAAGAGATTGAAAGGGTGTATATAATATTCTTAGAATTTCATGTTAGTGCTCTTGGGGGCTCTGTAGAAAACTGTAAGCCTCGGCCATCTAGTTACTGAGATGACTGTCCAGCCTCAAGGTGACTACATTAGAAGTAACTAAATTCATCAGAATGAGTAAGCTCTTATGTGTTTAATACACAGTTAACATTCCTTTGCATCCAGCCTCATAAATGTTTATAGGTACAGTTTTTAAACATGGTGGAACCCAAAGAGTCTTTGAAGGTATCCATGCTAGAATCATATGCAGACAATTCCTTAGCCTTTGTTAAATGCAAGAATTAATATATCACCTGGGCGTGGTGGTGCATGCCTTTAGTCCCAGTACTAGGGAGGCAGAGGCAGATAGATCTCTGTGAGTTCGAGGCTAGCCTGGTCTACAAAGTAAGTCCAGGACAGCTGGAGCTATTACACAGAAACCCTGTCTTGAAAAACCAATAATAATAATAATAATAATAATAATAATAATAATAATAATAATAATAATAATGTATCCTGGAAGAGGATATATGATCCCTTAAGTCTGATCTCTGTGGTAGAGAGCAGTGGAAATATTCAGAAAGAAAGAAGAAAAAAGTGAGCCCGAAAATGTTAGAATAGATTTAGTCAGACAAAATGAACAGCACAAAAGGTTCCTATTCCTTGTTTAAATTACTGAGTAGGTACTTGCTAGTTGATCTTTGTGTGTGTGCTATCATACGTGGTAGATGGAACTGCTTTGTATGGAGGGAAGCACAGTAAAGCAATTGGAGCATGTCTACGCCACTCGAGTTTCAGGTAATGATAGCTGATTATTAGCTAGGAAATAAGGCGGGGTACAGATATGGGGAACAGGGAGCAGAATATAAGAATGCCCTTCCATGGGAAATAACTAAAACAAAGCAGTTTCAATACGGAAAACATTTTCATTTGGATTAAAGTTTAGGGTATATAATTGACGGGAAAACACAAGTGTTAATATCCTGTTCACTACACATGGAAGGAGGCAGAACAATCCCAAAGTAGGATAGTAGGGGTAGCTTTTCCTTTGTTTCTTTGAAGGCTTCTTATGGAATGTTACCCAAAGCTTGACATTTTTTTCTTTCTTTCCTTCCTTCTTTCTTTCTATTCTTTGGGGGGGGGCCCAAGACAGGGGTTCTCTGTGTAACAGCTCTGGCTGTCCTGGACTCACTTTGTAGACCACAGGCTGGCTTCAAACTCACAGAGATCCGCCTCTCTTTACCTCCTAGAAAGCTGGGATTAGAGGTGTGCACCACTGTGCCCAGTTAAAGCTCTGCTTTTCTATTGGAACTGAAGGACCCACAGTTGGTTTTCTTTCTTCATTAGTCACTACTGATCCAAACCTCCTTCTTAAAACTGTTTACTGGCCACAGCTATAACCTCAAGGACAGACTTAGGGCTAGGCTTCAAGATGAAAGTTTTCTGCTTGTTTCATTTTTTTAAGCCATAATTGCTTCCAGGTCACTAAGCAATGTGGGCCAAAAGGAGTCTGAAAGAGTACTGCCAGCTTTGGTTTATCTGAGGCCCTCTTAATCTTGGGTTTTCTTTACTGTCCCAATGTCAAGCTTGGCCACGAAGAAATAGTCAGATGTCATGCAGTGGGTAGAGTCTGTTACAACCTGTGCATCTACTGCCTCCCTTGTTCATCACTAACTGGGCCTCTGGCCACAAAAGGAGGGATGCAGTTGTGGACTACATGTCAGAGAAATGAAGATTTTGCCAGTTTTCAAGATTAGAGACTTTAAAAACAATATCTATGTTGGCTTTGGTGGATTATGTCTGTAACCAAAACACATAGAAAGCCAAGACATGAAGACTGCTGTGAGTTTGAGACCAGCCTGGGCTACATAGTATGACGACTAGGCAAAACTGGGATACATATCAAAATACTGTTTCAAAAATCAACAAGTGCCTGGTGGGGTGGTGCATGCCTGCAGGGAAGGCAGAGGTGAGTGGATCTCTGTGAGTTTGAGGCCAGCCTGGTTTACAAAGTAAATCCAGGACAGCCAAGGCTACACAGAGAAAACCAAAAAAATCAACAAGCAAGCCAGGTGTGGTGGCACATACCTGCAATCCTAGCACTCAGGAGATGGAGGCAGGAGGATCAGGCATGCAAGGCCAGGATCGGATGTATAGTGGATTTGAGGCTAGCCTGAGTATCATGAAACTTTATGTCAAAATAAAACAAAAACTATCCCAAATTGATAAACAAACAAACAAAAAAACCCCATCATCTACTTTAGTGTAACGTATTTGTCAGATTCTCCTCTTCTTCATACGCAGTGATGACCATTCTTTTGCTTTTAATTGTTGTGAAATCTCTTTGTTTTGGTATCTTCTTTTCAAAACAGAATGTTGCCCTTTTGTAAAATCTTTGCATTTTAGGTCTGCCCATCTTCTATTAGTGATGCCCCCAACCCTGACTTGGGACACAACTTGTTATATAACCATTGCTTCCCTTTTTTGTTAGCGTATTCTCTCTAACCTTTTCTAAAATGCTTCAGTGCTTCCCCACAGTATTTCAGTTTGGCCCATGATGGTGAAATGTTTCAGGTTCCCCTATTTCATTTTTCCCGTTTGATTGCCGTATGCCGTGGCCTTCTCTTTTATGCCTTTGTTTGTTTGTTTGTTTGTTTGTTTTGAGACAGGGTTTCTCTGTGTGGCCCTGACTGTCCTGGACTCGCTTTGTAGACCAGGCTGGCCTCGAACTCACAGAGATCCCCCTGCTCTGCCTCCCAAGTGCTGGGATTAAAGGCGTGCGCCACCACACCCAGCCTTTTTTCTTCAGATCTCTACATGGCTTTCCTTCTACTACCTGTTCATTTTCAGTTTAGCTGCTATTTTCACCATTTTAAAGTTATAGTTCTCCCAATAGCCCCCCCCCCTTTTTTTTTTTTTTGGTTTTTCAAGACAGGGTTTCTCTGTGTAACAACTCTGGCTGTCTGCCTGTCCTGGACTCTTTTTGTAGACCAGGCTGGCCTTGAATTCACAGCAATCCGCCTGCCTCTGCTTCCCGAGTGCTGTAACAGCCCATTCTTGTCTTGGTTTCCCCTATTCTAGTTTGGCCATTATGGCTGGCTACCCAGTCCTTAGTCCGTGCAGCCTACTTGTTAGACACATTTCCTAGGATCTCAGTCAGCTTACCTGCTGCTATCTACATTTGGCCTCCTAAATTGCCAAGTTTTTTTTCAGGCGCACTTGGGCTTTGAGCTTGTAGGGCATGCTCTTTTTCTTTGTCCTTATCATGAGTTAGATAAGACTTTTTGAGTTCCTTTGCCCAAAGTGTGGCTAGTTTACAGTGGTCCCACTCATTGCTTTCCAGACAGTGACCAGCCTTTGAATCTTGGGTCATGCAGCTGTTCCTAACAATTGAATGGTTGTGACACCTGGGAAAATCCTTTGAGGTGTTTCATATCCTTGTGCCTGTGATTCCTGGGTCATTTGGGATTGCCAAGTTTCTTCCAAGTTCCTTTTATGGTTCTTATGGGGGGAGGGGAAGAGTGAGAAGTAGGAGGAGAGAATGAGAATATTGATGTGGGTGCTTTGAGTGAAAGCAAATGGGTGTGAAAGCATGTGTGCCGTGTGTGTTTACAAGGTTTTTCTTTTCTGCTCACCTCCCCTATGTACTCTATAGTGACTGATTGCTATTTGATTGGACAGGAGGTAACAAAACAAACTCCTAGGCTTACTGAATCAGAATGTGTGGATCTGAGACCTAAGATACTATTTGGAACCAGCTCCTCTGTGCTCTTGGCTTGGGGAACACTGGTTTGCATTGACTGTTCTGGTCCTGACTCCTCCGTTGCCAGCGGAAGCCTGTTTTCTAGTGCAGCATTTGATGCTCCCACCGGCTTTTGCTCCTGCTACATGAATCTTGCCTTCTTATTGTAGGCCACTTAGTTCAGTGTCCTGCCTGTGAGTTTGCTGTTTTCTACCCCTTGAGCACAAAGACTGCTTCTGATTAGCAATACTGGACTTCAGATGGTCAGGCGTGCTGCTCTGATAAAATCACGGGAAAAGTTCTGAGGCCAAGATTGAAGAGGATGCCCAATCTTCAAGATTCACGAGGGCTGGAGGGACAGTTCAATGATCCAAGAGTTTCACTTCTCTTACAGAAGACCAAATTTTATTCCCAGAACACAAGTCGGGTGGCCTGTAACTATCTCTCTAAGTCCAGCTCCAGGGTGCCAATACCTTATGGCTTCTGCATTCATGTATACGTAGCTCCTTCCACTCCTCACTCCAGGGAGGGAGGGAGGGAGGGAGGGGAGAGAGAGAGAGAGAGAGAGAGAGAAAACTTAAAAAAAAAAAGATTTCCTGAAAGTGGAAACATCCAGTGGCAGTTTTGCTCTCTTTTGTGTTAGCCTTGGCTGTCCTGGAACTTGCTTTGTAGACCAGGCTGGCCTCGAACGCACAGCAATCCACCTGCCTCAGTCTCCCGAGTGCTGGGATTAAAGGCGTGCGCCACCACTCCCAGTTTAGGCCTCGCAGCTCCTTATCTAGGGGGTGTTTGGTCTGTTGCTCTACTTCCAAACACTGGGAATCCCCTTTTGACTTCTGCCCTAGACCTGCAAACAATTAATCTCCTTGAAACAGAGCAGAAGTAATTATGAGTGAAAAATCATGTGCTCAGGCTGGGTGGTGGTGGTGCAGGCTTTTAGTTCTAGCACTTGGCAGAAGCAGGTGGATCTCTGAGTTTGAGACCACCCTGGGCTACAAAGTAACTCCAGGATATGGAAGGTTACACAGAGAAACCTTGTCTCATCACCCCCAAAGAAAATCATATATGGTCACTGAAGTACCTGTTGTGTACAGATACTTAGATTGTTACTAAAACTTGTACCTGGTGTTGCAATTTATCTTCCAGCAAGAATAGGTCCTTCTAGTGCCTGACTCCTCTACTGTTTCCTAGAGAAGAGGGAACGGTACCTGCTGTATTAGCCAGCAAGCAGAACTTTCTCTCCAAGCAGACTGAAAACTGAATGCATATTAAGGTTTTGTTTTTCTTCTTAATTAACGAGAAAGCTAGACGTGCTATAGCTACTGTAAAGAAAAAGTCAAAAATCACAGATTTACATGGAGTAAAGGAATTGGGTTGCAAATTGGAGGAAGAACTGGTTTTTCACAGTGAGGTGGAGGTGGAGGCAAGAGGCCAATCCCAACTTTATGGGACCATGACAGAGTTTGTATATGTATCACCTACTCAGAATTTATAGAGGTGCAAAATAGGACAAAGGTAGAGAACTGAGGAAGAGTCAAGCAGCTTCGAAAAAGGTGTACTGTACATAATGCTTTTCTTTCTTTCTTTTTTTTTTTTTTTTGCAAGCATGGTAGACACTTTCATCTTGATTCATTTTACTTCTTGTGATTTCTCAGGATAATCCCTCGGTTCTCATCTCGATTTCAGTCCCATATAACATGTATTTACTGAGTCCTTACTGCAGTAGCTGATCCTGTGCTGGAGAGACAGATATGCCGTGTCCCCAGCTAATTTGCAGCAGAGGAGAAGCCGAGGTAGGCCAGAAGGAAGAAAGAAAAGTTAGGAGAGCCAGAAAGGGAGGGGTTAACGGTTCTTGGGCGGAGGCTAGGAGAATGACAATGGCATTTCAGCTAGGCATTGAGGGTTGATAGTGAGGGGAAGAAGGGGCACAGGTGGAGGTCATCTTACAGCAAAGAAGCAGCAGAGTCCTGAAACTCTGGCCGGCCAGGAGCTGGGGGTGACAAGAATGACAGGCAAATGGCAGGATACAGCAGAAGAGGAGCCTGCAGAGGAGGTTTCAGGCCAGTTCTTGAGGGCCGTGAAGGCTGTCCTAAGAATTCTGGCTTGAGTGCTGGCTTGATTCTGATGGCTTTTGACGATGGTAGGGAGGTCTGATGGAAGCAGCGTTTCAGAAGGTGAACTGATTGTGGAATCAAGCGATGGGAGGCTGAGATGAGAGAGCAGCTAAGAGGCCAGTATGATATTCCTGGGTCGAGATGATGAAGGCCTGCACCAGGCCGGTGGCAAGAGGGGCAGAAAGAGGGGGAAATGGCTTTATCAAGACTTGACTCCTGATTTTATCTCAGTGATGGGGAGAGGAGTTGAAGAATGTTCACGTGAGAGGACAGAAGTGCTAGTAACTATGGAAGCATGCTGTGACTGGGCATGGTGGATGGCCTGGGGTGTCCATTTATGGGAATAGATAATGAGTCCAGTTGGAGTTCTGGTGGATTTGAGAGGCTTGGTGGACATCCACTCAACAGCAAGTTGCTGGCATCTGGAATTCTGGTCAGAAGTAGAGATGCAGATGTGAGAGTCACCAGTCCCTCTAGGGGTGAATTGAAATTGTGAGAGATGAGAGAGATGGGGGGAGAGGCTGGCATGCACAGCAAGGGGAGATGCAGAAAGAGACCCTATGTTGATCAGCTTATTGTGAATGATAGCCCCTCCACTCACCCTCCCCCCGCCCGACATTGTCCCCAATGTGCCTTAGTCTGTGCTGTGTGGCTTGGAATGCATTATAACAGAGAATAATTTAATATGCTTGTTGTCCTTCTTGTCACCACCCCTCTAGAATGTAAGTACTGTGTAGGTATGAATTTTGTCAGGTTTTGAATCCTTAGTAGCTAGGACAAATGTTTGTTGAGTAAGTGAGTTGTGTTGAGTATGAACAATTTGTAAAAATTTAAAGGATAAATGGAACAAACCCCTGGTGCGACTGTACACTAGAAAAGTCTCATCACCGTAGGGTTCGGTTCAGTTGAACTTTGGTGAATGATGACTTTAGCTAATAGGTTAACAAAACCGGCTCACTGGATAAAGCTATTTTTCTGGATATCCCCTTTTCTGTCAAAGATGAAATGACTGTGCAGTGGTTGTCAATAGCAAGAACTAGATAAGACATCGGCTCATGCAGGGGTTAGCAAGCCACAGCGGGGCAGACAGACTAATAGAAAAGGACAAGAACAGAAACGCGAGGTTCTTGATGGAGATTTGTTTTTGTTCATTTGTTTGTGGGCAGAGTACAAAGAGCATTGCACCTAATTTGGAGGGAGCTTTCTCCACCTTACGTAGATGCTTTGTGACCATCTTGGAAACAGAACAGACTACTTCTGAAAGGCTTCTAAAGAAAGTGTGCTTCTCTGGAGCGCTTCAGTTGGCCTTGTCACTCAGATCCTGCCCTACCCATGGATTAGAGAGCAGCAGTGGAAGGAGACCCCAGTTGTCTTTCACTGAACCTGCTGCTCAGGTGTTGCTGTAGCACTCTAACCGGGGTTGCGTTCGCTAAATCTGTGTAGAAAATACACTGTCCCTCAACTGTATGCCATAGATTGAATTTCCTCAAACATTCAACCATATGTGTCTTTGAAGATAATTTAAAAATCACTCGAGTGATTGACAGTGTCCTCATCTCCATCCTCAAATGTAGATTCCTGGAAAGCTGGTGCGGTCTTTTCCTTATTTGGACCATAATTTTCCATAGCAGGCTAGCTTGTGAGAGTGATCACTGTAGCATTTTGATGCCATGATTACCTTAATTTAAGTGTTTCAGTTGTAAAAGATGGTCAGAGCAGCTGTGCTTGTTCTCAGCCTTAACTTTTTGGTATTCTCTTTCCTCAGGGGGGAGTGGCCACAGCAGATCTTATCTGGCAGTGAGTGGCTGTCATGATCTCTACAGCACCGCTCTACAGCGGCGTGCACAACTGGACCAGTTCTGACCGGATTCGCATGTGTGGCATCAACGAGGAGAGGTAACGGTTTAAAGGTGGCATCCAGTAATCTGTACCTAGTCCCAGGTTGGGAGTAGGATCTAGGGACAAGATTTTTTGTTTGTAGGCGAGCGTGGTGGTGCACGCCTTTAATCCCAGTACTCAGGAGGCAGAAGCAGGTGGATCTCTGTGAGTTTGAGATCCTGGTCTACAAAGCGAGTCCAGGACAGCCAGGGCTACACAGAGAAACCCTGTCTCAAAAAACAAAACAAAACAAAAAAAGATTGATTGTTTCTGATTTTCCTAAAACATGTGGAGCACCTGCTTCTGCCACACTGTCCCTGTTCCAGTGAAAACGAGGAAGCCATGGGATGATTTTTGCCACCTGGTATTATGCGTTTAGTGATAAAGAACTGTCAGATTGTGTGGCAAAAGGAAAGTTCAGGTGCTTGCAGTTTCTATTTCTTCTGTCAAAGTTTGGTGCTCAAAAGTCTAGGTAAGGTATTTGTGGTTCTTGTCCAGGGCTTACATAGAGCTTTATGATGGGAGCTGGTCATCGGAATTCTAGGGGCCACTACTTCCTGCCTCAAGAAGTTAGCAAAGCTATGTCAGGAAGATCTTACAGAGTATCAAAGGAAGATGAGGCTGCTGATCATAGCTTTAACATAAAGTTCAGTTACTGATGTCTGCCTGCCTGATTTGTGTGTGTGTTTCAGTTTTCTGATATTTGGTTGGCCAAGAGAGACCTTTTTCATTGTTGTGTTGGTTTGGTTTGGGTTTTGTTTTGTTTTTGTTTCTGTGTTTTGGTTTTTCAAGACAGGGTTGCTCTGTGCAGTTCTGCCTATCCTGGAATTACTTTGTTTGTAGACCAGGCTGGCCTCAAACTCACAGAGCTCTGCCTGCCTCTGCCTCCCAAATGCTGGGATTAAAGGCTTGGTGGTGCACACCCAGCTAAGAGAGGCCTTTTAAAAATTATGCATCATACCAAGGGTATCCAATTGCCCTTCAGAGTTTCTACTTTCCTTTTATACCGCTTGGCCAAATTGCTCTGTCTGGTGGTTAGGGGGCCTTTTCAAAGTTCAAGGCATTTTTCTGCCTTGCTTGTCAGTATTTTAATCCACTGAGTATTTAAATTCAAACACACCAGAGCAATTATGATAGGGCTTTCCTGCCAATTTAAGATCTGGGGTCTTCAAAAAGAAGAAAAAAAAGAGGCTTGATTAGGTCTGTTAAGATGGCTCAAGATGCTTGCCACTAAGCCTGAGAACCAGTTAGACCCCAGAGCCCACTGGGGGTGTAAGGAGAGAACTGAGTCCCACACATTGTCCTCTGACCTCCACATGTACTCACCAGTGCCACTCCATACCCAAAACAAATGAGTGAATATAAAAAAGCATTAAATCAAAAAAATATTCACATGCTAGGAGAGCTAATGTTGATAATTTTGAAGGGAAAAGAATCTCTTTTGTTGTTGTTTGGGGTGGGTACTGGGAATCATGAGTGCTAAGCGTGTTCTGTACTGAGAATCATGACGGTTTTTTGTTTGTTTGTTTGTTTGTTTAATCATTTTTTTTCTTTAGATCCTAACTAAGGAAGTGTGTACTTGTCTGTTAGGAGAACAGACTTTATTTTCTTAATCCTTTAGAACCCTGTACTGAGGAATGTGTTAGAGATGGACATTAAAAAAGAATTTAGTTTGAGAATACAAAAATTAAAACCAATGAAAATAAGACAAAATTCTTCTGGGAGACAACAAAAAGAAAAGTATTCCCTTTGTGTATGAGGTCTGTTCTTAGATAATTCGAAAAGGTGCTCTTTGGCAGGGCAGGGTGGTGGTTATAACTCACGAGTGTGCACTGGTGGGCCATGTTGTTCTACTTCTCAGTAGTTGAGGCTGATGGAGAACTGTGAGCCTGAGCCTTAAAGAAGCTAGTGCCGAAGTGAGGTGTGGTTACTCACATCTATAACTCCAGTAGTACTCAGGATGCTACTGCAGGAGGGCTAAGGATTTGAGACCAGCATGGGCTACCTATTAAGTCTTAGGCTAGGCTTGAATACATAAATGAGACCCTGTCTCAGTAAATCAGGCCTAACCCAAGTAATTAAACAGTGGACAGATTACATTGTTTCACTGTCTATGCTATAGTCCTTCCATCCTTTCCAACTTATAGACCATACAAATTTGAGGTCTAAAGCGGTATTTTAGGAATAAATTTAAAATTACATTGTGGAAGTCTGTCCAGCTTCATCAAATATGGTTGAGGAGTATAGAACAGCAGGGTTAGCCTTTTTGAGGACTCCAGGTGGCATCAGACCCCGAGCTAACTCAGCTTGCTTTCCTCTACCATTAAGCCATTTCTTCATTCACTCACTAAGCATGTAGTCAATACAAGAACAAACTGGTAGTCCAAATTTGTGCATCACTAGTGAGTGCAGTGGAGTGGTGTCAACAGGCCCTATGCAGTCTAGATGCAAGAACGATGGATTTCTTTGGGAATGTCAGAGGCCAGTGCCATCTGAGGCCAGGCTAGAGAGAGCTGGGAGTTTGGGGTGAGGGCTGATATCCCCTGATTGTTTGGAGAAGGCCTTGTCTGGAATGAAGGGGGTCCTGGGGGAGCAGTGGGACTTCATACATGAAGTCTCAGGGGCTGGTAGGGAAGGGGCCCCCATGCATTCCAGGTTGGATCTTTCTCTTAGACATTGTCCTAGGTCCAAGTGGGAACTGAAAAGGTCCAGTGTGGCAGGTCCAGGTGTTAGCCTTTGATAGTTAGGAAAACAGCCTTGAGAGATTTTGGTTAAGTTCAGCAAAGCCTTGAACAAAGTAGCTATCTTCTAGTGGGAAGAAACAGTGGACCAGTCCTGATCGGAGTCTCTGTTTTCCCCATCACCTGTTGCTCCATAACCTAGCTCATTTGACCTAGCACCACCCCCTTGCATTTCTGATCCCTGATCCCAGGCTCCCCTTTCAGCGGAGGTTTTTTTGTTTTGTTTTGTTTTTTAAATATTTATTCAGCTTTGCATCCCCCTCAGAGGATTTGAAACATCATCTCACACACTTTCCCAGAGCTTGAGGGCTGGTGCTGAGGCTTAGGCTTGGCTAGAGTAGCCAGAAGTGTTGCCGCTTCTGCCACCACCAGTTTCTCTGCCTGGCTCTAGGCTTCCCTTGGTAACTGCTGGCTTGCAATAACACAGCTTCTGCTAAGAAGCAGGATTTCTGCCCAAGGAGGAGCCCACCAAGCGGAGAGGGAGCTTGGTCAGGAGGGGAAAGAATGTAAACAAATCGTGCTTTTCCATGTGGAGTTGTAGAGGGAGGGGCTGCTGTTCCCCTCACTACCACAGCCCTCCCCTGCCCCCAAACCATGCCTGGTGATTCTAGTTAGAACACGCCTCTTCAGCCCCAGGCTGGGTACATACATCTCCTGCTTTTCTGGTCTCTCAGGAGTTGATGTGAAAAGTGTGTTTTCCCTTTCCCTGGGGCCCTCCCTCTCTCTCCCCCCCCCCTTCTTTAAGACCCCCCAACTGCCTCCAAAACCCTTGTCCTGTTTGTTACCAACAGTTATTTCCAGCAGTGGAACCCTCCCACTTCTGCCACCCTAGCTGCTTTTTAAAGGGGGACAAGCTTTCCCCCCTTGACTAGCCCCTTCTGAAACCCTAAAAGATGGGGAGAGGTCTGCTATGAGCCCCATTGCTGGTTTTTTTTTCCCCTCCGGGTTCAATTTGGGAGTCCCTGTTTCAGGCAGAGGGAGGAAGTTATTTGCAGGGATACTCGTCCTTGCTGGAGTTGGCTGCAGGCACCTCAAATAGCCTTTAGACCAGAGTAGGTTGGTAAGGCAGGGCCTGACTTTTCTTCATGGGCTGTATTGGATCTCTGGCAGGGCTCCAAAGATGGCAGACAAACCTAAACAAAGAGCAGGCTCAGGCGTCCTATGCTTTGCCCACCCAGAAAACTTGCTGCAGCTTTGTTCTTTGACCCCCTACCTCCTCTGCAGCCACTCCCACCCAGGCCGCTGCCCTATTGTATTGATAAGCTCCCCAGCCCAGGATCAGCATGTACCTGCTGCACTTAAAGCAGCAACCTTTGAGTGGGCCCTTGGCCTCCAACTTTACTTTAGCAGTCTGATCCTTTGTTTGTTTGTTTTGTCCAGTGAAATATTTTTGGTTTTGTTTTGAACATTCTCACCTGAAATGTTGAAGCCTCTTTTTTGAGCAGGCGGGGCGTGAGGTGAGATACAGATGAGTTTTTCTCCTTTGAGACTCAGCTTTCCCGACTTATGCCTTTACTTATGGCACATACCAATGTGAACGTGGAGCCTGTGGCTTTGGGGGTGGGGGTCAGGGGCTCCCTCTGAGAGGGGAGGTGGTGGTGCAGAGAGGCTGAAGGGCAGGTGCTCCCTGTGTACTGTGTGAAGGGGAAAAAATGCTGGCCGGAGCCAGGTAGAGCTCTAGAAATATTCCTTTGAAGAAAAAGAAGTGGTTGGTTTTTGTTTGTTTGTTTTTGTTTTGTTTTGCTGTTTTTAAATGAAGACAGGGTCTTACAGTGTAGTCTTGCTGGCTTGAAATTCCTTATGTAGACCGGAGTCCAAGCAGGACTTGAACTCAAAGAGATCCACCTGCCTCTGCCTCCTGAGTGCCAGAATTAAAAAAAAAAATGTGTGTCACCACATCTACTGCAGTGTTGTTGTTGTTGTTGTTGTTGTTTGAAACAAGGTCTCCTGTGGCCCATATAGCTTGGAATTCCTTACCTTCCTGCCTCCACCTCTTAAGTACTCAAATTACAGACACATGACATGTGCTCAGCTAAATGTAGTATTTTTAAAGCACCTCTTAGTGTCAGTGACCAGATGGCCTCAAATCAGTGTCATTGTACGTGCTGTAGATGTGGATGCCTCTGGGCTACAGGCACGCCTGGCCCCGTAGATGAATAGGTAATTCAGATTTGGACTAGACTTAAAGACACAATGGGAGTAGAGATTTGCTTTGGAAGAGGTTTATGGGGTAAACAGGGCACTTCCCCTGTTGCTAGTTAAAATAAGACTGGTTTCATGCCTTCGAGGCATAAGGGTCACACCTCTCTCCATTTGAATTGAATGGTCAACTTGATAGGCTAGCTCCTGGGAGAAGGAAGATGCTAATGTGGGGCTGATCCACACTTTTTGTGAGAGAACTAGAAAACAGAATAAGCCTGCCCCACATTCTGGTCAAACAAGGTTCCTGTTCAGGAACTTGACAAGCTCTGCTTTGCCTCATTGAGCGCCCCACTACCCTGCCATCCCCTGAAGTCACCATGGGAAGGGAGACAGGATAGTTTTGTGGGAAGCCAAGCAGGCAGGACCTTCTAGAGGAAATGTCGATGGCCTAAGCCTGAGCCTTATGTCCCTTTTTTGGGTTGTATGTTCCCTGCCAGAAGAGCACCTCTTTCTGATGAGGAGTCCACGACAGGTGACTGCCAGCACTTTGGATCTCAGGAGTTTTGTGTCAGCAGCAGTTTTTCCAAGGTAAGGAGCTATGTGTTGTCACATGCTGCCCACCAAAGGGTGAGCTTCTTAGGCCATGTGCCTGGTTTGGCCATCATGAGAATGTTCTAGGTGAGATAAAAATTGCTATACATGTGCGCTTCCTGTACTTTGCAGTTCGTTGGGTTTGCCAAGAAGACCAGCAGATACTTCTTAGGGGCCTCAGGACCCTTGTCATCCTCAGGGACCTTGCTAAGATGTGCATACTATTCTTTCATTGTAGGTGGAGCTCACAGCAGTTGGAAGTGGCAGCAATGCCCGGGGGGCAAACCCAGATGGCAGTACCACAGAAAAATTTGGGCACAGGTCAGAAGATCAGCCTGATGATCCCCAGCCAAAAATGGACTATGTTGGGAATACAACAGAGGCTGAGGGCCTCCTGGTGCCACTGAGCAGCCCAGGAGACGGGCTTAAACTACCCACTCCCGATAGCACTGAGGCCAGCCACAGCAGGGCCAACTGCTCCTGGACTCCCCTAAGCACCCAAATGAGCAAACAGGTTGACTGCTCACCAGCCGGGGGAAAGGCTTTGGACTCTCGGCACAGTGTTGGGGAGAAGAACACTTTCATTTTGGCAACTCTGGGAACTGGAGTCCCTGTGGAGGGAAGCCTGCCTCTAGTTACCACTAACTTCAGTCAGCTGCCAGCACCTATCTGCCCACCTGCCCCTGGGTCGACCTCTGTGACCCCATCGGTTCCTGATTCATTCCAAGTTCCCCTTTCTGTCCCAGCCCCAGTGCCCCACTCAGGACTAGTTCCAGTCCAAGTTGGCACATCAGCTCCTTCTCCTCCCCTCGCACCTGTGCCCACTCTAGCTCCAGCACCGCCCTCGGTGCCTACTCTCATCTCTGATTCAAACCCTCTCTCCGTGTCGGCCTCTGTCTTGGTGCCTGTGCCAGTGTCTGCTCCCCACTCAGTCCCAGTGCCACTGTCGGCTCCTGCTCCTACTCCTCTCACAGTCTCTGTTTCTGCACCTCCCTTGGCTCTGATTCAGGCTCCTGTGCCTCCTTCAGCTCCCACTTTGGTCCTTGCTTCTGTCCCAACTCCGGTTCTAGCTCCCATGCCAGCATCCACGCCTCCAGCGGCTCCTGCCCCTCCATCTGTGCCGATGCCCACTCCAACCCCATCCTCTGGTCCGCCTTCTACCCCTACCCTCATTCCTGCCTTTGCTCCTACACCGGTGCCTGCACCCACCCCAGCCCCAATCTTTACTCCAGCCCCCACGCCCATGCCGGCTGCCACACCAGCTGCCGTCCCCACCTCAGCACCCATTCCAGCCTCCTTCAGTTTGAGTCGAGTGTGTTTTCCTGCAGCTCAGGCACCAGCTATGCAAAAAGTCCCCCTGTCTTTTCAGCCAGGGACAGTGCTGACACCTAACCAGCCACTGGTCTACATCCCACCTCCGAGTTGTGGCCAGCCACTCAGCGTGGCTACGCTGCCAACCACTCTGGGAGTCTCTTCCACGCTCACACTCCCAGTCCTGCCATCTTACCTGCAGGATAGGTGTCTCCCAGGTGTGTTGGCCTCCCCGGAGCTCCGCTCTTATCCATATGCATTTTCTGTGGCCCGACCTTTGGCTTCCGATTCCAAGTTGGTCTCGTTGGAAGTGAACAGGCTCTCTTGTACTTCCCCATCCAGCAGCTCCAACAGCCAGCCTGCTCCTGATGGGGTCCTTGGACCTTTGGCAGACACCTCCCTCACCACTGCTTCTGCCAAGGTGCTTCCCACTTCCCAGCCTTTGCTGCCAGCCCCCAGTGGGAGCTCAGTCCCACCACACCCCTCCAAGATGCCAGGTAGCGCCGAGCAACAAACCGAAGGGACTTCCGTTACCTTCTCTCCTCTCAAGTCACCTCCACAGCTGGAGAGAGAGATGGCCTCTCCACCCGAGTGCAGCGAGATGCCTCTTGACCTCTCTTCCAAGTCCAACCGCCAGAAGCTTCCGTTGCCCAACCAGCGTAAAACACCTCCCATGCCTGTGTTGACCCCTGTGCACACCAGCAGCAAGGCCCTCCTTTCCACTGTGCTGTCTAGATCGCAGCGCACAACCCAGGCTGCCGGCAGCAGTGTCACTTCCTGCCTGGGCTCTACTTCTTCACCTTTTGTTATCTTTCCTGAGATGGTGAGGAATGGAGACCCAAGCACCTGGGTGAAAAACTCAACTGCTCTGATCAGCACCATTCCCGGCACATATGTGGGAGTGGCCAACCCAGTTCCTGCATCCCTGCTGTTGAACAAGGACCCTAACCTGGGCCTTAACCGAGATCCTCGTCATCTCCCTAAGCAGGAGCCTATCTCCATCATCGATCAAGGAGAGCCTAAGAGCACTGGTGCCACTTGTGGCAAGAAAGGCAGCCAGGCTGGTGCTGAGGGACAGCCAAGCACAGTCAAATCCCGTTATACCCCAGCCCGCATTGCCCCTGGGCTGCCGGGATGCCAAACCAAGGAACTGTCTTTATGGAAACCTACAGGGCTGACAAATATGTACCCACGGTGTTCCATCAATGGGAAACCCACTAGCACCCAGGTCCTGCCTGTTGGCTGGTCACCATACCACCAAGCATCTCTGCTTTCTATTGGCATCTCTAGTTCCGGGCAACTAACCCCCAGTCAGGGGGTGCCTATCAGGCCCACCAGCATTGTTTCTGAATTTTCTGGGGTGTCATCTCTTGGTTCCAGTGAAGCTGTTCATGGACTTCCTGAGGGGCAGCCACGGCCTGGGGGCCCCTTTGCTCCAGAGCAGGATGCTGTCACAAAGAACAAAACTTGCCGAATTGCTGCCAAGCCTTATGAAGAACAAGTCAGTCCTGTCCTCTTGACTCTCAGCCCTCAGACAGGGACCCTGGCACTGTCTGTTCAGCCTAGCAGTGGGGACATTGGAGTAAATCAGGGGCCTGAGGAATCTGAGAGCCACCTCTGCTCTGATAGTGCTCCTAAGATGGAAGGCCCCCAGGCAGCCTGTGGCCTGAAGCTGGCAGGGGACACCAAGCCTAAAAACCAAGTGCTGGCCACCTATATGTCCCACGAGCTGGTCCTGGCCACCCCCCAGAACTTGTGCAAGATGCCTGAGCTGCCTTTGCTACCTCATGACAGCCACTCTAAGGAACTTATTTTAGATGTGGTTCCAAGCAGTAAGAGGGGCCCGGGCACAGACCTTTCACAGCTTGGAAGTCAGGTGGATCTGGGGCGGGTGAAAATGGAGAAAGTGGATGGTGACGTGGTCTTCAATTTAGCCAACTGCTTCCGGCCCGACGGCCTCCCAGCCGTTCCCCAGAGGGGTCAGGCGGAAGCTCGGGCTAAAGCTGGGCCAGCCCGAGTGAAACGGGAAAGCGTTGGGGTCTTTACTTGCAAGAACAGTTGGCAACCAGAGGAAGAAACAGAATCTCTGCCACCCAAAAAGCTCAAGTGTAACAAAGAAAAGGAAATCGAGGGAGAACCACAGCAGCAGCCACCGCCACCACAGCCACATGATAAGCCCATGGTCCGGACTGCCCTGGCGTCCAAGGTGAGTGTCAGCGCATGGCCTAGAACTCATGCTCTGCTTCAGCTGTGGTCTCCGCTGCATTTGACCCCCTCCCTCCTCTCTCCCAGACAGTGTACTCAAGCAGCTTAGCTGTGTGAACAGAGCTGATGGATGGGAGGTTTTCCCTTTTTGACTCGTGCTCTCTGTATATGAGAGGTTCACCTGAAAAGGGCCGAGCTCATTCTATAGGGTATAGGAAATGATTTCATCATTGGAGCCAGGGAAGCCATTGTCCTAGATAAAGTTGGAAAGCAGGAGAAGGTATTGGTGAAGGAAATCACTCTTCCCCAAGGAACAGTTCTTCCTGGTTCTTTAAAGACGATGAACCACTGGCCTTGGCAGTTTGGAGCCCAGGAAGGAAAAGATAGGGTCATTTGGGCCCCACTTCTTCCTAGCTCTGTGCCATTGATTAAGTGTGCTACTTAATCTCTCTTGCCCTCGGTTCCTTCATCTCTGCAAGGAGACAAATAATAATGCTTATTTAGAGGATTGTTGGAAAGATTAAATGAGATGATGGTCTGAGCTATCCACACCAGGCTGGGGAGGGTTGGAGATTTGTTGAGTAACTAATTAATGGGAGAAGGGGTTCCATTCAGGGTGATGAGAAAGCTCCTGTACCAGGCAAATGGTGATAGTTATGCAGTTCTGTGTTTATACTGAAAACAAGCGTATTGTGCATAGAAGTTAGTGAATTTTTGCAGCATAGCTCAGTAAAGCTGCTACAATGAATGAGATGGCACACAAGTGCTTAAAATAGCACTTGGCACATAATTAAGTGCTCAGTCGGTGTTAGTGGCTGCTTTTGTTTTTAGTAACAGAAACTGAATGGCCCCTGCCTTCATGAAGCTGATGTTTTGCCATATTGACTTAAAGGCGAGTAGGTATAGCCCTTCCTGTATGAGACGGCCAGTTTCAATAGGCCAATTAAGAAATGTGGGGAGCAGAGAATAAAGTTACAGGAGGAGAAGGCAAATTGAAGTGTTGTTAGGTCCCACTTTCTTGAGAAACATGTGACTATTAGCCAAGCTGAGATGAGGAGTTAATTCAAAACAGCCCATTTCTGGGGATGGCCAAGAGGCAGAATAAGCTCCTGATGCTTGCTTGAATTCTTTTTATTTTATTTTTATGACAATCATATCTATTTCCTGTGCTTATGCGTATGTGTGTTGTACATGTATGCTACAGCATCTGTGCGGAGATCAGAGGACCATTTTCAGCAGTTCTCTTTCTACTCTGTGGGTACCAAGGATCAAACTCAGATTGTCACATGTAGCAGCAAGCACCTTTACCTGCTAATCCATCTTGCCTGCCAAAGAATTATATTTCATTTGATGCCAGCTATACTTTATTCTTGTCCTTTGAAACATATCTGAAAACTCTGTTAACCTAAACACCAATTTGTTTTCCCTGTCCTCCCAACTTCTCATGTGGTTGGAGTGCATCATATATTTACTTTTACGGCTGCCCTGGCAGATGACACAAACAAATCTCTTCCAGATATTCTGTTTTACTTTTTTGTTTTGTTTTGTTTTTGTCTACCTTAGGAAGTAAAAGTTAATGATCTCTATAAAGAGGCAGCTAAAAACAATATTTAGAAAATAAGTAAGACATGTTCAAGTTTATGTGCATTTAACTTTATTGTCCTTGCCTTAAAAATAGTTTTTCTTTAGATGTACGCGAAGGTCAGATTTTAAGCAGTCAACTTCCATCTTCCTCTTTTCTCCCTGGTTCTTTGTTTTCTAACACTTTGGTTCATAGGAACTGGCAGTGCCTTGCTTTTCATTCAGCTTAGTTCTCTGCGGAGTGAGCAGAGGGTGGGAATCTGATGGGGAATGGGTACTCCCTGTGCCTCGAGGATTGAGGGTTCTTTTCCCTCAAATACCCCATCAGTCACATCGCTGACAGCCTGTTTTGCTGAAACTAGAGAGTGATAACCCTGCTGGAGGGGGATACAGATGTGATTCTGGCAAAACGTATGTGGTGGCCTTCCATTCCAGTGGCCAAGTACCTGAGAGAACATTAAAAGAGGAATGGTTTGTTTTGGTTTACGGACTCAGAGGTTGCAGCCTCTCATAGTAGGATGAGTGTAGTGGGACAGAACACGAGCTGCTGCTCATGGCAGCCAAAAGAGAGGGAGGGAGGGGCAGAGGGAAGAGAGAGAGAGAGAATGAATAGGAGCAAGACTATGGATGAATTTATGTCTGCAGTACTGGCCTTTCCTTTTCCTGTTTTGTGTTTGGGAGTGCTCGTGGGTGTGGGTATTCATGCATATAGATACCTGTGCAGGCCAGAGGTCTGTCTTAGGTATGATTGTTCATTAGTGGCCCACTTTCTGTTTGGAGACATGGTCTTCTCTGGAAGTTGGAGCTCATCAGTTACGCTAGAGGCATCCACCTAGCTCTGCCTCCCCAGTGCTGGATAGAGCACACTTGACTATTTTTCTGGCGCTGAATCATAGGTCCTCATGTTCTTGTAGCAAGCACTTGACCTACTGAACTACCTCCTTAGCTCGTCAATTCTCCCTTTTCCACCTGAGCCCTGGGCCTATAGTGTGATCTTTTTCTATCCTTAGTTAGTTCTCTCTAGAAAAACAAACCAAAACACAGATCCGTGCAGAGATGTGTCATACCAGGGGCTTGTCAGCCCCAGTTGATAAAGCAAGATTAACCACCACAGAAGTTCAAGTAGGTGTTTGTTTGTTTGTTTGTTTGTTTGTTTTAGTTTTTCAAGAAAGGTTTCTCTGTGTGGTCCTCCTGGCTGTCCTGGACTTGCTTTGTAGACCAGACTAGCTTCAAACAGAGATCCGCCTGCTCTGCCTCCCTGAATGCTGAGATTTAAGGTGTGCACCACCACACCCAGCTGACTTCGAGTGTGTTTAGCTCTTCATGTCTTCTTAAAACCTAATTTCACATTCCCCAGATCCACAGGAGTAGAAACAGCCTACCTTACCATTTCTTGCTTCATGCCATGGAGAAATCTCAATGCTTGTAAAAACTCTGTGGCTTTGGGGGTAGAGTTCCTACAGTGTGCAAGCTGACCACTCAGAAGTAGGTAGCAGTGGAACCGAGCACAAAACAGTTAAAGAGGCAGCAACTAGAGAAGGAGAGGATTAAAAGCTGATGAGAAGAGGCCCAGATATAGGGACCAGGAGCCTGGACTAAGGGGCTTGGCCCCAGCTCCATCTTTCTTACTGCAGATGTAAACGAGCCACTTTGCAGGGTGGCCTGGTAAATGGCAGCCCTTGAGTTAGTGTGCATGCTGAGCTGTGATGGTTCAGGAGGAGTCACTTGACTTCTTCGAGACTCAGCTAATAGTCTTGGTTTCTTTATCTCTTCGGTGAGGTGATTGTTAATGATAAAGCAAGTGGTAGACTTGAAAGTGGTACAGACTATGAAGCATCCCTTAATACACAGCCAGCTTCGCTGCGAGGGGTATACCAGGCCTGACCCTGCTCATTGTGTTCATGGGGGGGGGTGGAAATTGCACCTCCTGTGTAATGTTCCTCTTCTTGCTGTAGTTAAATCCATTTTCTGGTGTTAACTGACACATGAAAAAAGTTTTCTTTAGCTGGCCATGGTAGTGCACTCCTGTAATTCCAGCAGTCAGGGAGGCAGAAACAGGTGGATCTCTGTGAGTTCAAGGCTAGCCTGGTCTACAAAGCAAGGCCAGGACAGCCAAGACTACAAGAAACATCCGGTCTCAAAGCTCCACCCCCCCCCCCCCCGCCCCTCCAAAAAAGTTTCTCTTGACTTGCCTGTTCTTGGAATTATTGTCAGTTAATAGCAATCCCATTCACAATGAAGCTGTTTGAAGCATGTAGCTATCCAGCTTGCAGCCAAGGCATTTTTGTTCAGTGCTTTTCTCGACTTGTGTTTGGGTATGTAGAGTTTGGGGCCTAAGTTTGGACCTTTAAAAAAAAAACTTTGGATGCTGGATGCGTGTGTGTGCTGAGGGTCCATGAATACAGATTCTATAGACCTCTTTAATGTGATGTGGATGCCTGGAGGGGTCAGCAAGGACATGTGACTCAGTCCAAGAGAGCCTTAATAGCCTACCATGTCCTATAATACTGTGAGGCACACACTCCCAGCCCTAACTCTGGCAGTTCATGTCCATGTGTAAGCAACAGGCCTATGGCTTGACCCTTCCTAAGAATGGAGAGCGTTTTTAAGAAGTAAAACGGACCTCAGACCTGACTCGTTCTATCTTTGCACAGTGCCGGAAGCTGCCTGGAGACCCCCAGGAACCCACCAAGAAAAGCCCCAGAGGGGCTTCAGATTCAGGAAAAGAGCACAATGGAGTCAGGGGAAAGCACAAGCACCGGAAGCCAACAAAGCCAGAATCCCAGCCTCCAGGAAAACGAGTCGATGGTCATGAGGAAGGTAGGTCCCAAGGGCCATGCATGACCTGGTGGCCTGAACTCCAGAGGAATACAGTGGAATTTTGGTGGAGAGAGAGAGGAGCTGAGAGATTGAGTGGAAAATGGATCCTTCTGTGCTGTGGAGTAGAGTAGTGATGTCACAAGCCAGCGAGGGTGCGGGTGTTCTGGCCTTGTGAATTAGAGTGCCGCACATGCTGAAGTCTTGACATTGAACAAGGTGTTTGCAAGCACATAGAGAGCAGTCCTACAATAGAGGCTCCTACCCAGTTCCACGAGGTGGGATCTAGGCTCGAAGTACTTAGACAAAAACAACAGAGCTGGGATTCATTACACTGTTTTCTCTGTCTTTTGGTATGTTGGAAAATTCCCATTCTAAAAAGAGAAACAAATAGCTGACTGGCTAGCCAGCTAGAAAGGTTTAATGATGTCTCAAACCTTTTGTATCAGTTAAGGATACCCAGAATGTTGGGGTTGGGTATGGGGTATACTTGAGCTGTATTCTCTGCTGTAGATGGTCCCTCGGTGCCTTCATGGGAGGTAATCCAGGCATTCCTGCCTCCAATAATCCATGTTCAGGATCTTGCTCATTGGACATGACATACCTCTTCTATTTAGCTCTTGTATACCCGTTCCCATTTGTCCACAGCTTCCTGCCTTACCTTATTAAGGTCCATTGAAGTTGATCTTCTAAGGGATAGGCTATAGCTCAGTTAGAACTTAGTGAGCAGAGCAACAACCTCATGTCATGTTGACAGAGATTGTACTTTGGGGCATGGTGTTGAATTGATTGTGTATTGCCTTTATTGGTGTCAGCAAAAATGACCCAGCCCCCAGTTTTCAAAAACCTCATTCCCAAAAAAGAGATGGTGGTGGCAGCGGCAAAAGGCGAGCCAGTTAGGTTGAAGCAGTGCCATTGCAGGGCCGACACTAGCCTTTTGCTTTTCTCATGTGAATATCCCATGTGGGCTTTCTGGCTTATAGATTTCTCATTGTGATATTTCTGCCTTCTGCCCCTAAACCACACACCACTCCAGGTTCCTTGGAAAAGAAAGCAAAGAGCAGTTTCCGTGACTTTATCCCGGTGGTTCTGAGCACTCGGACACGCAGTCAGTCTGGTGAGTACAACTAAGAAAGGCCTTGCTCTGGCATCTTTGAAAAGGTAGGCATGTGGCTGGAATGATTTTGATGTTGGTGCAAGTAGACGGTTGGGAATTTGCTTTCCTGTGCCCAAATGACTGGCCTCTTGCAGGGACAACAGAGTCCTGGGTTGGGGTGGTTTGCTTAACTATGTTAGATTAGATTTGACATCATCTCTTGTTAAGAGCCAGTGATGGAAAGAAAGGTCCCTGCCACTCAGGAAATGATTGTTCCAAAGTTTTGCATCTTGGGGCCCATCTCAAGCAGAGACATTCAACCTTTAGGCTTTAGTCTCATCACCCTGTGTGACAGGCATTATCAAAATCAGAAGGGTCATTGAGTTGTCTGGGCAGGCATGGTAGCTTTTAATCCACAGAGCTTGTATTGGTTTTTGTCTAAAGAAGATTGTTGTTGCCAGCTGTCCTCTTTTCTGCTGGCTCTCTTGGTATACAGGACAGAGATGGTTGCCTGCATTCACCCACATTTCCATACAGATTGGAAGGAGTGGAGAAGCATGGCTCAGTGAAAAGTCAATGATGTGACATCCTGTTAACTGGCACCTCAGCACATGGCGAGCTCTCTGGTAATTGGGGCTTATAATGATGGCCTGGAGGCCTCGCAAAGTCCTGAAGTGTCCTCTGAATCATCAGAGAGTGATTACATTGTGGCCAGTCCCATTTTTGTGTTAAACACATTGTGCTGTATTTGATTCTTTGGAAATTGGTGATTTCTGTGTGATCTCTGTGGTGATTCTGTATTAACCAGAATATTAGATTACCTAGAACATTCTGTCCCCTGCCTGGTCCATATAATGCAAGGCTTAGTGGGATAGTTGATGTCTTTGGTTCAAGTCTCTGGCCGACTTGAAGCTTTGGTCAAGGGTGGCTTTTTCCCTCCAACCATTTCTTTCTTCTGCCAACCTTACTGGGGTTTAGGGATTGTTGGGTTAACAGCTGGACTTTGGGAGAAACAAGGAAGGTGGTAGGTGTCCTGTGGTGTAAAACCAGGCCAATTTAGGATTGTGCTTTTATTGTTAGCAAAGTTAAGGGTAAGTGGGGAGAGAGAAAATAGCTTCTTGGGAAGGTGATCCAGGAGAATAGAAAACATGCTGTTTGTCTGGGGGTGATCTGGAGTGTGTGGGGTGCATTTCCAGCAGCAAGGAACAGCTGCAGTGGATGGGCAGACAGACTAGAGAGAACTCCACCCTTGACCTTGGCAACTCTGTAGGAGGTGGGAGTCAGCTTAATGGAAGAGGGCCTGCTGTGTCCACTGGGACATGCCTGAGTCTGCCTGTGTCACAGGAAAGGGACTCCTTGCTTTTCTGTCAGAGACACTCTTCTTTTGTGATGATTCTTTTTGGCCAAGGTGGCTCTGTTGGCCATATTGGTGGGACCAAAGAGTTATTAGATCCTAAGTTGTACTACCTTAGGATCTTCCTTACTCCCTTGTCCTCCAAACAGCAGAGAACTGTAGCTCTCTCCTGCCCTTTTGTGCCATGTTTGGCACCACAGATAAGTAAGCATGGATTTTTGTACTTCATAATTTTATGGCATTCTGGACTCTTTTACTTTACTTTACTTTTACTTTTACTTTAGTACTTTCAATACTAAAGACTGAACGATTTCATTTGAGCCCCAGAGCAGTCCTTTGAGATAAGTGTACCACTAGTAACTGACCAGAGGCTGATCTTGAGCTCAGTTCTACAAATTCCTGCTCTAGGACAGTTGTGTCAATACCATATTCAATCCCTTAAAGCAGTACCTGAATCTCTTCTGTATTTCTCATGCATAGGAAGCATCTGTAGCTCCTTTGCTGGTATGGCAGACAGCGACATGGGAAGCCAGGAAGTCTTCCCTACAGAGGAAGAGGAGGAGGTAGCTCCCACCCCAGCTAAGAGGAGAAAGGTGAGAAAGACCCAAAGGGACACCCAGTACCGCAGCCATCATGCCCAGGACAAGACCCTGCTGAGCCAAGGCCGCAGACATCTGTGGCGAGCCCGAGAGATGCCCTGGAGGACAGAGGCTGCCCGGCAAATGTGGGACACCAATGAAGAGGAAGAAGATGAGGAGGAAGAGGGCCTGGTAAAGAGAAAGAAACGGAGACGGCAGAAGAGCCGAAAATACCAGACTGGGGAGTACCTGACAGAACAGGAGGAAGAGCAGCGGCGGAAAGGGAGAGCAGGTAAGGCTGGTCATGGGCTGCTAATCCTGTTGTGGCATCATCTGGGAAACTTCAGGTGTAGTGGCATTCACACCATGTCTTTACCAGCTGAGGGCCTTAGGACTAACAGTAACCTGGCGCTATGCTCTTTGGCTGTTATAAGGGACTCACTCAGAATCACCTTGAATATATGGCTTTGAGTGTAGAAGGAATAGACACAAGGTAGCTTCCAGGTGAGCTGAGGACTTGGAAACCCTTGCCTTTTTTTTTTTAAAAAAATTGACATCCGACACTGTTTATCCAAGCAAGCCATGGTGACATTCTTGGCATAGGCCAGTGTTGTACTAGGGAGTTCTGTTTGGCTTGAAAGAGTCAAGTCTCTGGAGAATAGAGGTTCTACCTTTTGTAATATTGGGTTTAAAAAGTAAGAGGATCCAAAAAAAAAAAAAAGGTAAGAGGAGTCAGGTGTGGTGGTATAAGCCTGTCATCCAAGCACCGAGGAGGTTGATGGAAGAAGACAGTCAGTCTGAAGGCAACCTGGGCCATATAGTGAGGCCCTACCTTAAAACAAAGAAGGAGGTGATTAGCTGCCATACCTGGGGTGTCTCTGCTCTCAAAGTAAAATGAAATGTAGTAGCTCTAAAGGCAACAGAAAAACGTGAACTACATAAACCTCTGCTTCTTCAGTGGAAGCCACAAGAAGAGTCAGAGTAAAGTTTTGAGGTGACATGGCTGGCATAGTATTTGTTGGTCCTGAGTCATGAAAGGAGGCAGTTCAGAGAGAAGAACTTCCATGACCATATCAACTGTTTTAAATGTGAGCATGGAGGGAATAGACTGTTACAAGAAGCTCGCTCAGAACCGGCATACTACATCACAACTCTTTCCCAAGGTGGGGTTCTCACTGAGCAAAAAGCCCATCTCTGGGCTCCATAGGACACATTTGTCTCTCCGTAGGCTCTGACCTCTCTCCTTGAAACAACAATCGGTTGTCTCTTACAGTGTGTTCACTCTGAGCTGCTGATAGATATGTACAGTCCCCTTCATAGCTAAAACCAAAGGAACTCGTACCTTGTGAGTAGGCAGTAGATCCTGAGTGTGCTGTAATGCAAAGAAGGCTTAACCTCGGTTCTGCCTCGGTTGAAGTGGAGTGTATATGCTACCCGTCCCTCCACTCGAGAGCAATTGGGCTCATTTTCATCAACTATCTGAACAAATGGGGCAATTTTCCCCTTCTTTTGCCGGAACTATAATGGATTGGTCATGAATGAGTTGTCAAACCATTGGCCTCCGCCTCTTGTTAGGATGCTGAGAAGCTTTTGTATCTCCCAGTCCTCTAATGAGGGCTGCGTTTTCTAGCCTGGGAGCGTCTCATAGTTATCAGCTCTCTATTTCTTCTTCTTCTTCTTCTTCTTCTTCTTCTTCTTCTTCTTCTTCTTCTTCTTCTTCCTCTTCCTCTTCTTCTTCTTCTTTTTAGACAGGGTCTCTCTGTTATATAGCCCTGGCTGTTCTAAAATAACTATTAGACTAGACTAAATGATTAAGCCAGGCTGGCCTTGAACTCACAGAGATTTGCTTGCCTGTGCCTCCCAAGTGCTAGGATTAAAGACATGCGATACCACTCCCAGCTTGAGTTTTCAACTGGTTCAATGGGAAGGCCCTCTTTGGAGTTGCCTGGTCTCTTTTGCTACCTAGTACATAATGTAGAGAGAGAAGTTGCAACAGCATTCATGGTAGGGGCTTAGCTTGCCTTTGCTAGAGCATCTAGAGTAACATGGAAAACACCAGTCCTCTTGTTTTGGGGCAGTCCAGACTGTTGGAAAGGAGGTTACTCTCCTTCTCTGGGTATGTCTGGGAGCTTTGTGTTGAGGCCACTGGTGTTGGCACATCTCTTTACTACAGAAGTTTCCTTTGTAAATATATTTTTATTAACTTTTTGAATTATTTTTTGTTTATGGGTACTTTTCCTGTATGTATGTCTATGCATGGAGTGCCTGAGGAAATCAGAACAGTAGGGCACTGGATCCTCTGGAACTGGAGTTACAGCTACTTGTAAGCCACTGTGTGGGTGCTGGAAATCAAACCTGTGACCCCTGGAGGAGCAGCCAGTGCTTGTAACCACTGAGCCATCTCTCCAGCCCATGGTGGGAATTTGTTAACAAAAATCTCCCTCCTCAGAAAGCTCCAGTCTCCTTCACCTGCTTACCATCTGGCTTTCAGGTCAGGGTCAGAACAGTAGGAAGTGGACACAGTAGGCAGATCACCCTGCTCTTATCTAACTCAGGACCTCTCCTTTGATCCTGTGCTTGGCTGTCTCCCCTCCCCCCTTGTTCTGTAAAAGAGGAACAAAGGCGTATTCCATGCACCTGCCTATTGCCTTCACTCTCTGTGCTTTTGCAGGCTAGCATAAAGCTCTGGTTCTTCTGCAATTGAATATGCTCCAGAGCTTGCCTTGCCCTTGGGTACATGGAATAGATGGCTGTTTATTTTCTTCTTTATTGAACTCTCATGTGGTTTCCTCATGCTTCCTGCAGTTTTCACAAGGCAAAGTTCCGTTCCTTTCTTTTGCTTTAACCCAAACTTGTTGGGTCAGCAGCCCTGGATTGAAGCCGGCTGTGGTGGTGTATGCCGTTAGTCATAGTGCTCAAGAGGTAGAAGTAGGTGAATCTTTATAAGGTCTAGCCTGATCTACATAGTGAGTTTTAGGCTATCCAGGACTATATACTGAGACTCTGTCTAAAAAAACCAATAAGCCTGGTGGTGGTGGCACACGCCTGTAATCCCAACAGTCAGGAGGCAAAGGCAGTTGGATTTCTTTGAGTTTGAGGCCAGCCTGGTCTACATAGCAAGTTTCAGGACAGCCAGGGGTACACAGAGAAATCTGGTCTTGGAAAAAAAGCCATGCTGACTCCCCAGCACTCAGGAGGTAGAGGTAAGTGGATCTCCAGGTAGCCAAGGTTACACACAGAAACCTGTCTCAGAAAAAAAAGAGGGGAAAAAAAGCTACCCGCAGGCAAAGTAAATATTAGTTTGGCTTGGTGTGGTGGTGCAGGCCTTTAATCCCAGCACTCACTCGGGAGGCAGAGGCAGGCGGATCTCTGAGTTCGAGGCCAGCTTGGTCTACAAAGTGACTTTCAAGACAGCCAAGGCTACACAGAGAAACCCTGTTTTGAAAAACCAAAAAAAAAAAAAGTGTATTTAGTGAGTGTCACTGAGTAAGTCACACTACTCCAAGGCAGACTGTGTGCCCATCACTAGTTGGGCAACACAAAATGGACTCCATGGTTTCTTGTGGGCTTTTTTTGTTTCTGTTTTTGTATTTCTTTTTTTAGCTTTCTTTTTGTTGTTGGTGTTGGTGGTGGTGGTGGTGGTGGTGGTGGTGGTGGTGGTTTTGATTTTTATGCTTTGGCTTTCTGGAGAGAGGGAAAGCACATAATAAAGTTGGGTAGGTAGGGAGGTGGAGAGGAGCTGGGGAGAGTTGCAGGAGGGGAAACATCAAAATATGTTGTTTGAAAAAATCAAGGGAAAAAGGCCCGAGTTCGAGTGTTCTTGCTGGAAGTGTCCTTACAGACTAAGTAGCACAGCATTTCTTGGATGTGTTGTGAGGATCCACTAGTACACTAGGGGGAAGAAGGGGCGTACGATAGCTAGGGCTTCTTTCTTATATGCATAGGCTACAGCCATTTCTCCAACTCCTTGTTGTTGTTGTTTTTGAGACAGGGTCTCTCTACATAGCTCTTACTGTCCTGGAACCCACTACATACACCAGACAGTTCTCAAACTCACAGAGATCCATCTGCCTTTGCCTCCAGAGTGCTGGATTAAAGGCCTGTGCCACCACCTCCAGCCAGTTCTCCTGTCTTGAATGAAGACTCCTACATCTGTGTCTGCTCTTGGCAACTTCACAAATGAGAGTCCTTTTCAAGTTTGGGGTGGGAGTGAGTTGAGGACTATGGGATTTTAAACTGCGGTTGGAGTTACTTCGTAGCCTTAATTGTTCTGTTGTGTGCTAGGCTTGGTGTTTCATCTTGAGAAAGAGATACCCTGTACCTATAGACCTTGCACTGAAATCATATAATATTGATGCCTTAATCTTTATAACATTTTATAGAAGATTTTGCTTGTATATCCTCAATTCTGCTACCATTTCTGGGACTTGCATTATATTCTCCCTATTTATAGATATGGAAGCCAAGGTTCAAAGAGGTTATGGATTGGCTAACCCATTACATAGGTAATGGTAAGCCAGGGATAAGAATGTAGTTTTTAGCTGCTGTGTACAATGCACAAAGTCTTGGGTTTGAATCCCAGTCCTGCATAAACTGGCTGGGGTGGAATGTAACTGTACTTCCAGTGCTTTGGAGGTAGAGACAAGAAAATCAAAGTCAGAGCCTTTGGCTACCTGCTGAGTTCAAGGCTGACTTGTTAACATAGTCCAGCAACAAGCATGAGAGACCCGGGCTCAATACAAGGTGGAAGGACAGGAATGGCACCCGATGTTGGCCTCTGTAGCTGCTCATTATAGCACCTAGACTCAAATACAAGTATACACATATACATCCACACATACAAGTGATGCATGCCCATTGCTAGTAGACACAAGTGAATAGTTTATGTCCCCTACACAAAAGGGTTAGGGCAGACCCTATGGTGTGAGGCTCTTGCTAGTGGAGTTTGCAGTAGACCTTTTTGAAATTACAATTCTAGACACATGTTGTTGCCGTGTACCAGTGATACCAATGACTTGATTTCCAATCAGGGAAGGCAGTCTCTTTCTGTCATTACACATAAGTAGGCCCCCTACTGGGTTGGGGAATTTCTGTTGCATTGATCTTAGTGTCTTGTGACAGTGACTAACAGGGCAGCCAGAGGTGGGAAGAACTGAGATCATAAAGCCAGCCTTCTACTTTGGACTTAAATCCTACTTGATACTTCAGCAAAACTGCTAAATTGGTTTTCATTTTGGAGAAAGAAAGGGGATAGAGAAAAGGCTGAAAAAGAGATTCTGGTTTGCTCTGTGCTATGAGGCGATCTTTTAAAATGGCCCACATTTTGGGGGCCAGCTAGATGGCTGCCCCCTGCTGGCAGGGCTGGGACCAGTCTCTTGTGGGTAGAGGAGGGATTTGTATGGTGAAGCACTGAAGGATTGTGTTCCATTGCTCTTATAGTCATTCTTTCCTGTTTCTTGTTTAGATTCAAAGGCCCGTAAGCAGAAGACTTCCTCCCAAAGTTCAGAGCACTGCCTCAGGAACAGGAACCTTCTCTTGTCCAGCAAAGCCCAGGGGATCTCGGACTCACCAAATGGTTTCCTTCCAAATAACCTGGAGGAGCCAGCCTGCCTTGAAAATTCTGAAAAGCCATCAGGAAAACGAAAGTGCAAAACCAAGCACATGGCAAACGGCTCAGAAGAGGCAAGGGTATGTGGCCGCCGAAAGGGTCAATGTGAGGGGCGTGGGCTGGAGGGGCAGGCTTTCTGCCAGGTCCCTCTGGCAATAGTTTTCTCAGTGAGAGCGAAGGAAGCAAATAGATAGAGGAGTCAACTGATATGTATGAAAGTATTCTAAACTAGTTCTAGAAGGGTTGGGACACATTTGCAGAGTGGAAAGTAAAGTTATACTTAACTGTAGGGTTTATTTTAATTCCTGAGTTCTTTTCCAGAGCAATCCTTGTATCTCTTTTTGAGTTACAGACTGTGGCAGGGTGCTAGTCTGAACAGACTGTTAACATCTAATCCAGAAGCCTTTGTCTGGTCTTAGCTCACCAGAAACCAGTCAGAGAGCTTTCTGAGATAAGCAAGGTAGAATACAACTTGTAGAAGCCAGGATTTTGTCACCTAGACCAAGGTTTCTTGAGGGTCCAGGTTAGCTGCTTTCCCCACCCTGCCACACTCCCCCCTCCACCCGTTCCTTTGCCTCTGGAGGAAGCCCAGCAGTGAATGAATTAGGTTCTTACCAGTTACCCAGGCAAGCATTCTTTGAACCCTTTTCAAAACCACCTGGTCATTTGGTTCTGATGTTCCTAACACTGGTGTTGATGCCACATTCTACAATGTTTCTCTAAAGAAAAATAAGACATTCCTCACGTTGAGTGAGTTTTACATTTGAAGGAAGCGAAGGTCCAGCGTGTACCTGTGATAGGTATCTGTCCTTGACAACAGAACATCAAAACCGAAAAATCAAAACAGAAAATCAAAAGGCCACGTTGGGCTGGTTTGGTTAGTTAAGATTCTTATCCTTCTGCCTAGCTTTCAAGTAGGAATTCCCAAATGGTACTAGCAGAGGATGGATGCTTGGCTTTCCCCATCCCTTCCTCCTGGATCCTTGTTGCCACTTAGATAAGGCGCATAAGTCTATTTGCTCATCTTTAAAAGTGGAGCTGATGCTCCCTGCCCTTTCTGTCTCACAAGGGTGCTTGGGGGACCAAAGGAGGCAATGTCTGTGACAGGCTTTGATAACTGTGACGTGTTCTCTGAGGGGTGGTATGCATCCTTGCACTTCAGGCAGAGAACTAGAGGTACAGCATGACAAACCGTGACCCGGTGTGGCAGGGTATATCTAGTCCCCGAAACCCATAGACTAGGAGAAAAACAGCTCCCCCAAGGATGCAGAAATCTGCTTTGCACCAAGTACATCTTTTCTATTGTCACTTTTAATTTAATATATGTATTAATATTGTGTGCGTACACACATCCATGTATATATATTTGCAAGCTCATACCATAGCACAAGTGTAGAGGTCAGAGGACAACGTTGAGCATAGGTCTTTACCATCTACCTTGTTTGAGACAGACTCCCTGTTTTTTTTTTTTCTTTCTGCTACATACACAGGGCAAGCTGGCATGACATTTTCTGTGGGTTCTTCTGTCTCCACCTCCTGGCTTCCCGTCGAGGACTGGGTTCATAGGCACTTGTGTCCCAAGTCTAACTTTCATTTGGATTCTAGAGATTCAAACTCAGGGCCACATGTTTGTATGGCAATGGCTTTTACCCACTGAGCCATCTCCTCAATTCTCTTGTGTCACTCTTAATTCCTGAGTGTTTTTTGGAGGTAGGCACTTGTATTCCAGCCATTTCACAGAGAGGACAAGGACTTGTATGAAGTGACTCAGTGGTCCTGCTTGCCAGACTCAAGACATGAAACCAATTTATTTGCCTTAGGAGGAGCCCTTGTGTCAGGGTACCTTGTGGTGTCTGGGTAGGCGCCTTCTGCCCATTCTGGGACATCACTGGGAAGTGGGTGAGTGGGCAGAAAACGCTGGCACCATTAAACAGTTCTGAGGGCAGTAGAGGCACTAGGGTCCTGCTCTCCTTCCCATCTTTCCTGAACACTCAGATGGCCCCATCCCACACAAAGGTAGCCAGCCGCTTGCCACTCAGCAGTATACTCTTATGCTTCTGTCTGGTTGTTCTGTCTGCCTATGTGTCTGCTGAAATGTTCTTCTGGAAAGGGTTTTGTCTCTCCCCAGGGCCTCCCTTCCTCCCTCCTGCCTTTCTTTCTCTCCCAGGCATCACCACCTGCTCCAGTTGCCCCCATGGCACAGGGCTTTGTAGTAGGAAGCAAGGCAGGGGGAGGATGGGGGACACTCCTGCTCCTGCAACACTAAAGTGGGGTGTTGGACAAGGGCTCAGAGCCCAGGGGGAAGGAGGAGAGGGGGAGGGGTGCCTATCCTTGTCCTCACTCCTCCCCCTCTCAGGCAGTCTGGCCTTCAGAAGGAAACTTCCCTTTGGAGCCTGGCTTAGTTTAGCAAAACCCTGGGTACGTTGCCCTGTCTCTTCCAGTCCTGCCGCTGTATTCTCCATCTTCCTGGCTATAAAACAGTATCATACCCTCATCGGTTATGGTTTCTTGCTAGGATCACACCTCCATCCTTTTGCCATGGAAACTAATCCTGCCTTCTTGAGATTTACCAGGGGGCACAGAGTTCCTGGGCCTGCATCTTTCGGCTGTTACTGCCTCTTTCTTGACTTTGTGTAACTTTTCTAGGTAACTTTTCTGACTCCCCAGGGCTTTGTCCATGCATAGCTTGAGTCAAGCCAACACATGATTGTGATTGATAAGGTACCCAACTCTGACTTCAACAAAAGAGAAGGTGACAGCTTAAGCAAACTAGTGAGATGCAGTCCTAAAGGAAAGTTGAAACACACACACACACACACACACACACACACACACACACACACACACACACAAACTTACTAGGGGATGTAAGACTTACCCATGGAAAACAGCAAGGAAATAAGAAAGGAGAGAGTCTGAGTATATGATTCTAAGTAGGCTCTGGGCGTGCAGAAGAGGTCACTGGGGCTAGAGTGCTAGAGAGCACTGCAGAAGACATAGCATTTAAATGAGGTCTTGATGCTCTCAGGGCTTAGAGTAAATGTTCATGTAGGCTCCATTGTGGCATAACTAATCACTCGGAAATGCAGTGCCTCTACCTAACAACAAGCACGCACCCACACATCGCCTCAGAGTTTCTGGAGCTCCGGAATTCAGGAGCAGCTTAGTTGAGCCCAGTATAAGGTTTTGCATGAGGTTGCAGGCGAGGTGTTAGTCAGGGCCACATCTGTTTAAAGCCTCAACTAAAACCAGAAGACGTGCTTCTGGTGTAGTTTATGCATGTGGCTGGTAAGCTGATGCTGGCTATTGGCAGGAGGCCTCTTTACCTTTCCTCTTGGATCTCCCCAAAGGGGTACTGGCTTTTCCCCTCAGAAAATAATTTGAGAGAAAAACCAAGAAGGAACCACAGTATCTTTTGGGGCCTGGCCTTGGAAGTCATACCTATCCCCTCTGCAGGCTCCTAGTGCTCACCTGTATGAGCTTTATCCCATGGGGGAGGGGAGCTTTAGGAGAGCTTGAGTGTTAGGGTGGGGATCCTCAGGGTCCATGGTGGTGGTCTCCTTTCTGGTTTCCAGTGGGGTCCTGTGTCTCTTGTGTGCAGGGTATACTTAAACCGTGCTAACATCCCTCGGGTGTCCTTCAGTTCATAGCCTCGACTTGGAGCCAGGTGCAGCTGAGGCCACTCCCATCGTTGAGTGCAGTGACCACAACATAGTAACCCCCATCTGGAACTCAAGTTTGATATACAAGTGACCTGTGCCCCTACAGACTAAGGAAGGCCCAGTAGAGCAAGCACGGGAACCTTCTACATATCCTCGATTCAAAATGGGGCCTAAGGGAGGCACCCATGGGTCACTTCTGAGGACAAAATCCACAGGACATTTGGAGTCCACAGCCTTTGTAGTAGTTTGTTATCTCAGAGGGAGAAAGTAATGGTCAGAGGAGTTAGGCTCTACTGCAGATGTTTCAAGTAGTAGATGTCAGAAGCAAGCTTCAAAGCCAGCTCTGTCTGCTTCTAGAGTCTCACAGTCCACTGCCCTGGGTGGGCCTGAGCATAGTCTTAGGCCATGGTACTATGAAAGATGGGGAAAGCCTGTGAGGTTGGATAGGGGAACACGTTTATACAGTAAGAGTGAGGGCATTGAGAATTGTGTCCGCTGAGACTGCTGCCTTTGTGTCTCTTTGTTCTCGTTACCTGTAGACATAGCTTATCCAAAACTTCAGCAAGTGGAGATTGAGGCCAGGTAGAAAATGCATGCCAAGTGCTTGAGAGAAGCTAGGCTGTCTCTACCCAATTTTCTTTTTCTTTTTTTTTTTAAGTTTTTTTTTGTTATTTTTAAGACTTATTTATTTATTATATATACAGCGTCCTTCCTGCATATGTGCCAGAAAAGGGCACCAGATCTCATTACAGATGGTTGTGAGCCACCACGTGATTGCTGGGAATTGAACTCATGACCTTTGGAAGAGCTGACAGCGCTCTTAATCTCTGAGCCATCTCTCCAGTCCTCTCTATCCAATTTTCAATCCTCCTGCCACCCCATTGTTTATGGAGCCGAGGCTCTGATTCTGTTAGCTTTCATCCAAGGAACTGCAGAAGCTTTCCTCATGTTCAGAGTGACCTCACACAGCTAGTGACTAGCCTGGCCTCCAGTCTCCCAAGCCTCCAGTAGACTGGGCCATTTGGCATGCACTCAGTAAAGGACAACATGAGTGTAGGAAGGATGTAGTGAGGTGGCTTTGGCAGCCAAATGGCATGGTCAAGATGAACTAGATACATCGCCTGGCCTGACCCAGGACTTCATTTCTGTTTTTCAGAGCAAAGGTCGTTGGAGCCAGCAGAAGATACGATCTTCTAAATCTCCCACTCCAGTGAAGCCCACAGAACCATGCACACCCTCCAAGTACCGAAGTGCTGGCCCAGAAGAGGCCTCAGAGTCACCCACTGCCCGGCAGATTCCCCCAGAGGCACGGAGACTTATAGTGAATAAAAATGCTGGCGAGACTCTCCTGCAGCGAGCAGCTCGTCTGGGCTATAAGGTGAATAAGCTTTCCCTGAGCAGGCAGTGACAGGATGACATTGGCCTGGACCTTAGGGAGAAGCTATACCATTGGCTCCTCTGGGGCCTGAGTCTGGCTGGTCTCCCTCTACTGTCCACATTGCCTCTGAGGCTGCCTTGCCCCTTATATGGGAAGGTAAGCTCATTAAAACTTCAACTCAGGATAAATGCAATTGAAAAAGTAGCACAGTAGATCATCATCTACATCCTTAGGCTGGGAAGGTTACTTGTGTAGTGGCTCTCCCAACCAGAGAGGAACACAAAGTGACTATTACTCACACTTTATCTCCTGTAGTTTTGTAAGACAGGGTTTCTCTGTGTGTGTGTAGCCCTGGCTGTCCTGGAACTAGCTCTGTAGACCAGGCTGGCCTCGAACTCAAGGAGATCCGCCTGCCTCTGTCTCCTGAGTGCTGGGATTCAAGAAAGGTGTGTGCCACCACTGCCCGACAAAAGCAACATTTACTGAGCAACTATTTTGTCATATTAAGGACTTTGATTATAGTAACCCTATTGAGGTAGGTCTTATTAAGAAAAAAAAAACCCCTAGATTTAGAAGTAGGAAATGATATGACAAGAAGTGTGTGTGTGTGTGTGTGTGTGTGTGTGTGTGTGTGTGTGTGTGTGTGTGGTGGATTAGCCAAATGGCCATCCCAACCTCTGGGAGGCTGGCCTTCAACTGCTGCTTTGCAATTGAACGCCAGCCTCTGCTACATAGTGAATTCAAAACCAGCCTTGGCTACCTCTATCTCCAAAATAAATAAACAAATAAATAAATAAACAAACCCTAACTAAAATGTGTCTATTACCATTTATGACAGTATTTTTGTCTAAGTTCAAATAAGTCCCGTGATTCCCAAGTGCCGAGGAATGGAAGGACTTCCTCATTTACCGTGATGAAATTTGCCTGTATATTGATGTACAGTTTTATCCTTTTCTTCCGTTTGTTGAAAGAAATGCCTTTGACTATGTATCTTTGCTGCCAACGCCCCCCCCCCGCCCGCCCCCATGATGATTTCCTCGGGATATGCTTGTGCATGTGGACTTATGTGTAGCCCAGAGTTTGCCTTTTTTTAAATTAGGCTTTCTGTACCTACAAGTGTACTGACTGCTTTGTACAGCTTTCATGGTGTCCCTATCAAGCAGTCAGTTTGCCTCTCTTGAGTATTTAGTGTGGTGTCAGCATGGCTGTCAGGGAGACCTGGAGCAGCAAACAAGCGAACATTGAGCTGGCACTTGGTCTGGAGAAGAGAGGGCTTCTATATTAGAGCGTGAGAGGTCCAAGTGAAAGCAGCAGGATGCTTAGTGTGTGCAGGAAGCAACACTCTAGCCTGTGGGAGTGCTTCAAGTCACTTGAGTTCCACCCCTGACCCTGTCACCTCCTCACCTCAGCCCCAGGAAGTTGAGCATTACCTGAGGCTGAATGACAGAAGCACACTGTGAGGCTAAAGCTACAGTTCAGTTGCTTTGCCTAGCAGGGACAAAGGCCTGGCCTCTGTTCCCAGCACTACATAAATTAGGTAGAGTGGTACATGCTCCATAATCTGAGTATTCAGGAGGCAGAGATAGGAAACTGAAATTCGAGACCATCCTTGGCTATATAGGAAGCATAAGAGCCTGGGCTACAATGAGACCCTGTCTCAAAACAAAGAACAAAACTGAGTTGTGCTTGGTGGGGTGACTTGAATTTATGATCCTGTCAAGAACAGAGCTCCCCATCCGTATCTTATAACACTCATAAAGGTGAGCTCTGGGCAGCGGAGGAGCCTAGCTGAGTACCTTACCCCAGTGGTCACCACCCAGATAGTACTGTTGGCCATAAGACGTGTCTTCCTCCTGCCAAGGGAACAGCTCAGAGCTGGGGCCATAGCGATGGAGGCTGAGGACTGAGTTTGTTCCCAGAAGATTTCGAACTGTGTCTTTTGTGTCTTCATATAAGCAGCAGGCTGTGAGACTTGTCACACACTTGTAGAGTGGTAAGTAATGGGGATGATTCCAGAAGTGAGACCTGTCTTTGCTCACCGACCTGTCTCCATGCCCACAGGACGTTGTTCTCTACTGCCTCCAGAAGCACAGCGAGGATGTGAATCACCGTGACAACGCGGGCTACACAGCTCTACACGAGGCCTGTTCCCGGGGCTGGACTGACATCCTGAACATCCTGTTGCAACATGGGGCTAATGTGAACTGCAGCTCGCAGGATGGCACCAGGCAAGAAGGCTGGCTGCTCCTCTGCCAAGTCTCGAACCTCAGTGCAGTCCCTCACTGCAGCCTGCATATTTACAGCATGTGCAGCTGCTGTTGTCAAAAGGGCCTTAACCGGGAAGCCTTTTGAAAGGAGCCAGCTTAGGGGCAGGAGCCGCTGATTTCCTCAGTGGCTAAGTCCAGCTTGGATTAAGGAGAAGCTGAGGTTGTCCCAGGGTTTGTTCTGTCCCACATGCCAGGTCCACTCAACCTTCCTGAGTATCATCCTGGTGGACCACGTGTCTCTTGTGGAACTGATGCCTTAGGATCAAAGCAGAGAAGTAATCTTGGGGTGGCATTCCAGATTTGGGTTTTGGACTTCGGTCTCTGTGCACTGAAAAAATTAGCTACCTGGGTCTGTGAGATTGGCTTGGTATGTAAAGGCGCTGGCCATCAAGCCTGAGAGTCTTGGCTTCTGCATGATGGAAGCTGCAAGCTGTCTCCTGACTTCCACATACACATTCATGCATACGTACATGCACAGTGAATAAATAAATGCAATAACATACTAGTGCACACACATACACAAACATAGGTACTTGCTATGTCTCAGCAAACTTAACATCCATTCTCCTCTGTTCTACCAAAGGGCCTATTTCAGGAGGAGTCCCAGGGGAGCTGCATACGAAGTAGAAGGACTCAGATCAAAATGTCCAGGCTCTGCTTGGCTGCTGCCTGGTGTGGAGCCTCCCTACCCATTCCTGCCCTTGAGCAGTGACCTGGGTCCTTCCTCTTCCACAGCCACCCACATCTGCTTTAATTTTAACTTCCACCGGGGACTACTGAACCACCAGTAGATCTACACTGTGCACTTGATACTGTCCAAAGATGCAGGAGAACAGAAAGGAGAGATGGATATGAGAGAGAGAGAGAGAGAGAGAGAGAGAGAGAGAGAGAGAGAGAGAGAGAAGGAGATTCACAGAGATTATATAAGAGTTGTAGCCAGAGGTGGCTCCTCTGCTCTAATTCTAACCCACGATACATTGGGCTTACGCTGAGGTCACCATGCTATCATCTTCCTCTCCTTCCCCCTGATATGCCTGAAAGTTCCCTTTAAGTCCTGTATTCCTGACTTTATATGACCTCCACAGGCCAGTTCATGATGCTGTGGTCAATGACAACCTGGAAACCATCTGGCTCTTGCTGTCCTATGGAGCTGATCCCACACTGGCGACCTACTCGGGTCAGACAGCCATGAAGCTGGCCAGCAGTGATAATATGAAGCGCTTTCTCAGTGGTAAGCATGAACCAGAATTGCAGCCAGAATCCTCAGGGTTGGCCTTGGGCCCCTCAACTGGGGTGGGGAGGGGAGGGGGAAAGGTGGCAGGGCGGGGGAGGTGGGAGTGGAGGAGGGCGGCTCTTCAATAACTGTCCTAGACTGCTCCCACAAGAGGGGTCCTCCGTCTTCGTGTACTCCGTCAGTGTCTTGGAAACTTGTAGCCATTCTCAAAAGTCTCTTGCTGTGAGTGTCCACATCACTACCTTTGTGAGCCCTCACCTCCAACAGGGACTCATGTCACCACTAGGTGTCTGGAGCAAGCCTCCTGAGGGGAGACTGCCTATAATCTTAGCTGGGAGCAAGATATGTTGACCTGTGCTATGAATGGAATTGTCAGCGGTAGAGAATGGGTAATCTCCATTTTGCTCTTTCTGCAGTCTCTCCTTGACTGTAATTGAAGTGGTACCTCTGGGACCCTTCTTGAAGCTTTAGTCTCTGTGGCCTTTGATGTTTCCTGTGCATTCCATTACTCCCCTTCTTCTCCATTCCTGTCTCTTCCCCACCCTCTACCTTCAAGTGAAGTGTTACGTTCAGGCCCATGGCCAGGGCCACAGCCACTGTATTGAGTTTTCTCTCTAGTAGGTCACACTGGCTCTGCCGGTAGGCAGGTGTTCTCACTGAGTTGGACAGGCGGGATGGAGGAATGAAAGACGGGAAATCTAGTTTAAATGTGCTTAGGGGCGGTTCCTTCTGACTTTATGTCAGGGTATTAGAACCTTCCACTTTCCGTGACCTCATGGCTTAGTCCTTCAGATTGCCCAAGTGGTGATGGCTGCTGCAGTTGGGAGTTGCTACTGTGACCTTCCTCAGAGGCTTCAGCTGTGGTAGAACACTCTGTTCCCTTCTCTTACCCAAGCTGAGTCACCCACCATACCTGCCACAGTGCAGTACTGGGTTCCCAGGTAGGGGAGTCATGCTTACCTAAGAAGAGTTCACTATGGGGCGGTAGTGGCACACACCTTAAAATCCCAGCATTCAGGGAGGCAGACGCTCATCTCTGTGAGTTCGAGGCCAGCCTGGTCTACAGGGTAAGCTCCAGGACAGTCAAGGTTACACAGAAAGACCCTGCTTCAAAAACAAAACAAAACAAAACAAAACATAAAGGGTTCACTGAGTAGCTGATAATGGAGGAAGTCAGAAAACCTAAAGGCTCCCATAGAAGGGAAAGAGATGGAGAATCCTAGCTTATATTGTAAAGACTGCAAGGAAAGGAGGGCAAGGGTAGCAACAGCTTACCTAGGACTGTTTTGAGTTGCTATCAGCCAGCCAACCTCCAGACGGTGGAGTCAGCTAACCCCTAAGGCTATGTATGCCTCAGGCTTTCCAGCCTTCCTTATCCTTGGGCTGGGAAGTGGAGGCTTCATTTTCCACTTTCTTCCCTTGACCCTGGCCCCTTGAACATCTGGCCATCCTGAGACACAGCCACTTAGGGATTTCCTTTCGTTAATTACTTAATGTAGGCCAGTGGTGACTGCCTTTAGCAGAGCCACCTGGAGGATGCAGCTTCTGTAGCATCCTCCCACATGTGCATGTCCACGTGCATTCTGTTTTAGATGCCAGCATGGCTCTGTGCACTCTGGATTCCTAGGACCATGCATGGAGTATGCCAGTGCAGTGAAGACACTGCACGAAGCTTTGTCTTTCTTTACTTGTCTACTAGGAGGCTAGTATAGTAACACCTTTGCTTACTTTATTGACTAAAGCAGCAGGCTCTTCTTTCCTGGTCTCTTATCTAAAACGCCAGAGGACTTTAACTGTTGACACATTTGGGGCAGGGGTGGGGGGTTGAGACAGGATCTCTCTATATGCTCCTGACTGTTCTAGAACTTCCTGTATAGACCAGACTGGCAGAGATTTGCTTGCCTCTGCCTCTGGTGTACTGGGATTAAACTCCTGGTCAAAACTATTTTTTTTAATGGCTAAAAATATGAGAAATACTGACTTCTCTTTTACTTCTATAAACTCATCCCGATCTCCTAGCTAATCTTTTAAAACCAAAACCTTTTTTCAGACAGGGTCTCAGTACATGGCTCTGGTGGGCCTGGAACTTGCTCTGTACATCAGGCAGGCCTTCATCTTAGAGGTCTGAAGGGTTGTTGTTCTTTTGTTTTGTTGGTTTTTTTGAGACAGGGTTTCTCTGTGTAGCCTTGGCTGTCCTGGACTCACTTTGTAGACCTGGCTGGCCTCCAACTTAGCGACCCGGTGCACCCCTTTAATCCCAATACTCAGAAGGCAGAGGTAGGCGGATTGATGTGAGTTCTAGGCCAGCCTGGTCTACAAAGAGAGTCCAGAACAACCAGGGCTACACAGAGAAACCCTGTCTCTAAACCAGCCTAGAAACCCTGTCTCTAAAAATCAAGAAAAAAAAAGAGTAATACATAGAACTTTTATTTAAAAATAAGGTGAGACAGCTGTGTGTGGTGGGACTGTCAGGAGGCTAAAGTAGGAAGGTTGTAGTGAGTTCTGGGCTAGCCTGTCCTACTTAGGTGAACAGCAAGACCCAGTATAAAAGGAGGGAATGGGATTCACCTAATGTAACCAGGTTAATGTGACTAAGTCAGTGATGTTGAGTACATTCATGGCGGATAATAACCGTCATTGTGGGCTCTGATGCCTCAACACGAGTGTTCTCTCTCTTCTGTTTCCTCCCTGGATGCTGCCTCGCTGGTCCCCTGAGAGCCACATGGCTGAGGGATGCTCATGAGGTGGGAGGGTAGGGGAAGTGCTCTTCTGATGCTAGATCTAGATCATATAGTAAATGCATCTGCCTGGAGGACTTTGGATTCCGTGTGTGTGTGTGTGTGTGTGTGTGTGTGTGTGTGTGTGTGTGTGTTTGAGATGGAGCTTGTTTCTGGGTTTTGTTTGAAGTTGCAGCTCACCTGTCTGGCTGAGGCATGTTTGTGTTATCCTTGGCATCTTCAAGCACTTGCTTAGTCAGGTGTTCCACAGATAAATTTGCCATCATCCTCAACTGGCAGAAGTCTCCCAGCAGAAATGAAAGCAGACCCGTGTAGGGGGCCAAGGGCTCCATTTTCTGTATGCGCTAGGCTTGAATTTCCAGTATACCTTATCTCGCTCTGTGCAGCGCTCCTGATCTGGAATGGTTGCCTAGGCCGGAACTCTTCCAAGGCCCCCTAGGAACATCTCTGTAGCAAGTTAAGTAAAGTGGAGGGTGATCAACCTTGCTTATAAGCGTGGGCTCCCTTTAGTTAAGTTGACTCTAGCCAGGCCCATTGCTCCTGAGCTCATGCAGGCTGCTATAGTACTGTTTCATCTGTTCTTCTGCCCATCCGTGTATTGAGCTCCTGTTAGGTTGTGGATGCTAAAGGCCAGACAGTCAACTCTTTCTACCTTGTTGTGGGGCTTGGAGCATGGAGCTGTCCAAACCCCCAGCTCTTCAAACGGCTTTCTACTTAGTCCATATTACTAATTTACCTTTTACCCTTGGGATAAAAGAGCAACATCCAATCAAGCTGAGAAGGAAAACAGAGAGGATTTTTCCTACTCTGTGGGAAGAGCACAGGTTGGAAGGACCTGTGCTGTTTGGATTGAGGCATTAGAGAAGGGATGGGGACTTCTTTCCCTTTCGCGATGAAAGGGTTAACCACTCATCATTCAGGATCACCAAAGCCCATCTTTTTGTTTTTCCTGCCAGAGACCTCTGTGATGTGACCCCATGTCAAAGACAGCTGGCTCCTTAATTTTTTTTTCCTTTAATCTCTGTCAGCTGGTAACTTAACAATGAGGTACAGAGGGTACTTTTCACCAAAAAATGTTGGGCAAGATTGATGGGGTAAGATTAGTAATTGGTAAAATTAATGATCACAAAGTGACCAGTTCAGTGACTTTTAGTTCATTTACAGCATTCCAGCCGCTACTGTTTACTTTTGTAACATTATCGTCATCCTACACAGAACCAGGTACCAGCTAAGTGGTTGCTTCTCATTATCCCTTCTTCTCAGCTCTTGCCAGATTGCAGATCTACAGTCTTGTCTCTGTAGATTTACCTGTTGCAGACATTTCATAGAAATGGAACCCTACAACCTGGGTCTTCAGTGTCTGGCATAGTCATGTAGTACAGTGGTTTCGTGGTCCATCTATTTGCTAGAATATTTTAGTATTGCATTGCTTTTTAAAGTTCTCTTCCTCCACCCTCCCAGTCCATCCATCTGTCCGTTGGTCGGTCTGTCTGTCTGTCTGTCTGTGTAGGTCAGAGGACAAGTTATGGGAATTGAGTCTATCCTTCCATGTGGGGCCCTGGGATTGAACTCAGCTCTTCAGGCTTTGTGGCAAGCACCTTTACCTATTGACCTATCTATCTTGCCCTATACTCTTTATGCCTGACTAGTAACGTGTGTATTTGTGTGTATTTGTGTGTGTGTGTGTGTTTGCGTTTGTGTTTGTGTGTGTGTGTGTGTGTGAGATTTTTATCTGCTCATTCATGCATAACCATTGGCACTTTTAGCTTGTCAGTAGTGCAGCTTTAGTCATGCATGCACAAATACTTGTTTTAATACCCATTGTGGGTTCTGTTGCATGTATACCTAGAAGAGGAATGCATAGGCTGGGGCATTTTCTCACACAAAGGATACAATGGTAAAAGCTTGGTGAGGGTGGAAAAAGAATCAAAGAAAAGGAAGGCTGCCCATTTTCATGGTAGTCATATCTGAGGAGTGTGCATTAAAGCTACACCATCAAGTGACTCCTCCCATTTATCTGTCACTTCACGGGCCCGTTCCAACTTTAGCATCTTTGCTCATGCCAGTTGACTTTGGGCTATCTCAAAAAGGCAAGTTCACCTGTCCACGACCAAGCTTTGCAGGCAGCGGAGAGAATTAGAGGAATGTGCCGTGGGCTCTGAAGGCAGTTCCCAGTGAGGAGCCCCAGGAATGTGGTGAACTTGGCCTGCTCTAATGGAATCCTTGTGGGACTGGGGGTAGGGGGACGGGGCAGCAGAATACATATGTTTTGGCATGCTGCTTAAGCAAGCACTTTGGTATCTCACTTTACAGTAATTCTCTCCCCGCTTCCTCCTCTCTCCCCTTCCCTAGTATGTTTATTAACCTCTTCTTAGGTACCAGACATTGGACTTCCAGCATAGGAGAGACAATACTGAGCTAATCGACCTGGTTCTGCCCTTTTTAGAAATTAGAGCCTCCTTCCTTTATTTCCCATGATTCAAAGCACAGCACTCAACTCAGACTAGACAGACTCCTACCTAACAGATACTTCTGGAAGGAAGCCCTTCTGATTCAGGCCATCTAGTTAGTGTACAGGAGAGTGGGGAGGCGGTCAGCAGGGCCCCAGGCTTTAGGTTGTGTGCGCAGAGGTCTACTCTACAGGACTTAAGGCTTCCCACTCTGCTATTAACTTTGAAAGCTGCTCCCTGGTGCCTTTCCAGTGGGAGCAGCAGCTCGTCATGTTCCAGAAGATGGCTAAGAAAGGAGTGGCTTTGTTTGATAGCTTGCATTAACAGACAGTTCTTGCTGCTGGATTGGCCCAAAAGGGAGGCATTGAGTGGCAGTGGTACTTTCCAGTGGAGGAAGCAAGCTGCACTCCTTGGGGCTGTCAACTTCCTCCTGGGATTGGCTTTGCAGGTGGTCACCCTCACCTCCTTGTGTTCTTTGGACTCTCTTCTTTCCTGTTGCCTAGGTGCTACTTGAAAGCTGGTGGCAGTTACCCACCGCTCAGCCAGCCTGCTATTTGGCACACTGGCAGCTTCCTAGCTATGTCCTTGCAGACAAGAAAGCCAGTAGGCCTGCTTTGTATCTGAGTGGGAAGAAGAGGCAAACCTCTTCACTAACTGACACTAGGAAACAAGGAGGGTGACAGTGGCATGAGGTCCATCTTTAGATCTAGGAAACAAAAAGTAGGTCTTAAACTTCTTTAATCGTGGCGGTATATACATAGAAGAGCTTCGACTTTAGCCGCTTCAGACAACTGAATGATGGAAGGCCCTGCTCTACAGCGCTCTACTACAGACATCGCCATCTGGTTTCAGAACTTCTTTGTCATTGCAGAGGGAAACCCCAGCTCTATTTTTAGTCGCTGCCCTCCTCCACCCCCAACACTGGCATCCTCAATCTGCTTTCTGTCTTACTGGCCTTGCCTAGTCTGGACATTTCATTGAGATGGAATCATGTAATATGTAATATGTGCTCTTTGTAACTGGTCCTTACACTTAGCATCATGTTTTCAGGACTCGTCTATGTGACATATTGGTATTCTGTTCTTTTATATGGCCTTGTGTCTGGCTTCTTTTAGTTACCATCCATGTTGTTCCTTGTTATGGTTTAATAATAGTCTTCTGGGTGGACATTACCTCATTTTGTTTATCCATTGATCCCTTGATGGACATTTGGGCTGTTTCTAGCTTTTGACCATCATGAATAGAGCTATCTGATCATATGTATAAAATTTGATTTGAATACCTGTCTTCAGTTCTTTTAAAAATTAATTCAGCTGGGCGTGGTGGTGCACGCCTTTAATCCCAACACTCAGGAGGCAGAGGCAGGCAGATCACTGTGAGTTCGAGGCCAGCCTGGTCTACAAAGTGAGTCTAGGACAGCCAAAGCTACACAGAGACACCCTGTCTCGAAAAACAAAAATAAAAAAATTAATTCATTATATGTGCATGCATGTATGTGTGTTACCCTTCCAGGCCACATCATGTACGTAGCAGTCAATAAGCAAATTTGGGGGTGTTGGTCCTCATTGTACCCTGTTTTAAAGCAGAGCCTGTTTTTGTTCTGTGTGCTCCAGCCTCATAGGTCCTCGGGCTTTTAGTTGATCCTCCTGTCTCTGCTTAGAGTCTTGACATTGGCGTTCTGGGATTATAAACAATTACTACCACACCGACCTTTTCCCATGCCTTCAAGGACCAAACTCATGTCACCAGGCTTGTTGTACAGCAGGCACTATTACCTGCTGAGCCACTTTCTAACACTTGTCTTGAGCTCCTTTGGGTAGAAGCAAAAGGGGTTTTGTCTTTTGGGTTTGTTTTGTTCTGCTGAGACACAGTTTCTTCTAGTGGTCCAAGGTGACCTCAAACTCAATTCTTATGCCTCAGCCCTTCTGCGAAATAGGGTTTGGTGTGTGTGTGTGTGTGTGTGTGTGTGTGTGTGTGTGTGTGTGTGTGTGTGTGCCCCGCCATGCCTAGCTTTACTGATATTTATGTATCTTTGAGCTATAAATTAAACTTAGGCTCTTGCACATGCTAACCCTGTTTTCTCCCACTGAGCTACTGCCGTAGCTACTTCCTTTAAGGAAGCTAGCTCATGACTGGCCACATTACTGTGGTGATAGGCATAGGATTCTGCCTGTAGAGGAATGCCCTGTGCCCTTTGAAGCTGAGGTCTCCAAGCTACACACCTTCAGGCTGATGTGTAAAAGAGAGATGAGGCCCAGTGGGGACTAGAAACTGCATATGTCACAGCTTCCTCCAGCCAAGTGTTGACATACAGGAATGCAGAGGCAATGCTGCGAGATCTTCGAATTTTTATCTTTTTTTTAAATATAAAATATTGGAACTCTCATTTCTAATTTAAATCCCCCTGTTTTAAAATACTGATACTGGAGGCTATTTTTTTTTAATTATTAAAAACTAGGCCATAATATCAGTGGGCTACATGGGCCTTCTGTTTGCTTGCAATCTGTTGTGAACAGGAAGTGGACCTTGTTCCTGTCACCCCTGGTCCCTCTTGTGGCCTTTTCCCACCTCTTTCCCATCCCCCCCAACCCCATATGGACAATGCTGGAGGTTCCCTCCTGTCTCACACATTCTCTCCTGTCATCAGATCACCTCTCGGATCTTCAGGGCAGGGCAGAGGGCGATCCTCGTGCATCCTGGGATTTTTACAGCAGCTCTGTGTTGGGTAAGTGCTAAGTGGGAAGACTCATGGGAGACTACGGCTGTCTTCCCAGTGTGTCTCAGGTAGGAGCCCCACTGCGGAAGCTGCCTCTCCACATCTGGTAGTGGCTTTCCATGCCCTCTCAGCCCTTCCCCCTCAGACTGAAGCATCACTAGTTTGAAGCGCGAGATGCCACAAGGATTTGCATAAAGTCATCCTCTCCTGCCTTCTACCTCTCCCCACCCTGGGTGCTTTGCAAATCCTAGTGTTACCTCTTTTGCTATTGCTCAAACTGTAGAGCCCTCATCTGGCAACTTCCATTGTCTTCCACTATGCCCCTATAATGCAGCCTTCCTTTTTATGTTTTGTTTTGGTTTGGTTTGTTTTTTAGGTTTTTTGAGACAGTGTTTCTCTGTGTAGCCTTGGCTATCCTGGACTCACTCTGTAGAGCAGGTTGACCTCACTTTGTAGACCAGGCTGGCCTTGACTCACAGCGATCCGCCTGTCTCTGGAGTGCTGGGATTAAAGGCGTGGGCCACCACGCCTGACCTTGTCATTTGTTTTATTTTCTTCTCTGGGTTGGTTTGGTTTCCCTTTGCTCTGATTTTTTGAGACAGGGTGTTACTATGTAACTCTGTCTGGCTCGAAACTCACAGAGATCCCCCTGCCTCTGCCTTTGCTTTGCTTTGTTTTTGAGACAGGGTGTTACTATGTAACTCTGGCTGGCTTGAAACTCACAGAGATCCCCCTGCCTCTGCCTTTGCTTTGCTTTGTTTTTGAGACAGGGTGTTACTATGTAACTCTGTCTGGCTCAAAACTCACAGAGATCCCCCTGCCTCTGCCTTTGCTTTGCTTTGTTTTTGAGACAGGGTGTTACTATGTAACTCTGGCTGGCTCGAAACTCACAGAGATCCCCCTGCCTCTGCTTTGCTTTGCTTTTTGAGACAGGGTGTTACTATGTAACTCTGTCTGGCTCGAAACTCACAGAGACCCCCCTGCCTCTGCCTTTGCTTTGCTTTGTTTTTGAGACAGGGTGTTACTATGTAACTCTGGCTGGCTTGAAAGGCACAGAGAATCCCCCTGCCTCTGCCCTTCAGAGAGCAGCGGTTAAAGATGGCCCAGCATGCTGGGCTCAGTCCTTGTTTTTGAGATTGCTGCTGTCCTGAGCCCTTCACCCTCTGGCCTAAGCATCATGCCCAGGAAGATCAGCACACCTTTGTCTGTGATCATCCAGCGTTTGTCCAGTGAGCCAGGGGCTGAAGATTTAAGAGCAGAAGGTTGGGCTGAAATCCAGTAGGCCACACCCAAGTGATTGGTTGCAGAGGGTACCTCCTGAGCTCCTAAGCTTCAGCATCAGGCCAGGAGGTGGCTTGGGGAACCTCAGCTGCAGGACAGTTGTTTTATTTTACCCGAGCCCTTGACAGCTACTAGTATCCTCTGTCTTCCATCTGGAGCAGCTGAGCTGCCATCCTTCAGAGCACTTTGCTTTTTCCAATCAGAGGGTGGAGGAGGGTAACGGGCTTCTGGCCACAGAGTAATTCCTTCCAAGACTAGAACTTTCATATGCCCTCTCAGGATGGGGGCCTGTAGTCAATCCAGCCAAGGACCTGTGACCTTGTATTTGTCACCTAGGCAGCCCCTTCATATCTCTTTATCTGTCTGGAGCTTTTTCTTCCCTTCAGTTGGGTGCTTTTAGCTGATTCCCTGTGTACTTACCTTACAGAGAAAAAAGACGGGTTTGCCTGTGACCTCCTCCACAATCCTCCTGGGAGTTCCGAGCAAGGAGACGATTCAGAACAGGATGACTTCATGTTCGAACTCTCAGACAAGCCTCTTCTCCCTTGTTACAACCTCCAAGTGTCAGTGTCCCGTGGGTAAGTGTCTGGGAAGTCTACAGGGACCGTGTGACAGTGTCCTGGCAACCCATGGCCTGCCTCCTAGAAGAGTGTCTGGAGAATGAGGGCTGGAGCAGAGAAAAGGTGCTTAGCTCCTCTAGGCCACATGGAATGCACTTTACATCCTAACTCAAGGCTCACAGGCCTCTAGAGCTACACCTTGGCTATCAACATAATGCATTTCCAGGCCCCCAAATCTGAAGAATTTTGTGCACTGTTGCTGTGTGTGCAGGCGATAATCTGGGAAATATTTGGGATGATGAACTATTAGAGTCTCCGGGACATTTTTGTGGTTTCTGGGAACAGCTAGACAGAGCATTTGTAATTGTGATTCTTGGAAAAGCCAAGACATATGGTTGCCATAGCTTTGGGTCCACTAGGAGTCTTAAGACATCCACAAGCACAGGCTCTCATAGCCTTAAAGTCAGCAAGTTGCTCAGCATCACAGGCTCAGATGACTGCCTAGTACATGGAAACACCCATTCGTGGAGACTAGAGTATAGCTGCACCTGCCATTAGACTGAGCCCAACTGACTCTGTTGAGAAGGGAGTTTGTCAGCCTTCAGGACCATGCATTGTGATGGGGTTTTCCAATGCATCAACATTTGGAGGTGCTAGATGGGTAAATAGGAATTCTGGGTCAGGACCCTGGAGAGATGGCTTAGCACTATAGAGCACTTGGAGAGGGCCCAGGTTAGATTCTCAGCACCCACATGGCAGCGCACAGCCATATATAACTCTACTTCCGAGGGATCTGATGCCCTCTTCTGGCCTCTGCAGACACCAATCACAAATGTGGTACATATACAGGCATTCGGGAAAACCCTCATCCAAATAAAATAAGTATAAATTTTAAATGTACGATCAGCTAGCTTTCTGTCCATGGCTTCTTTGTCTTTCTGGGAAGAAGCTGATCCCAGAGGGTGGGACTGGGCCTCTGGGATATTGCACAGCTAATTAATCCTTCCAAAGTACTCAGCACCTCTTTGTCTGAAACAGGATCTTGAGCCACAGGGAGTAAAAGGACCGGAGTAGTTTGCTTTAGATACAGACAGACCATGAACAGCCAAGGGGCACGTGCATGCCGTCCTGTAAGCCTAGGGCTATGGGTGATTTGCCTACATGTTTATCTGTATGCCATGTGTGTGCGGGATGCTCACAGAGGCCCGAAGTGGCATTGGATTTCCTGGAACTGGAGTTATACAGTTGTGAGCTGAGCCACCATGTGAGTTATGGGATTTGAGCCCAGGTTCCTTGGAAGAGCAAACAATGCTCTTAGCCACTGGGCCATCTCTTCAGCTCTTTTATCCTCATTCTTTGAAAGAGATGGCCCAAGTTTATGACATCGATTGCCACTGTCTCTTAGCCTAGAATACTCCATTCCCTAATGTTACGGTGGAACAGACTTTGTCATCATATGGAAGAAACGTTGAATTTTAGGGAAAAGGACTATGAATCTAAATAGATGAGGTGTTTTGTGTTGCTGATACAGGATCTATATGTAGCCATTGCTGGCCTAGAATTCACTAGGAAGACCAGGCTGACCTCAGTCCACCTGCTTCAGCCTCCCAAGTGCTATAATTAAAGACTTAAGCCACCATCCCCAGCTAGATAGGTGTTTTCGATACTGTATGGAATGATTGGTTTTGTAAACATATTTTATGTACTGGATCAAACCGTGAGACCCACAGCACAGACAACTCTGGCCTTCAAAGAAACTCAACCAAGTGTAGTGGACAGATAAGGGTGCAATTAACTTTAATAAAAGACCAAATGTCCTAAGCAGGTTTGTTCCTATAAAAGGAATGTCAATTGAAAAAGAATAAGTTCAATCTAGCTTGAGCTATATTCCTCGGCAGCAGAGAAGACCACAGTTGATGTTTATTTTGTAGCCTTTGGGAAATGGGCTGTTGGACATACCATAATAGGGCTGAGAACCAAGAGTCATGAGGCCATAAAAGATGTACTGAACACTCAGTTACTTTGAGGTTGTGTAGGCCTCAAATGACATCTGAGCTAGGCTAAAAGGAAAGACACAGGGGTGGCATGAGCCAAAGGCATTGCAACAGATAAGCTCAAAAGTAGTTCAGAAAGTAGACACCAGTTATGGTGGCACATGGCTTAAATCCCAGCACTTGGAGACAGAGGGTGGCAGATCTCTGTGAGTTCGAGATCAGCCTGGTCTAACAGAGAGAGTCACGGGTTAGCTAAGGTCATATAATAAGATCTTCTCTCTCTCTGATAAGGGGGGCTAGAGCAGTGGCTCAGAGGTTAAGAGCACTGGTCTTTAGGACCTGTGTTCAAGTCCTGGCACCGATATGGGAGCCCACAATCATCTGAAACTCCAGTTACAGGGCATCCAACAACCTCTTCTGCAGGTACCAGGTGTGTACAAAAGCCAACGCCATACATCAGGCAATACATCTATACACATAGATGGGTGAGTGGATGTTGGGGAGCTGGAGATTGAGTTGAAGTTGAGTGGGGTCAGCTTAGGGTGGTGTGGCTTAATATCATGCTAAAGCATCAGATCTTGCTGGGTGACCTGAAACTTATTCTGTCAACCAGACTGGCCTGGGATTCATGGAGATCTGTCTGCCTCTGCTTCCCAAGAGCTGGAATAATAGGCCTCCACACCTGGCGATTATTTTATTTGTAATTCTGTGTATATGTGATTTCGCATGTGAGTATGGACACATGACTGTGGGTGGCCGAGGAGGCCAGAGGTGTCAGATCTCCTGAGCTGGAGTTGCAGTTATGAGCCAACCCGATGTGGGTGCTGGCAGCTGACTTTGAGCACTCTAGAAGATCAGTATATGCCTCTGACCCTAGAGCCCCAAGTTGGTATTGCTTGCTGGAAGCACAGGACAGTCACTGAAAGCTGTCCAGTGAGGGAATGGAGGGTCACACTTTCTTTCTCTCTGAGAAACTATAGCCATGTTGTTGGCTATGTCTTACTTTCTGCTCAGCACCTCTCTCTCTTTTTTTAACTTATGTACTTAAGCCTGTACTAAAATAGCTTTATTTCAACGGAGACGGATGGGGCAAGTGTAAAGCTGGTACACTGTAGCCCAGACTAGACTAAGTGGCAAAGGCTGAAAATGACACAAGAAAGTGGCTAGGAGGAAGAACTGTAAACTGGGACCACTAACTAGGGGGGAATGCAGTATTTCTTCCTTGTTTTAAGTCCATGCAAGTGCTTGGCTGGTGACCAGCCTCTGCAGCACCCCTCCCAGCTGTCTCTAGGCTGCCGCCCAGTCTCAGATGTGCTGCACAAGGGCAGACTGGCTGTAATGTGAGCCCGGGGCCTGCAGAAACATTGGTGCTGCCGCTGCTGGAGAGAAAAAAAAGTTGTCTAATGCATTCCAGAGCCAAAGAGAAATGCCTTTTGGATTACCCGCAGTTTAGGCCTCTCTCCACAGCTCCACCTCCAATAGGGAAGATCTAGAACAAGTGAGCAAGAGTGAGATGGGGCGAGGGAAGCCAGGCAGGGTCGCCTGGAGTGGGGGGTCAGGAAGAAGTGGCCCCAGCAGACAGTAAATGCCATGTCATGGGATAGTAGGCCAAGCCCCAGGGAAAGCCCTAAGAGGCCTATTTTCCCCTTGGCTTTTACTGTGGAAGAGCTAGCCCGCGGGGTGGATAGTCACTGATACTCAGCTAGAAGCTGGGGCCCGTATTCTGGCATCCCAGCCTCACGCCAGAAACTTGTGGTTTCATAGGAGGTTGCAGCAAGTCTCAATAGGAAGTATAGGGTGGGGTGAACTGTAGGGGTCACTTGGTCCCCTGGCCTTCTATAGTGCTTCTGGGGCCCCACCTTTCCTCCTGAGAGCCTGCTCCCCTAACTCCATCTTTGCCTTTCTAGACCCTGCAACTGGTTCCTCTTCACCGACGTCCTGAAGAGGCTGAAGCTGTCCTCCAGAATCTTTCAGGCCCGGTTCCCGCACCTTGAAATCACCACCCTGCCCAAGGCTGAGTTCTACCGGCAGGTGGCCTCAAGTCAGCTGCTGACCCCTGCTGAGAGGCCTGGGAGCTTGGAGGACAGATCTCCCCCTGGCTCATCAGAGACTGTGGAGCTGGTGCAGTATGAGCCAGAGCTGCTGCGGCTCCTAGGGTCTGAGGTGGAATATCAGTCTTGGAGCAGTTGACGGAAACAGCCCCTCCCCATTCTTCTTCCTCCTCCGAGTTCACCCTTCCCCCACCGCCCATGTCTCCCCCACCCCCCCACCAAGCACCAGACTGCAGAATGAGGCAATAATACGGACCAACAAGAAGCCGCCTTATCAATGCCAGCATTAGTGACTGGATTTTGTTTGTTTGTTTGTTTTGGGTTACAGTTAGTTCTCATGTCCCTGTTGTTGTGGTTGGTGATGGGGGTGGAAGGTTGAACTCTACTTCTGAAGACAAGAGGTCTGGAGATGGTCGGAGGTGGCACCAGGGTCCCTTGGACTGGCTTCTATGCTTATGACCAAGACCAAACATGGGCCTGGGTGGCTGTGGCCTGTCCTAAGGAGAAGTGAGAAAAGCCCAAATCTCTGAGTGCCCCTCTCTGTCCTCCTGTGCTCTTCCGTCTTCCATAGTATTTATTTTATTAGTATTTAATTTGTATTGTTTCATTGGTTTCTGATAAGTCTGTATCACTGTGACGATTTGAGACAACTTGTTGTATTGAGGGACTTTCTTTACCTCCTTTCCGATTTCTTTCTGGATAAGCTTTGGGGATGTTCCCTCCCTCTTTCTCCAGTTGAGGAGGGAGCAGAACGAAGAAGGATAGAGGGACATCATCATAGACTAAACACCCTGGCTGCTGCTGGCCCAGAGCTGGGGGCCTGGGGGCAAATCCCTGGCCTTTGGTGCTCCCTGACCCCCTGCCACTTTGCCCCCACCCCTGCCCTTTGTAGCAGCTCTGCCATCTTGAGATTAGTGCTTACTAGGAAGAGGGGTTCCTGAGTTGCTCTAATATAGGCAGGTTGAGAATAGGCCTGAGGCAAGGGTGCTCCCCTCACAGGGGTCCGCTCAGACTGCACAGTATGAAGGTGTTCTGGCATCTTTTGCCCTGTACCCCCTCTGCTACTTGCCTCACCCCACCTACCCTGGTCTCCCCACCTTGAGATACTGAGCCTTTCAAACTCCCAGCCTTTGCCTTGCCATCCCTACCACAGACTGCCAGCGCCCTCTCTCCTCTCTCTCTTCCACCTGCCCCTGATCCTCCTTTGGAGACTGTAAGGGGCCCTGGGACGACTAGGCGAGGGCAGGGCCCAGTCTCTCGCCAGGCTCCACACCCACTTGGGGACTTGTAGCTGAGTTGAGGGGCTCTTGGGCCTTCAGATGCTTAGATCTGTTACAGGAGAGAGGGAGGGAGGAGGAGCTTGGGTGAATTCCCTGGCCACGCCCCTCCATGACATTGTCTTTCCCACTCTTCTTATTTTTCTACCGATTGCTATTTTTCCGAACAATCCTTGTAGAGAGTATGTACCATCCAAAGGCAGGAGGGCCTTGCTGTGGTTGGCTCTGGATGGAGATGGTACAGTTTTATTGTACAGGTGCTAAACAACAACAAAAGAAGAAAATGGAAAAAAAGACAAAAAAAAAAAAAAAGACAAAAAAAAAAGCCAGTTTGGGGATGGGACAATCTGTTCTCTGGAGGCTCCTGACCCATTTAGGAGCATTATTTCTTTTAAGCGTGTGGTTTTTTTGTTGTTGTTGTTCCCAGGGGAATTTCTGGGCCCCCTTCTGTAGGATAGCACCATCATCCTACCGAGTTGGTTTTGAACAATTGTTTGCCCTTTTTAACAACAACAAAATTATATATAATGTATATATATGTATATGTATATATATACATATACATACATACATACACACACACATACATACACACATGTATAAAGTTGAGGGGGTTTGGATTTCAATTTTCTTTGTTTTGTTGGGATTTATGATACTGTGTGGTTTGTTTTCTGTTTGCCTTTTTTTTTTCCCTTCATTTCGGTGTGTATTCTGGCTGCCCTTTATGTTTCGTTTTAAGCAACTGGCTGTGGAGTCAAAAACACTTGCATACTGAAAAACTTGTGTCAGGGCCTTTGTCTCCTGTCCTCACTTTTCCCATTTGTGGCTTTTGGGGAGTTAAGTGGTCCCCTAGAGATATAGTGGTCATTATATAGTGGGACTGTGGAAAGGAATTACAGGGGCATGTCCGAGGAGCCTTGCCCACTTGAGGGGGAAATAGTCCAACTTGGGGCTGCTTTAATTTGGAAACATGGAAAGGGCATTCCTTGTTTGCACCTGGAGTGACAGAAATAGAGGTGGGACCCCGTTTGGCTGCTGGGCCGATGGTTTGATCCTTCCTGATACAGGTAGAAATCTGCCTGCTGATTCCTCTTCCTGCCGGGACTATTCCCCCTGGCTGCACTGTGTAATTCCTCACCCTAACCCTTGCCGGTGCCCTCACTGTTTGTACAAGCACTTTACCTGCCTCCCTGCACAGTGCTGGCTGGCCGTGGTTCTAGTGTCCAATGACCCTAACTAAGGCAAAACCCCTGTCCCTAGTTTTGCAATGAACTCCTCCTGCTTTTCGAAAGACAGTGATAGAAGGGAAAATTCTGTCCGCAAGCCCCAGAAAGTGCCTGCTACTGTTTGAGAAAGGAGACCTTGTGAAGGTTTAGATCCTGGAACTCATAGTGCAGGCTAGGCTAGCCTTGAACACAGAGATCTGCCTCCCAAGTGCTGCCATTAAAGGTGTGTGCCGCCACACCGGGCTCCTATGAACTTCTAAGCCTCTCGTTGTGGCTTGAGTAGGTGGCCAAGGTGTGTGTCTGGCTTCCTGGAGTTCAGTCGTTCCCCAGGAGTAAACTGAAGTGTCTCTCCTTCAGCACACCTCAGAAACTTGCTTCCACCTAAGTTTGTCCACTAATTGGCATTACTGCTGTTCCCCTCCCCACTTTCTGACCACAAGGGTCACCCCAAACAGGCCGTAGTGTTTCCTTTTTTAAAAAAGATTTATTTATTATGTATACAGCATTCTGCCTGCACACCAGAAGAGGGTACCAGATCTCATTATAGATGGTTGTGAGCCATGATGTGGTTGCTGGGAATTGAACTCATGACCTTTGGGAGAGCAGTCAGTGCTCTTAACCTCTGAGCCATCTCTCCAGCCCCATACCCATAGTGTTTCTAATTTCAGGTCCATCCTCTACTTGAAACTTGCAATAAGAAGGCAAGCGTCCATGGTGGCCCATGCCCGTAATCCCGGCGCATGGGGGACTGGAACACGGAGAGGGGGATTGCTGTGAATTCTGGGTCATTCGGGGCTACACGGAAAGGCCCTGCCGCCAAACAACAAGCAAGGTGTGATAATGCGTGCCTGGAATCCTACTTCTCTGAAGGACAGAGGTGGGAGGGTTTGAGGCCAACGCGGGCTACACGGGTGAGACCTTGTCTCAAAACAACAAAAAGGAACTTGCAGTTCAGAAGGCAGACGTGTCAGTAGTTTGCAGAAGCCATGTTGCAATTAACAGTGTTCAGCTAGGCCCCAGATGCTGTGGGAACTCAAAAGGGCTGGGCAAGGGCACCTGGATGATTGGAACAGATGGCCTGGGAAAGGTAATGAACGGTGCATACTTAAGTATAAGTAGATGTCAGGCAATGAGGTTTGGATTGAGGGCACAATCTGAGCGATGGCTTGGAGTAGAGAGTGAAAAGAACAGCACTTTCATATTTTCATGCTTAGGGGGTCTTTTACCCACACATTAGCTGGAGACCACTGTCGGGTTATAAGGATCAAGGCTGGAAGCACGGACTAACACTGAAGCTATTCATCCTGGCTGGTGGCCTCTTAAATGTTCTTCCGGTCCTTTCCTGTGTTCGGTAGGGAAGAGCTAATCCCACTCACTACCTAGGCACCCCTTGCTTGAGATCCTGCTCTCACTTGCTGGCTGGGGCTCAATTTACCAATGTCTGGATAGACGGGCCCCTATAGAGAACAAAAGAAGAGTTTAGCTGAAGTTAGTTCCTCTGTGTCATGGTCAGAAGCCTGTGTTACCGTCAATCTTGCCTGGATGGTTCTCTTCTGGTGGTGCAAGCGGCCCTATCAAGCCTCTGGATTCTCGAAGAGAAAATAGTGAATGTCTAGATGATAAAAAGTAGAGGAGAGGTGAACTGGGCAATAAATTGCCGCTTTCATAATCTGGTCTAATAACTAGGATGTCCCTTGGGTATTTTACAATGTCCGGTCTTGACGTGTTTTCGAAGAGTGGGGTGTGCCCAAGGGATCCTGCACCACTATTAGGGAATCACCAAATGTTCAGGCCTGCTAGATTCAGAAGGGGAGCGCGGGGGGGGGGGGGCTGGCCACTGTGCCATAGTGCCACTGGGTGCGTGCTCAGGGTGCCTCCAGGACCTTGGGTTCAAGCTGCAGGCAAATGGTTGTAACAGATGCCTCGTTCGTTCTCCCATTTCAAGGGAGAAAGCGGTGATGCATGAAAGTGTCGCTAAAGGCAAGCCATGGAGAGGAGTATCGGAGGCCGAGTCGGTCAAAGGGTTGGCCTGGAGCTTGCTTTTGTGGCTCTACCCAAGCTGCGGCGAGTCAGGAGGCTAGTAGCCTGCAGCAGCTCACCTGCAGGTTTGCAAGGTTAGGGGCGGGGCCAGGGAGCGATTAGCCAATGAGGAGGAGACATTCCGCGGACTGCTGAACTTTTCTTGGAAAGGGAAGGGGATCGAGGGGAAAGTTGGAAACTACAGAGCCAGGGAGGTTGTCGGCGGGAACCAAAGTCGCCCAGAAGTTCGGAGTCTGGGAGCCAGTCCAAGGGACAGAAGTCGCCCGCTTAGTCTGCCCTTCGGGGAGCGGTGAGCCACACCCTGGCCACCCCTCCCTCCCTCCCAGGCTCCGCCCGGCTGGCCCACCATCGGCGGCTCCACAGCGCCACCTGCTGGATGTTAGCTTACATACCCGGCGCACAGGACAGTCGAGCTAAGAGGCTGCTCAGGCTGAGTGAGAGCCCAGAGCAGCTAGGTCACCCTGGGCTCAGAGCCTCCAAATCCCTAGCTGAATACACTCAGCAAGCTTGTGACCATCAGAAAAACTTGTCTGTTCCCACCCGAGGGGGTGACATTTCTATCTCTGTCCCACCCAGGGATGAGGAAATAGTGCTGAGGCAGTCACTGAAAGGGAGGCAGTGGCAGTTATTTGGGAGTGGCCTGTCAGCAAAGTATAGCTGAGAGCAGCTTTGAGCTCCTGGTAAATCCGACGGTAGATAAACACGTGGGTAAAAGAGAGTAGCGGCCTGACATGTTACATGATGGGTCAAAACGCTGCAGTAGATCTGGGGATGTAGCTAAGTTGGGTGTTTGTCCAGCATACAGGAAGCCCTGGGTTCTATCTTCAGCACCAAATAAACGGGGCTTGGCAATGAATGCCTGCAATTTCAGAATGGGGGAGGTCATGCTTGGTTATATAGGCAGCCTGGACTACATGAGATTGTCCACACCACCACCAAAAAATGACACCAAAGCAACAAAAACAAGTGATGGCTCCTGAGTATGGAAGGACCTACTTGTCCTCTTCCTGCTCCCATGCAGCACAGAAGGTCCCACAATTGGCATCTGGACTCATTCATCCTTTCAATAAACATTTATTGAGCACCTACTGTGTGTCAGGCACTGTGGCTAGGTGCTGGGGATACATCACTGACTAGCACACAGCCCCTGCCCTTGAGGAGCTCACAGTCTATTGGAGGGGAAACATACATGAACACCATCAAAGAACTACATACAATGTGCTAAGAGGTATATACAAAGTGCTGTGGGAGCCAGGAGGGAATCACATATCAGCCGCTGGGAGGTGCGGATCATCACTTGACTCCTGACTCCATTAGGCCATCACAAAAGTCAGGGATGCTGCTGCCACCTGACTCCGGTTAGAGTAAATCTGTCTCCTGAGGTTCTCCTCTAACCTCTTCCATTAATTCTCGTCAGCAAGGGTCAGTCAGCCGGTTAGCTAGTTAACACTGTGTAGCAAAGAAACTGGACAGGAGAGTGGCTTCAAGACCAGATGCTCAAAGGAATACAGTTGGCGAGTGTTAGATGGGAGGAGGTGTATCGTGGGGGCACTGGGCCAGGAATGGCAGTTTGGTGCGTGGGTTAAACAGTGATGCCTACCCCTCAGGAGGTCACACACATGGGAGACTAAAGGTACAGATCTACACTCAAGGTCTACAATAGAGATGTCACAGGCTGTCTAGAATCTCCTGTCCATCACGTGGCAGTTACACATTTAAGAATTAAATTTAGGAACTGGCTGCTTCCACCAAATTTAATCTTGAGACACATTTTTCTTTAGTTGTTAGTAAGAGAATAGAGCATTTTGGTTGAACAGAACCCAGGAAATAAAAAGCACTGTTGGGAATTTACGTCAGGAACAAGTTCAAAAACCATCAAATTCTTTTGGAATAGTACCTTGGAGTGGGGTGGGATTTGGAATATTAGACAGGACCTGATAGTAAAGGGTCGCCGACTTGGAGCTCTGTTTCCAGGTGGGGGCTGATACTTTTTAGAATCTTTCTACAATTACTGCTCACAGCTCTCCAAGTGCTCCCCAGTTCCTACTGTGTCCCCTGTGTCATGATTTAGGGACTAAATGTTTAATGCTAGGCCTCTAGAAAAGCCTGAAGGATGAGTATTTTAAGTATTGGCCCTACAGTAAGGACTCACTGCAGGCTTTTTAGCAGAGGAAGGGCAGAGTAAGTGGCTGGCCAGACGGGAAGTACTAAGAAGTCACACTGGACAGGGTGCTGACATATATTGGGAAGGGGAAAGCTGAGCAGCATGAGTTAGGCTGGAGGCTCTGGGACTGAAGACGAGCCAGATGTCAGATGAGGGAGAGGGGAGAAAGGTCAAGTGTATACAGCCACCAGACAGCTCTGAGATTTCCAGTCTAGAAGGTCAGAAAACGGTGGCGTCATTAACAGAAACTGATCACTACAGCCGTGAGATAGGGACCTGGAGAAGCAGGTTCTGGATTTAACTCACCTCGGAGAGCTGGCCCATGAACACCCACACATAATGAGATGAGGAGGAGCCTACACAGAAACAGAAAGGGCACAGCAAGTGTCGGCTAACAAGGGCTGAGAACCACGGAGAAGACTTGAGTATAGAAGTGTTGATAGCCTTAGGATAATTAATTTCCTTGGAGTTAGGAAGTGGATCCAGATACTAGATTCCAGGTTGAGGCAGAGCCACCCCACCTCACATTTGTGCTCATTAAAACTGGGGGTGTAACTCAGTTGATAAGAGTGCTTGTCTAGCCTGCACTCAGTCCTGGGTTTGATCCACAGAACAACATAAACTGGGCATGGTGATACATACCCGGAAGTTTAGCACTTGCAAATGGAGGCAAGAGAACCAGAATGGTAAGGTCATCTTCACCAACAACAAGTTCAGAGCCAACAAGGGCTAAATGAGTCTAAACACACACACACACACACACACACACACACACACACACACACACACACACCAACAGCAACACCAATGGTGACCTTTTCTCAAGATGCTTCCTTCCAACCATCAAGAGATTGTCATCACAAGCTGATTTTATTCGAGCGCACGTTTCAGTGCCAATTGCTGGGACCGTAGCAAATGCACCTGCATAGCCACAGATGGTTCTGTCCCGCAGGAACGGAGAGACGACAGTAAGGGAGAATGACGATGACCAGCCAGGGAGGTAGTTAAGTCAAGTGGGTGCTTTGGCACAGAGGACATAGTGAAGGTCCCGAAGCACTGATTCACATTCAGCAAATTCACCAGAGGCTAGATTTGCTTCTGGGCCTGCCACCTCTAAGCGTCGCCCCTAAATCTGGTAGAAGAGAGGCAAGCAGATTCAAGGAAGGGAGATGGAGGCCCTCAGCTGAGAGACAGACTGAGAGAGATTAGGAGAACCCTTTGCAGAAACAGAAAAAAGAGAGGCAAGGAGTCGTGTGCAGACAGGAGCTGTAAGGAACCATGTGTGCTCGCTCCTGTTCTTGCTGAAGAAAGAACTGGGTTAGCTGTGATAGCTGGAAATGAAAAGCAACGATCCATCTAAACACTTTCATAGCCGCTAGGAGACAGGATGGGGAGAGAGAGAGAGAGCAAGACTGTATGCTGGAGCTGGGTTGCCACCCCACTAGCCTCAGCAATTCATGACAGGTGGAACATGTCAGGAAAAATGGGGTGAAGAGAGAACTCAAGATAGGGAAGGAGGAGCAAAAAAGGGCTATTGACAAGCACAGGGCTGATTTTACGTCAACAGCCAAAAGCCCTGGCCACATTCAATCCATTCAGGTCTGGCTCGGGACGCCATAATTGGGGCTAACTACAGGAAAGAGCTTTGCTTCACAACCTTCAGCAAAGGGCTGCGGGTTCCAGCCTGATGGCAAGGAGACTATAACAGGCTATGCGTGCTCCTTTTCCCTCCCATTATGGTTTTAACATATGTGGCCTCTGGTCCCTTAGCAATGTCCTCTCAGCATGTGCACCCATTGAAGCTCTCCTACCTAGACCTGCAGAGAGAGAGAGAGAGAGAGAGAGAGAGAGAGAGAGAGAGAGAGAGAGAGAGATATCTGAGGCTGACCTAGGAATGGACGGGACATTGGGACACACACACACACACACACACACACACACACACTTACTTGAAGAAAAGACCTGGCATTTACACCCTGTCCTTCCCAAAGAAATGAAGATACAGACCCGCAAGTACACACGAATACATCCAAAGATATTCACATATGGGATGGTAAGTTCCCTGTGTAGGGAATATAGATAACAAAGTATGACCAGGCTTAATTTTTCTTGTGAAGCCTCTGACCAGCTCTGGCCACAAGCTACTTCCTGGCTTGTGGGTTTCCCTTCATTACCAAGTTAGCCCCCGTTATCTTCCCAAGAGCATATGTATTCCCTAACGCTCTTGAAGGTCATGGTCAGATGCCAGAGATGCTTGAGTTGGGCATAATTCGATCATAGTGATGCCAAAGAGGCCTGGGGGACTTGGAATCAAATGTATCACACCCCACTAGATGTAAGGGCAGGTATTCTACTTAAGTGCACATGAAAATGCTTCACAATTTTGCCTGGTAGGTCATACTTGTAATCCCTTTGGTTATATGTCATGGTGCTCCATCTTAATGAGGGAGGTGGGATTGAATGTGGAGAAAGGAGCTGGGGTTGGGGAGCTGGTCAGCAGGCTCCCCGAGGGGGATGGAGTCACACTAGGCTCAGCTACACACAGGGACCCTGAGCCTGATGAGAGCTCAAGTTCAGCTACTGGGGTTAGCCCAACAGTGGGACAGCTGGGGGGAGATAAGGTCTGGCTCCCCACTAGGCTAAGGTTGTGCGAACCCCTTGAAAGCACCTGGCTCTGAACTGGCTGAACATGGGCCTGATCTCTCAGGAGCTCTCTCAGGGTCTCCTCAGGAACCAACACCCCCTCCACGGGGGTCCCCGTAACCACACCCTGCACATATGAGGAGGACCTCAAGGGCCCCTCCTTTGCCCCAGGCACTGACGTACCACCAGAAGTCCTGATGAAGGCAGCAATGACAGTCCCAGGGGGCTGAGTGCTAGGCCCTGCTGACCCAGTACCTATGACCTGGGATGGTACTGGGTTGCTTGGATGATTAGCCCCAGCCAGAATTTGGGGGAGGCCACTGAGGATCAATGGGGTCCCCTGGGTTGCCACCTGGTTCTCTTGGAAACTGGTGTTGAGGGGGAAGGCCGCCTGCAAAGTGATAGTGTCCTTGAATGGTGACACCTGTGGAACACTCTGGAGAACAAGTTGAGTGGGAGCAGTAGTACTGGCAGGAGGCCCATTGGTCAGCACCGTAGTCAGCGGGATGGTCTGCAGGGTGACAGTGGAGCCCGGCCCCACAGGGGCTACTCCTAGGTGGATGTTACTGGGCACTGAAGAAGCACTGAAAAGAGACAGAAAACAGAGCTCATTAAGCCGGGAGGCATGCTAACTGGCTAGGAAGGAGGGCACGAGAGGAACAGAGTTGTAGCTCTGCTGTGTCTTTACTGCTCTAGCTAATATTTATTAATCTGTATAGACCAGAGATTATTCTAGAAGACTGATGCTGTTCAAGCTTCAGAAGTGCCTATGAACTGAACAAGCATCATCTAAGTATACACTCTGAGGAAACTGAGGCACACAGTGCACAACCCGTAGGCCAGGGAGCCAGTAAAGGTTGGAGCAAGGACTTTGCATGCAGGTCTGTGAAGCCTCGAGCTCATGTTCCTCACCATTCTACTCGGCTGCTTCCCCTCCAAGGAAAAGTATCCCCATGACCAAAAACAGTTTAGCAGGAGGCACAGACATGATCCCAAATCCAGTCTTTTCAGAGAAAACTGCAGACCCATGAGCACCAAAGAGTGGTGAGTGCTTCCCAAGAGGCCGGGAAAGCAGAGTGATGTCTGCACCGGAAGTAGTCTGCTGTGAAGTGGAAGGGACTTAGTGGCATGGGCCCAGATGTAGATGCCCCAGATGGCTCCCGAAGATGCATTCTGGTGTCACAAGGAGCACCCCCACCCCTTGTGCAAGTGCTGGCTTTGGATTACTGATGTATGTGACCTCAGGCAGTCCTGTTTCACTTTTTTTTTTAAAGATTCCCTTTTTTCCCAGATTTTAGATTTTATTTTGATAAAGTTTATTTGTGTGTGTGTGTGTGTGTGTTCATGCCACATGTCTATTGTATGCAGAAGAGGGCGCCAGCTCCTCTGGAGCTGCCCAATTTATGTGCTGGGAGCCAAACCTGGGTCCCCAGCATGAGCAATCCATGCTCTTAGCCACTGAGCCATCCCTCCAGCCCCATCTTTCCTCTCTTGACCAACAAATTCCCTGCTTGCTTCTCAGGGCGTTCTGTAATGATCCCACAAAACTGGAAACACAGCAGAGCCTCACTGGAAGTTGACAACGGACCCCCCTACACTCAACAGAAGGGACTGAAGGAAGACGCCAGTTGCTACGGTGCTCTTACCTCACAGTTTTGGTGAGCTTGTCCTGGCTCTGTAGTGGAGCGACAAGCACGGTGGAGGTAGTGGGGACCTCCTCATCCACAGACAGTCCTAACTCCAGGCTTGCAGATGGCTGGAGACCAGTGTGTTGAACCATTGGTTGCTCCCAGGAAGGGCTATCCTTGTCCTGGGAGGAGGTTTTGGTTAAGACCCTGGAGCTGGCTCTCCGGGTGGTGCTGGTAGAGGGTGTGGAGGAAGTAGAGGCCTGGGGAGGTGCTTCTGGTGTTTCAGCACTCTCTTCCTCATCTTCAATCACCACCAAGTCCTTAGGCATCTCCTTAAACTGGTATACCAGCCTCTGCCCTTCCACTTTGGCCAGGATTCCTCTTTGGTAGTAATATCTGCAGGGGCAAGAAGGGGATTGGTGAGTTTAGCAGAGGTTGAGTAAGGAGGCCTTCTTGTCTCTCTGTCCAACATGCTGCTTACTCTAAGGCAAGGCAAGCATGGAACTCAGGCAGGCTGGGCAGGGGCAGTCCAGGAGAGGGGGGCTGGAGGTGGGAAAGAAGAGCCAACTCTTGGGCACAAAGGGCTTTTTGTGACATTTTAAAAGTTTCTATAGTCTAACAGGTGTACAAAAAGGGGTCTTCAATGCCAGCCCCCATACTACTTTGGAGCTGATGACAGTAAGTGAAGAGTGGAAATGAGTAAAGGGATGGATGGTAGAGGCTCAACAATTCTTGAGCCCAAGGACACATCTCTGGGGCAACTCAAGACCATCTCTGGCTTCCAAAATGTAGCGAAAGCCCTTCGTAGACACTGGTTATTAGACACTAAATTACCCTTTCAAAACAGAGGTGCAAGAGAAGGCATGCAGAAAAGGGGGGTTAGGATCCATTTCCTAGAAGAGACTGGTCAGGCCTTTCTTCAAGTGGGAGAGCCTCCTTGGACCCAGCAAGATCTTTGCGATCCCTGGGGCAGCAATTCTGTGTCCCAGCAGCTCCTACCTTAAGGCACGTCCCATGGTCTCATAGTTCATGTCAGGCTTGTTCTTCTGCTTGCCCCAAAGCTTGGACACAGCCTTGGAGTCCACCAACTTGAAGATGCCTTTCTCTCTCTGGGTCCACTTGATGTACTTGGGGCAGGTATTTCTGTCTTGCAGAAGGGCCAGGAGGAACTCCCACAGATAAATGGTGCTGCCTGCAGAGGGGTAGGCAGTGAGGGGCCGCTCAGGCCTCTGAAATTAAGGGGCACCCTGCCCACCTTACCTGAGCCCCAACTATACCTTTGCCATCCTTGGATTTCTTCCGTATGGGGACACTGGGGTCAGTAACAGGTGAGGTACTTCGGTTGTGCTTTGTCTTTCGGTCTGTAAGGAGAAGGTGGGTAAGCAGGAAGCTGAGGCCAAAGTTAGCTGGGAAAGCCAGGTCACTAAGGATGGGGGTCCAATCCGTCCCCACAGCAACAGCCAAGAGGTATGTACACCACATCAAGGCTACCACATGAGGAGAAGCAAGCTTTGCAAACCAGGGACCTTTGGATTCCAAAGCTCAGAAGAGCAGCTAGGCCAGAAATTCCTGAAATGGGAGACAGCCTCAAGGTGTTGCTGTGATGCAGCTTGGTGTGGTAGAGACAGATGAGGAGGCATGCTGGTGAGGTAGCATCATGCAGCCGTCCCCTAAGTAAATCAATAACACAAGGGCTTGGGAAAGCCCAAAGTCCTCACAGAGATGGCCTCTTTCATAAGTGCAATAGAAGCTAGATAAGCATACAGCATGACTCATTTTTATAAGGGAAGATCCTCAAAGTCCAGGAACTAGCCAGGAGTCTAGGCAGGCTATCTCAACACCCACCCTAGGATCCAGTCAACTGGGATTACTGGCATTGCTAGAGGAGTTTATGAATGTGCTGGACAGATAGGAGCAGCATGACAGAGAAAGGCCAGGCTTTGGGAAGGACACCTAAAGAAGCCAAGACTTACTACTGGACCAAAGAGATATCCTCTTAATGCATCTCTGAGCATCAAGCCACTCAAGTCCCTCAAGGTGTCCCCCAACAAAGATGCACCAAAGATACACTCTCCCTCATCCTTACTTCTCTTCCTTGACTTCCCAGCCTTCTTAGGATCTTCTTCTCCCGGGACCATCTCCTCCGGAGAAAGCTCCTTCTGCTCACTAGCATCGCTTGTCTTCTTTGAGTCATCAGGTTCAGCGGCAGAAAACAGGAAGTTGGGGAGACTGATGGTCTGCACAGAGTCTGAGTCTGGAAGCATTTCCGATGTGCTGACTGAAAGAAGAAAGGCCTGTTGTGGGCAGAGCCAGGGGGCAAGGGCAGCCCTCCTCTTATCTCTAGTGCTGTGGCTCCGGAGTAAAATGGTGAGCACGGGGGAGAGTGTGGATGCCACTCTCCATAGTCCCAGACACAGGACACACTTAGATCTGCCTCAGGAGCCTTGCCCCATGACAGGAAGAGACATCTGCAGTGCTATAGGCACCACTGGCCCCAACAATGGCTACATTTATCACTGCTGGTGGTGGGGAAGGTCCCAGCTATATCGGATAAAGGACTTGTATGATTTAGTCATTCGCTCATCTGACAACCCAGAAGGACTCCAGAAATCATGAATTCCAATTCTTCTGTTTTCCCAATAAGGAAACTGAGAGATGGTAAGTCAGGTGCCATGGTCACACAGCAACAGTGGTACATGCTGGCACTCAGCCTATATTTGTTGACTATTAGTGGGAAGCAAGAGGAGAAATGTCTTTTAGCCGCTAAGATTTTTTTCTTCAGTATGTCACAGTACCCTCTTGGGTAAGGGCTATTGAGTGAGGGAGTCTCTAGAAGCATTAGAGCCCCTTCTGGAGAAAGAACTGAGAAGAGCTGCCTTAAAGGCTCTTTTTTTTTTTTTTTTTTTTAAATTTATATGCGTGCTCTGGCTGCAGGTACCCCTTCAGGCCAGAAGAGGGCAACAGATCCCTTTTATGGATGGTCATGAGCCACCATGTGGTCTCTAGGAATTGAACTCAGGACCTCTAAAAGAGCAGACAGTGCTCTTAACCTCTGAGCCATCTATCCAGCCCCCTTAAGGGCTCTTCTAAGGAGCTGGGGCCATGCACGATCAACAGGCATCTGTGCCCTCTTACAATCTGGCCTTCAAGACCAGGCAACAGGGGCTGTGAGACGGTTCTATGGGTAATGCACTTGCCACCAAGTCTTATGACCTGAGTTCAATCCCCAGGACCTGCCTACATGGTGGGAGGAGAGAATCAATTTCCAAAAGTTGCCCTCTGACCTCTACACTCATGCCATGGCATATGCACACCCACACAACATATAATTTAAAACGTAATACAAATATTTTAAAAGAACATGGAATAGATAATTCATCCAGTTTTATCAGATAGAAAAGACTCTAAAGATGGTGGAGATAGCTGCTCAACAGTGTGAAACCACTTACTCCTGCTGAGTTGCAACCTTCAAAATGACTATGGCGACATGTTCTGTTGTATGAATATTTACCACTGCTTAAAATCTGGTGAAGCCGGATGGTGGTGGCGCATGCCTGTAATCCCAGCACTTGGGAGGCAGAGGCAGGTGGATCTCTGTGCGTTTGAGGCCAGCCTGGTCTACAGAGTGAGTCTAGGACAGTCAAAGCTACACAGAGAAACCCTGTCTCAAAAAACCAAACAAACAAACAATAAAACCAACAACAACAAACAAAAACAAAATAAAACCTGGTGAAATAACACCAACATTTTCCTGCTCTTTAGTGCTTCCCTGGCCTTCTCCTGTCAGTCCAGGCTTGAGTCTCTTCATACATACATCAAGGACGTGAGTACGTAAACCTAATACACATGTGTCTGAAAATCCAGTGTATAGATGCAAGTGGACTGTTTTATCACCCTGAGTTCAGGTACTCAAGTTCAAACTTACAGATCTTATTCTCATCCAGGACATCGTTGGGAGTTTCCACATTGAATAGGGCTTCCGTGGGTGACACATTATTTGAGGTGGACTCATTTTCATCTGGTTCTGGGTTCCATGGAGTGGGAGGAGGAAAGAGAGTTATGTCAGGCTTCAGAACAGTTAATAATGACGGCCAACCCACGGAGAGACTCTGTGTTACAGCTGGGTAGACACCAGAGCTCCTTTCACCCAACCCCAACTCCTCAAACTGGTTTCCATTCTTTATGCCACCACATCTGAGGAGTTTATGAATGGATGAAGATGGTTCCCTCCTTTTTTGTGGGAAACCTTGGCCATTATGTGGGGTGCTGTTCCCTGAAGGCACAAGTCCTTTCTCTGCCATACACCTTCCCCCACAGCAAAGCAACAGACCTGTCAGCAAAATACTGCCTTCTACGATCTGATCCTGTGCCATGCACACAGTCCTGTCCCTTATGATGCCATTGTGGACTTCATCCAGATCCAGTCCTGAGTACAGATGCAGTAATTCAGGATAAGGGACCTGCTCCACGATCACAGCTGGGAACACTGAAGGGTCTTCCAGCTGTGGAGAAGAAAGCGATTTGGGTCAAGACTCATCTACTTCTTCTGAGAAGCCCACCCTACCAGATGCCAAAGCCAACTTCATTTGGTGATGCTTTCTTTAAATCGCATTTTTAAAATCTTATTCATTTTAGAGGTGGAGCATACCACAGCATATGTGTGGCGGTGGTCAGAGGACAACATGCTAGAGTTGGTTCTTCTCTTCCATCATGTGGGTCCTTCGTGGGAATGGAACTTCGGTCATTAAGCTTTGCAGCAGGCACCTTTAATTGCTAAGCCATTCTTGCCAGCCCCCTAGGCAATGCTTTAAGAGTGATGGTAATTAATAGAGATGGCCTAGCTTAGCAGGACTTGCACTTAGCCAAGTGTTTTATGTATGTGCGGTGCTTGGGATGGAACTCAATACCTTCCTTGTATGTGCTAAGCATGTACTCTATCATTGCCAGACAGACCCAAGCTGAGCAAACATATTTTGATTTGTTGGGTTAGTCCATGGTCTGAGGTTGGATCTGAGTCTATGAGAAGAGTCACTAGTGGGAAGTGATTGATTGATGGCAAGGCCACGGGGCTCTATGTACATCCACTTTGCAAGTACTCTGAAGCTGCATGTGATCAGTGGTCCTTTATTGCACTACACAAATATAGAACATTCTAGCACACCATAAAACTTGATTGAATTGCACTGCTCTAGAGCCAGATTGCCTGGATTTTAAACTACCGTCTGCTGTTTTCTAGCACTGTGAGCCTAGGAAAGTTTCCTAACCTTTCTGTGTATCGGTTTCCTTATTCATAAAACCAGGATATGCATATTATTGATCCCACCAATTGTTTAGACAGGTCAGTAAACATAATTCACTCAAAACAGGGCCAGCACTCGGGAGGCAGACGTCGGTGGATCACTGTGAGTTTGAGGCCAGCCTGGTCTACAAAGTGAGTCCAGGACAGACAAGGCTACACAGAGAAACCCTGTCTCTAAAACAACAACAACAACAAAACAAAAAAACCAAAACAACAACAAAAAATCCCACAACAAGAACAAAACAGGGCCTGGCATAGAATAAGTTATCATTAGGTATGTGGAGCTTCTAAAAACCAAATGTTTTATTTCTTTTTGAAATTTCAGTGTTTTGCCTACATGTGTGTACATACACCACGTGAGTGTCTGGTGCTCACAAAAGCCAGAAGAGGGTTGCTTGGAACTGGACTTACAGCAAGATGTGGGTGCGGGGCACTTAACCTAGGTCCTCTACAAGAGCAAAAGGTGTTCTTAACCACTGAGACATCTCTTAAGTCCCATGCTTTGCTTCTTGAGACATTCATGTCAATCAGTCTATCTCTCAATATCTATCTATCTATCTATCTATCTATCTATCTATCTATCTATCATCAGTCTATGACTTATGAGTTCTTTATATTTGTGACATTTAACATCAAAGACTGTTTTCTATGAGGAGGGAAAGGCAGATGAGAGTGGAAAAGCATGAGGTGGAAGCTGTCCTGTGAGGGCGCATTAGCTACTATTCTGAAGTAGGAAGACAGAAGGACTAGGGACACCATAGGACTTATATCGGAGAGATATGAAAGATGACGGACAGAGGGGGAGAGATGACAGAAGGCAAGAGGGATGCAGGAATAGATAGAAGGAAACAGAGGAGGAGGAAGAGATGGGGAAAGGGAGGGAGGGAGGGACAATGATTATCTTTTTCTTTTTTGAGGTCTTAAAGGAAGTACGTGATAACAGAAAGCGTAGGAGTTACCCTGGCAAGGAAGAAGGACACTTCTTTCTCCTCAGCCAGTGGGAAGGGAATAAAAACAGAGGGTGTTAGAGATAAATGGGAGAAGAGAAGGCAACTGAGGGCAGCCTTGGCTTTGAGTGTCTCTCGACTGGAGGAGAAGCTGTGTGCTGTGGGGAGAGGGCTGCTTGGGAGTATAAAGAGTAGGAACGGCCGCTGAGAGGCCTGGAAACAAGTGAAAGAATCCAGGTAAGGGTCACCTTTCCCCCCTTCTTATCTGATGCCTTCCACAAGACTATATTCCTCAGAAGAGACAACAGGTGACCAAGCTAAGTTATTTTGTCCAAGAACCAGCAAGCCAGAAAGTTCAATGTGCTCGCGGCCCACTAGAGGGCAGCCTTTGGTAGGACCAGTAGTAGAGTTTGCTACCCTCCTACAGAGAGAATTTGGAAATACTCAGCTGGGTCTTCTCCTGGACAAGCTTTGGAAGATAGCAGTCTTATAAGGTAGGGGAAAGACTTTGCTAGGTGACACTGTGTCCCAACTGAGATTAAAACCCAGAATTTTTATTTCTACGTGCCCTTTCCTTCTTCCACACCTGGCTGCCTCATCTTTCTCCTTTTAGTGGAAGAGCAGAGGACTGCTGTGGACCATCTAGCAGTACAAAATGTGTCCTCCTTACATCAGTGCAATACAAGGGATATGGCAACAGGGACCGGAGTACTAGGATCTGATCTTATTCTATTTCCTAACTCCCTCCTGCCCAAAGACCCCATTTCAAGCATATCCTGAATGCTCAGGCTGAGAAGACATTTAATGGTGAGCTTATTAACTTGTCTAGAGCCGAGAGTCTGAAGATGCTAAGACTCCAATTCCATGGCTTTAAGTCCAGCCGGCAGTGCCCTCTTTGCTATGTAGTTGTCCCAGCAGTTTTGTTACTGTGACACTGGGCCGAAGGGAAGTAGCAGACACCCTACATGATGTTCAGTTGTATGTAAGTGTCCATTTAGTTCCATTTGCCAATTGATTGACAGCTCAGCCCGTTTGCTTAATAATTGCTTGGCTAGCCTAGTGACTACCTGTGCTGTAATGGCATGTAGCCAACTTGATCCCTAAGTGACCATCCAGTGACTCCTGGAAGTAGCTGGTGTATAAGTTGGCTGGCAGGCAGGCCCAGTGCTCTAACAAAGCAGGTGCCTAATGGGATTTGCTTACTAGCCGGCAAGCCCTGCTGGACTCACAGGCTGGCTATTCCTGTCTATGTCCTCCTGATTGACCATATTGACTGACTGCTTTAGTCCCAGAAGCCATACCTGGTGGATATCATCCATTCCGTTGCTTGCAAATTCAAAGACCAGATCACTGGGCTGCAAGGCAATAGCCATACTGGCCTCTGCCAGAGATGACAGTGAGACTCCCCCGGCTCCCTGGAGCTGCGGTGGGGTCTTGATGAGGAAGTTTTATTCAGGTGCCTTCGGATCAATCTAGTGTCTTCTCTGAGCCTCCGTGGAGGATCGGAGTGGGTGTGGCTTGTGCAGGCTCAAGAAGATTGCATGCTGGGCTATGCCAACCACAAGAGCAACCTAAGAAGAAAGGAGATGAAGACAGCGAATAAGTTAACTTCCCTCAGCTCTGTGGCCAAATCAGCTGGTGACTCGGAGAGGATCTGCTGTGCCTAGACAGACAGACAGCAGAGAGATAACAGAAAGTGACCTGGCCTGACGACACAGGGCAGTAAGAGTAAAAATTTCTGTAACTAGCCTGACTTGAGAACAACTCACATAGGTGTGGATTTGAGGACACGCAGGGCACTCGTGGGCTCAGTTTACCTTAGAAGTGAGGACCAGCTGGCTCAAAGAGCAGTCTACAGAGGAAGAAGTGTCTTGCTTGCGGTTGGGGGAAGGGTGGCAGGGCTGGTAGGTCATATGCCTTGCATGCTCATTAGCAACCCTACCCCCACTGCCCACCACAGGGTGGCCTCCGTGCTGTGCTGCATGGGAATTTGTTCTCTAGGCTTAGCTTTGCTTTCAGTTTCAAGACCGAGCTGTCACCCTGGGAACTTGTGAGCAGAGCCCTGGCTATGGGGAGGAGCCAAAAGAACCTTCCTCATCCTCTGCCTGGCTCATCCCTCAGATCCCAGGAAACTTCAGTCCACCGGAGCCCACATGAATCTTTCCCCAGAGCCTCCTAAGCTAGCAAGGCATTGAGGCTGCCTGTGGCTTCCCCTGCCTCTACTCCTCCGCCTCCAGAGCCCCCAGGATGCTTGGAGCATGATCACACCGGTGGCCAACTCCTCTACGGGAAACACATTGGCTTTTGCACTTGTCCGGGTACCAGGTCTTTTGCCCTTCGGGTTCCTTTAAACATGTGATGTGTTTTCAGTGTGTGCATAACTACAGGCTGATTCAACCACCAGAGCCAGGAGAGCCCAGGCTATCTACAAGAACATATACATCCCAACACCCTGACGCTCTGTCAGTAGTGCCAGGGTGGCAAAACCTTATCCGGGCTGGGAAACAAATGAGGAACTTCAGATGGGGGGCAAAGAGGGGTTAAAAGAAGGGTGCCACAAGTGACCTCTCTGATGACCGCTCTCCTCCACAGGAGACACCCAAGCCTCTCCCACTTCCTTTCCGTTAGCCCACAGGGCTAGCCCCGCCCAGTCTCCACACCCACACCTTTCCACCTAACTCCATCAAAGAGCTTGGAGAAGTTGCTCTGCTCAGCTTTACCCATTAGAGTTGAATTCCCTCTTGGATGGAGAGCGAACTCTGCTAGGTCCACCTCCAGTGGAACTGCAGGGCTTGGGGAGTGCGGAGTAGTAGTGGTAACAGCCTTGTTCTGGTTCCATTGGTCCATCTTACCCCACCCAAACCTGCATGTGACCCTATCCCTCTGTGGCCTGCAAGATCTTACAGGACCACATGTGTCTGGCTCCCCTAGCCTAAGTGCTCTGAGGCCTGCATTCCGAAGCTCCTGCCCTCCCAGGAGCCAGACTGTCTGCCCTTGGGAAAGGTTCTCATACTAATCAAATGAAAGGTGATCACTTTCACGTAAACCCTCCTGGTCGAAGCATGAAGCTTCTGCAGCTGCTCCTGCCCCAGGTCATTCACTGGGGCCCTCCCTTTCAGGTTTGTTTGCCTTGCTTTCTCTTCCTAAACCAGTGTTTCATTTTCAAAAGTTCTGCTGGTGCTATTTGCTTAGGAAACCTCTATGCATTTTGGCTTCCTTGACAGTAGGGATGACTGTGGGTCCCTGATAAAACATTCACACCTTGTCTTGTGCGTGGTTTATGCAATGAATGCAAGAAAAAGGAGCACCAGTGGGAATGGTGGCACATGCCTGAAATCCCAGTATTTGAGAGGCTGGGGTGGATAGATCATTGTGGTTTTGAGGCTAGCCTGGGCTATAAAAACCAGGCCTGGGGAGACCGCTCAGTCTTTAAAGTACTTTCCACGAAAGCATTAGCACCTGAGTGCAATGCCTAAAAACCATGTTAAAAAGCCAGGCACAACGAAGCATGCTTATACTCCCAGGGCTGGGGCAGTGTGACAGGCAGATTTCTGAGACCTGCTGAGTAGTTAGCCTATTCCGTGAGCTCCAGAGTAACAAGAGACCCTCTCTCAAACCAACACCAATGTGGACAATTCCTGAGAGGTTGACCTCTGGACCTCCACAGGCATAATATACACTCATGTGCCTTAGCATCAGTACATATGTGCACCCACATGAACACACTACCCCCATATGCATACATACAAAACCAAACCAAGCAAAATAAATTTTAAAAAGAAAAAAAGAAAGAAGGAACAAAAAGAAAGAACAAATGAGTGAATGAGTGATACTGGTCTGTGAGCATATGTGATATATTTTTGAGTGGTGTACAGCTAAATATACACTGACTGCAGCTGAGGAGAAATGTGCAAACTCAAAGGTTACACTGATACTAGTTTTTACATTGCTAATTACATAGGTGCACTATCTGTCTGCTGTGAGTGTGCAAACAGACCACAGGTATATATGCATACTCGGGGTGTGTGCATGTGTGCCAAGTGTGGGGACATGTTCGTGAGAGCCTCTGTGTGTCAAAGGGCTGCCCTGGCCTGGCCAGCTTGCAAAGCCACAAGCTCAATCACAGGTTCCTCCTCCTGCTCCCTTAGGGTAGGCAGCATGAGCTGCCTTGGTGAGAATGACAAGTCCAAGCAGATGCTGTGGAGAAGAGGGGGGTGGGGGACTGAGCGGGCCAGGCCAGGCTTCTGCTGGTCAACAAGGATGTCTGTGCGCTTCCCAGGGAAAAAAGCCAACTCCGGCATAGGTATGGAACCTATGGGCCCTCAGATGAGTGATCCCCTACCCTAGGTCCACCCTGCTGAAGAAATGAGGGAAAGAAAGGCCCTCAGAACAGTGTGTTGGACTACACTGAATCTTCAGCCATCAGTGTAGAAAGTTGAAATGAGAGTGGTAATTCCAGTAGCATTCTTCTAAGTACCCCCCCCCCCCATGTGCAGTATCTAAACGCCATCCAGCTAGGAAAGCTTAGAAAACCGTCTCCAGTGATCTGGGTCTGCCTGGAGCTAAGGAGTGGAGAAGGGGGATGTGGCCGCTCTACCCTCTTGGAAAGGCTAAGAAATCTACCATGGAACTTTTCAGTCCAAAAATTCCCCCTCCCCCTTCAAAAGTTTGAGGATTTGAAAGTGAGAGGTGGAGAAAGGCTCATTTGCATATTTACTCACTCTCTCCTGCCCCGCCCCAGTCCCTCAAAATAACCTCCCTCTCCCAGGAACTTGAAACCAAAGAAGCCACCACCACAGAAGGCACACCCTATGGGAGGTAGACGAGAAACACATGGAAGGTTCTTTTCTCTAGGGTCCGCTCACAGCCAGTTTCAATGGCCTACTGTACCCCTGGACACTGTCTTGTTAGTGAGTGGAGGTCAGAGGACACAAACGCCTCCAGGAAGAGTCTGTTCCCAAGTCTATCGTACTAGAACGGGAACGATGCCTGGCTCATACACTTGAGAGCTGATGTGCATTGCGAGAGTGTGTACCACCAGAGGGAGCAAAAAGGCCAGGTTGCCTGCTAACATACACCTCTGGCTCTGCCTGTTCCGAGTGCAGTACAAAACCAAAGCAGTGTAGAGGTAGGTGGTTTAGGTTGATTCTGCTTCATCATAACTGGGCCCCTTTCAGACATACATGCTCTTCTTTCCTGAGGCTGTCCCTGGGACACATCCATCAAGCGGCATTCAGTGCCCACCCATGTAGACCTCCCCCAGCAGGCAGCGCTGATGGAAAAGCCACGTCCACAATCTCTAGTGAGTGAGTTTAAATCTAGGCTTGATCAGCTGAGTCAATGGCTCTCAGAATTGCTGGTAACACCCATGGCTTTTATACACACACACACACACACACACACACATACACACACACACACACACACACCACAGAGAGGCCAAGAAACATGGAGGCCAGATGGTCAGCTGGGCCACACAACACAATTCTCCTCCGGTTCCCCATCGTCCCAGAGCCAAGTGTCACTCCTGAAATACCTCGTTCTCCATGAAACCTTTCTGGAATTCTTTGGAAAGGAAATGACAATTTCCTTCATGTCATTTCCCACTCCAGCACCACCCCTCCCCCAACAGCCACAAACAAAATGGAAGCTACCCGAGGAACAGAACAGCTGTCCCCTTTACTACGTAAAAAACACTCTTTCCTCTGGCTAAGCATGGAGATTGCGCCTGCTGTACCGTGTGACCAGTGGCCTGTGTTTAAGAGCCAGAGGGCCAGAGTCAGGAATGGAGCGTGCAGTTCCAGACAGAGCAGAGCTAAGCCATCTGCAGAACTCAAACCCACAACCTTGTCCCAGTTAGGGCTGGACTCCAGTCAGCCAGCCCAATCCTCTTTCTTGAGAAAGTGTCCAGTAAAGTAGCTCCAGCCGCAGCTATGTTGTCAGCTCTTTCTCCTTTGTTCCTTTCTGTCCACTGCCCCCTCCACTGGAGATGAAATCAGGAAGGGGAGGTGGGGGGAAGGTTTTGCAAGGTTGGGGTTTCTCTATGTTTATTTGAAAAAAAAATCCAGGTTCCTAAACTGGGTGTACTGAGGTGTGCCTTTAATCCTCATACTTAGGAGGTTGAGTCTTGAGGATCCCAAGGAGAAAGCCAGCCTGGGCTACAGAGCAAGGGTTTGCCTTTAAAAAAAAATCGAGGGCCAAGGATGTAGCTCAGTTGGTACAGTGTTTGCCTAGCATGCAAGCTGGGTTAAACTGGGCATGGTGAGACATACCTTTAATCCCAGCATTTGGGAGGCAGAAGTAGGTGGATCTCCAGGCTAGCCAGGTCTACACAGTGATTTCCAGGCCAGGGCTACGAAAAAAAAAAGAAAAGAAAAGAAAAGAAAAGAAAGAAAGAAAGAAAGAAAGAAAGAAAGAAAGAAAAAGAAAAATAAAGAAAGTTGGAGTTGGAATTATAATTCCTAGCACTGCATAAAAACAGGCATGTTGGCACATGTTATGCACAGGGGAGGTTAAGATAGGAAGATCAGCAGTTCAAGGCCTAGGTTACATAGCAAGTTAAAGCCACCCTGTGCTAGACCTTGTCTCCAAAAAATAAAAAATAAAAATAAATGGAATAAAACACACACACATACAAAAACAACAAACAAAACTCTTCCCCAAACAAAACAAAAAGAAATCAATAAAAAAATAAGGAAAGACATTAAAAAACAAAAACACAAAAGCCCAAGGAGGAAATAAATATGAACACTGCACACAGAACATAAGCTTTGGGTGTGTGTGGGGGGGGGCATCATTATCCTCTCAGACCTCAGGATTGTGGGAGCTGGAGGGTTCCAGTTGGCTGAGAAGAAACTCCTCTCCTGGGTTGGGGGCTCCATGGGGTGGAGTGCTCTGTCCCCCTCCTGTGTCACCCCACCCAGCTCTTTGGGTTGTGGTTATGTAGCAAGAAAAGCACTACAGAAGCCCTAATATAGGAGAGGAAGGGGAGAGGCAGGGGGAGGGGCGATGACGGAACTGATTTCCTCAGTCACTCTGAGAAAGCTCACTGATCGCCCTCTGGAGGGGCCTGGGGCCACCACATCCTCCTCTCTAGTGCCTCTGGGAAGAAGAGGCAACATGGGAAAAATAGACTGCAGGAAGGGAGCAAGGCTCAACCCCGGTAGCTACTGAACTCCTGAGCATCGATGCATTGTCAGCTTCAATCTAGAAGGTTCAGTGGTGGTCCCTACGGGACCTTACAGCCTAGAAGGGGCAACAGAGGTCCCTGCAGACCCTACGAGCACAGACCCTTCAGGTCCTAGATCTGCCTTGAACTTAGGCAAAATGGGCCTACCTAAATAGTCCTAGGGGCTGCTGCCAGGAGCTAAATTAATATAAGCAAATAAAAGGACAACCAAGGCTACACAGAGAAACCCTATCTCAAAAAACCAAAAAACCAAAAAAAAAAAAAAAAAAAAAAAAAGTCAGGTGGCGGCGGTGGCAGTGCACGTCTTTAGTTCCAGCACTTGGGAGGAGGTGGATCCCTGTGAGTTCAAGGCCAGCCTGGTCTACAAAGCTAATCTAGGACAGCCAAGCCTACACAGGGACCCTGTCTCGAACAAAACAAAACAAAACAAAACAAAAAGCACCCTGATAGGTCCCAAAAGCGCATCTGTCATTTCCCCCTTTTCTTTCTCTCCACCTCCTTTTCTTTTGAGTTGAGATGAGGTATCATTGTGTAGCCCAGGTTGGCCTCATATTCAAATCAATCCCCCTGCTTCAGCTTCCTGAGTACTGGGATTGCAGGCATGAGCTACCACACCTGGCTCTAAATGGATTTTTCAGTCTCCTGGGTCTGGTTTACTGTTTGTGGGGCCTGGTCATTCGGCTTGTCGAGTACTCAGAATGTTTTACCTAGATGAAGAGGAAGGAAGGGCAATGGATATAGTGGGATGGAATGGAGGCAGAGGTGTCACAACTAATAACTACTAAATTCATGGAAAAGCCAAGCACAGTGACATACCTACCTACCTGTGGTCCCGGCTACTCAGGAAACTGAGGCAAAAAGATCTGAGTAGAGGAGTTCAGAAGCATTAGCAAGACCTTGTCTACCCCCAAATAAAAAATAATAAATAAAAGTTGTGGTCGAGCTGGGCATGGTGGCACACGCCTGTAATCCTAGCACTTGGGAAGCAGAGGCAGGTGGATCTCAGGGAGTCTGAGGCCAGTCTGGGCTACAAGGGAGAGTTCCAGAACAGCCAAGGCTACACAGAGAAATCCTGTCTCGAAAAACAAAACAACAACAACAACAAAAATCTTATGGTGGAGAAAGGTAAATAACTTGACCTGGGAGAAGAGGGGAGGATTGGTTGGGAGTTGGGTAGGTCAACAAGAACTAGACTCTCAGCTGGGACATCTGCTGTTCCCTGAGGAAAGGCAGGGCATGGGAAAACAAATCCTTAGGAAGAGTAGTTTGGTCTGGTGGTGCATGCCTTTAGTCCCAGCACTCGGGAGGCAGAGGCAGGCGGATCGCTGTGAGTTCGAGGCCAGCCTGGTCTGCAAAGGGAGTCCAGGACAGCCAAGGCTACGCAGAGAAACCCTGTCTCGAAAAACCAAAAAAAAAAAAAAAAAAAAAGAGTTTCTGAGTGGAGGAGATGGAAGCTGACCAGGCCAGGCAGCTGAACCCAGGAGATGAATCCCAGAGCCCCCTCAGGGGGAAAGAGTGACCGATAGAGGGGCAGTACAGAGACCCCGAGATGTACAGTCTGTTTTCCATGGAACAATGTTAAAAGATATGGGGCCAGGCAGATGGTACAGGGGGATAAACACATTTGCCACAAAAGCCTATGTTCCATCCATGAAACTCATGATGGAAGGGGAGAATTGACTTCTGAACGTTGTCCTCTGACCTCCATACATGTGCCATAGCACATGCATCCCTGGACACGCACGTACACACAGCAATAATAACAATGACAATAACAAAAGGGTTAAAATATATGAAGTGATCAGGGCAAGAAATAAGGCTGAACAAGGAATTCAGGCTGTACCCTTTGAGGCTGGCATTATTTTGAGAAACAGCAGAGTTAATGGAGAAAAGATACAGATGTACACTTTTGAAGTTTCTTTCTTTTTGTTTGTTTTTTGACTCAGAGCTTCGCTATGGAGGGCAGGCTGCAAACTCACCATCCTCCTGCCTCGGCTTCCACTTATGCTAGGTTTTCACACCACCTCTGAGCTTCTCTCTTGTCTGGTCCTAGCCTATGCTTGCTTCCACTGCTGGGGGAGGAAGGGAGGAAGAAAACATGGGCCAAAGACTAATTAAATTCATTAGTGGATTTTTTCAAAGCTGGGGTAATGAAATGTGTGACTCGGCACGACAGGATATTAAGTCAGATAACTTTTTATTGAAGGGACAATGTTCTCTGTCAAGGCCCCTGGCAGTGTGTGGCCTAGAAACTGATATGGAGGCTCCTTGCTCAGCTCTGGGACCCTGAGTAGCAGGGGCTGTGATGATGGGTATCCCTCCCAGATGACCCCCTCCCTCTCCTGGCCATCCAAAAAGAGTGCGGAGTGCAGGAATCCAGGCAGAAGACCAGTGCACTAGATTGCTTACGCAGAAGGGATGACGCGACAAAGGCTGGGGTAGGAAGCAGCCCATTGGTGCCTGGCTAGAGCAGGAACAGACAGTTTGGGCTCCAGAAGTCATGGAGAACACCTACTCTGGGTTTTGCCTTTTCTCTCCTCACACTATTGAAACATCTGAAACCAGAAAGTTTGAAGGAGCTGAAAAGGATCGCTCCTGTCTCTCTCACCTGAGTTCCCGAGGGGTGGGGGAGTAACTTATTCGAGTTCTCCCTGATTTAACTTTCCTCCTCTCCTCCTCATCTCTCTGCCTCCTCAGCAAAGCTAACCCTTTCCTCTAGTAAGAACAACAGCAGTGGCGTCATCAGTGGAGTCTTTAACCCCAGCACTCTGGAGACCTCCTGACACCCAGCCTGGCTTACACAGGGCGTTCCAGGCCAGCCAGGGCCACAGAGAGGGACCCTGTCTCAAAAATAAAAAATGATTAACATTGGCTGGCAAATAACAATGAAGCCACACATGTGCAGAACGCATTTAACTTTCACAGTGACTCTCCACATCCACGCCTTTGTTCATACTGTCCCTTAGGCCAGCCATGCCCCCTCAACTTCTGCGAGTTTCATTCTCTCACGTCCTTAGAGATTTAAGTTAAATGTCATGTTTTTTCTCAAGTCCTCCCAGCTTCCTCCGCACCTGGTATACTCTGCACTTGATAACCTAACTTCACTTCTTAGATCCGAATAGGGGTTGAAAAACTTATCAAAGGAGGGCCACAAGAATGGAATTTTATGACACAGAAAAATGTTATGAAATTCAAATTCAGTGCCCATCAACAGTGTTATCGGAACACAGCTATGCTTTTGGTTTGCATCAGCGGTCATTCAGATGGGTCCCAAAGCCTGAGATATTTGCCATCTGGTTCTTTACAGAAACTTTTACTGATCCCCAGACTCAACACTCCACCCCCACCCCCATTTGGTGTGAATAAATTCATCAAGCTCATTTCTGAGAAGAATGTCACAGAACCCTGGTGGGGGGAGGTGCCTGGGGGAGGTGTGGGATGCTAAATACAAACTCAGCAGATTTCATCAGAAAGAGTCTCTGCGTTAGAGCCCTGAGTCTTGGCCCTAGGCTCTACCCATGATGTGACCTCAAAACAGGACACTTCTGCTTTGTGTCCCTTGGTTTCCTCAGCTGCACGGTGATGGATTGGAGCTGGCTGATCTGAGGCCATTACTCTCTATGAGCTAGAAGTCAAGGATCCACAGTTTTCAATGCTGCTGCTCAAGCAGGCTTGGTCCCAATCATTTGCTCTCAGAACAAGGATGCAAGTACAAAGGGTTCCTCTGCCCAGCTATGGTTTTCTGCTGTCCTGGCAGGTGAGGTGGGGCGCCTCACCCCATACTCACCTGCCCAGCTTGCCTTGCCTTTCCGCCCTGGTCTCTAATTCCTTTCCCTGCTAAGTGGTAATGGCCTCTTCTGGAGAAGCTCTTCTTTGCCCACTGCCTCCTCTCCGGTGAGCTGCATGAAAAGCCTTCTCTTTCTTTTGGAAAGAAGGGAGCTAGGGAAAAGGACTGTCACTTCTTCCTAGTCTCCCAGGGCTCACAGTAGTCAGACAGGGGCCAGGACACAGGCAGCTCTCACCGCACCCCTGCTCTGTGAGAGGAAGCAGCCCCTCTCTACCACTTCCTGTCCCAGGGGTTTCAGCAGTTTCCCCTTCAGGGCCTGGTGGCCCTTGCAGCCCCGCCCCTGCTCTGCACAGGTCAGAAAGTGCACAGAGGGGAGGATCCCTCACAGGAAGGCAGAGGAGACAGCTGTCTACACAAGGGGACGCCCAGCAGCAAGTCCACCAGCCTGCCTCATGGAGGGAGGGGGCCTGACAGAGAAGAGTTACCTGGCGAAGGGACAGCTGTTTCCACAACCTCTCTCTTCAGATACACTCTTCAGAGATCAGCAGGGTATGGCCCCGTCTTTGAGGCCTGGTAGAAACTAGTAAGGGTGGCTACAGATGGAGGGACAGGTTGAAACAAGAGAGTCTGGGGAAATCAGACCAAGGACTGGGGGTTGGGTTCATTTAGATGAGCTAAACCAAGGTGACACTGAAACCAAGGTGACTTCATAATGTGTCAGGGGCTTATCCTTAGTGCCAGTGGACAGAGATAATTATGAAGAAGTATTACACGGTCTTTGGATCAAAGGGCAGCAGCCTTTTCTGGGAGAAAGGAACAGTGAACTCTAGAATTCCACGGTGGCTGCTGCTTTACTGCTCATGTACACTGGTAATGGACTCCCAGGAGTCCACGCAAGGTAGTGCTACTAGTAGTAGTGCTGGGTACCTGTAGCCAGCCTTGTAAGAACAGGACCCACTCCAGGAGATATCCCCAAGGCTATGGGTCATAAAAACACCAACAGCCCAAGGTCCTGCAATCTGCACAGCTGCCAGACCTTCAGGCCCCAGGATAGTAGTGCAGTACGATAGTTCCAGAAGCACTGGTGTGAGTGCCTAGCAGCAGATGGACACCACTATCTGAATCTCCCTAGGATAATATTGCTCAACAAGGTTTAAGTAGTTATGAGAAAAGCTTTGGAGGCCCCTAGAGGGTGACACTTATCACAGACCAGCCAAACACCCAAAGGGATAACCCTGAAACCCCACTCAGCTCTAAGTGCTGCACTGCTGGTCAAGAACCCTACCCAGGCAGGGCCTCTTGTCCAAAGAGCAGGGCCCTTTGAACCCATGAGTGGGTCAAGATACCTGCCACCAACACTTAGGACTTCAATTCAGTCCCTGGAATCCACAGGGTGAAAACCCTGACTCTTGCACGTTGTCTCCTGATCTCCATAATGTACACTGTGGCACACACATGCCCACACACACTCATACACATATGACATAGAAAGTAAATGGGCAGAACAGGTGGCTTAGTGAGTAAGAGCATGTACTGATCTTGCGGAGGGCCGTCGTTGGAGTCCTAGCCCCTGCTCCAGGATGACTTGACATATCTGGCCTCTACAGGTACCAGTACTCATGTGTACATACCCCCCCACACACAAACCCATACATATGCACAGAATTAAATATTAAAATCTAGGAACAGGAGAGGTGACTCAGAGGTTAAGCGTACTGGCTGCAGAGGACCTGGGTTTGGTTCTCGGCAACTACATGCTGGGTCACAGCCTCTGTAACTCCAGTTCCAGGAGAGTCAATGCTCTCTTCTTGTCTCTTGATACATCAGGTCTGCAAGCAGTTCAACAGTCATACATGCGAAACACTTATCCACATTAAATAAATAAATGAATAAATCTTTTTACTATTAAAGGCTAAAACAAACAAATAAATATGATTTTTAAAATAATTTGTAAAGAGAGTAGGGTCTTGCTTTTCATCTCTACGTACTCCTCAGGGCCAAGCACAACCAATTCCCACTGTCCTTGAGGGGGACTAACTGCTTCTTCAGTCCTGTGTTTTCCAGTGACTACTACTTCACAGCTGGCTCAGGGATGCCAAGAAAGCCTCAGAGGCAACATCTGGATGTGCACCTGGGCTCCTGCCAGTCCCTCTGCACTACATCTGCAGTGCAAACCAAGGACCAGGGTTTGGTTACAAGCCGACTCAAAGCTGGAGGCACATGTTTGGAAAGCACATCAAGCCTGGGTGGAGGGTGGTGGAAGCACTTGAGGTCGATGCCAGCTCAAGGCGAGCACTTGTGGAGTTGGCACCAGAGCAAGTACTGGGGCCTGGGTGGCGGGTGTGGCCCCTGTGGCCTCAGTCACGGCCTGCTGGAGGAGGGGCAGAGGGGTGTGGGTGCTTGTTTAAATGTGGGCAAGATTTTCTTCTGCACTCTCTGATAGCACTTCAAGTTATTACCTCTGCTTCTGGGGAGAGGGACCAGACAGTAAAAATTATAGAATGACAGGGTGGAGCACAGGGGAAGGTGGCAGGGATTTACAGTTCTGGGCTATAAGCTGTGGGGCTGCTGTTATTCTGAGTAGTCTGTGCTCATTCCCTCCTTTCATTTTTCTTTCCTCCCTTTGCAGCACTTCAGATTGAAGGCAGGGCCTTTCACACGCTAGGCAAGTAAGTGCTCTACCATCCAGTTAAGTCCCCTAGCCCCCCTTCTTACTGAGACAGGGTCTTCCTAGTCTCACTATGTAGTCCTGGCTAGCCTGGGACTGGCTCACTATGTGAACCAGGCCAGCCTCAAGCTTACCGAGATCTACCTTCCAAATGCTCAGGCTAAAAAGGTGCTCACCATGCCTGGCCGTGCTTGGTTTCATGAGGGAAGATCTCATATGTAGCTCAAGTTGCTCTGGAACTCACGGTCCTCCAGCCTTGGCCTTTCCAGTGCTTGAATTACAGGTGTGTGTCACCATGCCTAGGTTTCCTTCCTTCCTTCATTCTTTCCTTCTTTTCTTTCTTTCTTTTCTCTCCTTCATTCTTACAATGTACCTAGGCCTAGGGAGCTGGGATCCAAGTTTATTTTCAGCTGCTATTCTGTTTAAACTCTGCTTTTAGTGAATTCTGTTTTGGTGATAATCCTACTTTAACAATTCTATTTATTTATGTATACAAGGTCTGACTCTTCCTGCTTGCCCTCGAACTCACTACGCTATCCAGGCTAGTCTCAAACTTGTGATGATCCTCTGGCCCCTGCTTCCTGAGTGCTGGAAATACAGGCTTGCACTACCAACTGGCTAAGAGATCCACTTTACAAACTGCAGAAAAGCTCCAAAGAGATTAGGTAACAAGACCAAGGTCATGTTACTTGTCAAGAATAGAGGGAGAACTCAAACCCAGGCTTATGTGACCTTGGTCTCAAAGTCTGTACTGTTTCCTCTACAAATAATTGCTGGCCATCTGTTGGGATGGGCAGCATTAGCAGGCTCAGCGCCCAAGGGCCCCTTCCACAGAAAATGTTTAGGCCCAGGACCCCTACCTCTTTAAGGCCTCGATTTCAACTGATGGTCATTCTAATAAACCAATCCTTAACTTCCCAGACCAAGTCTCAATGAGAATGGTGGCAATACCCGCTTCAATGGCTTGCCTCAAGCTCTGCTCAACTTCTGTATTTCAGTGACCTGTTATTACCAGAGAATTCGGGATGCAGACCTAGAGTAGTCATGGCATGGTCCCTGCCCCATAAACATACAGTTACTCTCAGCTTACACATAATGTTAAGTATAGCTTCTTATCTCAGGGTGTTGGTTCATGTGTTTATTCAAATATTTATGGAAAACTAGCTCTGAGCACCTCAAAAATGCCAGGCCCACAGCCAGGGGCTTGATCATCAGGCCTGCCCTGTTTTTTTTCTAATAGGGTCTCTGATACAAGGTCCCAGTAAGCTGAGTTAGCACATCTTAATCACCTTAGCTGGACTTTCACCTCAAAACACACTTATAGCATCTATAGTAAGTATCCCTTCAGAACTGAGTCCCTGGGGCTGGAGGGAAATTAGGAATTATTATAATGGATGTAGTATTTGCTATTTCTTTGGAGGAAGATGAAAATACTCTAACGTGAGTCCTATTGATACCTGTGCAATTCTGTGAATGTTAAAACAACTGAAGAGTACATTTCTAGTGTGTGAATTTTTACTACTTATTAAAATAATAAAAGTTTATTAATTTTTCTGTTACTTTAAAAAATACAGTGCCAGGCTGGGCGTGGTGGTGCACACCTTTAATCCCAGCATTCGGGAGGCCAAGGCAAGCAGATTGCTGTGAGTTCGAGGCCAGCCTGGTCTACAAAGTGAATCTAGGACAGCCAAGGCTACACAGAGAAACCTTGTCTCAAAAAACCAAACAACAATAAAAAAACAAAAAAATCCAAAAACCAAAACCAAAAACAAACAACAACAACAACAAAAAACAACCATGCTGGGTAGTGGTGGTACATGGCTTTAATCTCAGCACTCGGGAGGCAGAGGCAGGTGGATTGCTGTAAGTTTGAGGTCAGCCTGGTCTACAAAGTGAGTCCAGGACAGCCAGGGCTACACAAAGAAACCCTGTCTAGGGAAAAAAAAAAAACGGTCGGGTGTGGTGGCACACGCCTTTAATCCCAGCACTTGGGAGGCAGAGGCAGGTGGATCTCTGTGAGTTCGAGGCCAGCCTGGTCTACAAAGGGAGTCCAGGACAGCCAAGGCTACACAGAGAAACCCTGTCTCAAAAAAAAAGAAAGAAAAAACAAAAAACAAACAAAACAAAACAAAACAAAAAAGCCAGGCGGTGGTGGCACACACCTTTAATCCCAGTACTTGGGAGGCAGAGACAGGTGGATCTCTGTGAGTTCGAGGCCAGCCTGGTCTACAAAGTGAGTTTCAGGACAGCCAGTGCTGTTACACAGAGAAACCTTGTTTCAAAAAACAAAAAAAAAAACAAACAAATAAACAAAAAACAAAAACAAAAAAAGAAAAAAAAGAAAGAAGTAAAGACCAAAAAAATAAAAATTAAAAATGTTTACTCATTATTGTGATATGGCTGTGATGGCAGAGGACAACTCTATAGAGTTTGTTCTCTCCTTCCAGCTTTACGCAGATTCCAGGGATTGAACCTGGGTCTCCACGTGTATAGCAAATGCTTTTATGCCAAGCCACCTCAGAGAGCCAAGATGTATGTGTGATTGCTCTTTTTTTTTCTAATTTTATGACTTGAGAATTTTATAGGATGTATTTTGATCATATTGACCTTTAACCTAACTCTTCCCAGATCCATCCATTCTTACCCATCCACTAAAAAAACAAAACCCATCCATTAAAAAAAAACAAAAACAAAACTCATCAAGACCAATTTGTGCTGTCCAAATATTCTTAGATGTGTGGTTCACTACCAGGGGTTATACTCTTAGAGAATGTTTTGTCTGTCTGTCTGTCTGTCTGTCTGCTTTGAAAGAGGGTCTCATGTAGCTAAGGCTGGTCTTGAACTCCTCCTAATCCGTCTGCTTCCACCTCCCAAGTGTTGCGGTTGCAGGCACACATCACCATGTCTGGTGAAAACTAGTATCTTTCTAAGATTTTTAGAAATCTCTGTGGCCCAGAGAGAAGGGTCTACGCAAGAATCACATACACGCGGAGGACCTTTGATTCATGGATTCTGAGGCTCTTTCCTCCTTCCAGGCATCCTGTAGCCTTCAGCAAGGTTAAGTCCAGGTCCACTGAGTGTGCAGGGCATATCCAGGCCTATGTAGGAGGGCTGGGGGCCTGGACCTCCCACACGAAGGAAGATGGTGGAAAGCTTTTTAGAGCAAGGACTTGAATTTCAGGTCTGCCATTCAGGTGACCCAGCCCAGTCCCCGTGCCTCTAACTCTCAGTCTGTGAGGCGAAATGGACAGGTCTGCTGATCTCTGCTAAAGGCTGCACCGGATCTGACCCTCTGAGGTTCTAATTAAAAGGCACTGCAAGACAGAGCAGAACTAGCATCAGCCATACGGCTCTTCTTCGCGAAGGGCCGCAGGAGGCCTTTGACACAATTGACACAATCCCGTGTTCCAATCAATGCGCCTCACAGACAGTGAAGGCGATGATTTTTCCCGTAAGAAACAAATTCTCTCAGACAATTGTTCTGTAGTGTTTCTCCATGGGGGTAGTTTAGCTCTAATCGCACCCCGACCAGTGCTAGATGGTACAGCAACCTGTAACAGAGATCCATGAGCAACCCATAACTGAGACTGATTGATCATGCCCCTTTGCGATACCAGGAACCAAGATCCTGGCCAGCTGCCCAGGCCAGCAACCCCACCTTGTACCAAGTTTGTCTCCATACGAGAGAGAGCAATCACTGGTGGCCACCTTTCTAGCCCCTACTGGACAGGATGTTTCCACATCAAGCCCCACTTCCTGTAGCTAGGTCTGAGCTCCAGTTTCCCCCTTCTCTTGCCATCTGGTAGCCTGCCCTCTGCCCCCTCCCACTTGCTGGGTGTTTACAGGCTGCTTTATCAGCTTGGGGAATCTGGGCCTCACCCATCCAGGGCCCCGCCCAGCCCAGACAGCCTGCCCAGGGCCCTACCTGCTCTTTTGCCTGCCCCAAGCCCCCTGGCAGGCGGCAATGGGTGAGGAGGAAGGCTTGCTGCCTGGCACAGGCTCTTAGTGCCTGCCTGGTGGGTTAAAACTTGACTGTTCATAGTACTTTATCCAGCTTTCCCAGGCTGGGAAGGGTAGGCATTCTTTTTCCAGTTGACATCTCTATCTGTAGGCTATGGGGGATGCCTGGAGTGCTAAGGAGATTCACCATAGCCCTCAGGGCCTTAGCCACCCAAAGATAAGCCAGGCAGATTGTTTGCAACCTGAAATTACACTAATAACACTCCGCTGTGAATAATGGAAACTGAAGATGGAGGCTAAGAATGGTAACAGAGGTGAAGCTTAGTAATACTTGGTTTACAGCCAGGCTCCAGAGCCTCATCGGTCCCCAAGTCTCTCAATACCACTCCAAGATCTGTTCACCCCCAAAACGCCAAGATGAGACAGACTTAACCACCAAGCAAGTCCCAGGGCCTCTCACCAGAACACGAGGGCCTCACAGTTTGTTCTCAAATAGATTCTAAACCAAGGAGAAAGGGATGGAGGTGGCAGGCAAATGAAGATGCTGTGGGTGGTAAGATTGCCCTTCCAGTCCCTTTCTCAAACATCTCAAAAGTTAGGGTGAGAGTTACCTGTAAGCAGGTCCCATTTTTCACTAAATCTGACCACACCTGAGACTAGGCAGCAAAGCTACAGTTCAAACACCCTTCATTTTCACAGGATCCTCATTTTTGGTTGTTTCTGTTTTTGTTTTTTCATTGACAAATATATTTTGGGCAATAGATTGAAACATTCACACTTAAAAGTGAATGCTAGACAGGCAAGGCAACACACTTAGCACCTGGGAGGCATAGGCATGTACATCTCTTTGAGTTCTAGGTCAGCCAAAGCTACATAGATCCTGTCTCAAACAGAGTGAATGCTAAACTTCAGGGCTGGGACTGTTGTTCAATTGGTAGAGCGCTTGCCTGGCATGCGTGGAGCCTTGAGCTCCACTCCAAGTATCATATAAACTAAATATTGTGGTGCACACCTGTAATCCTAGCACTGAGGAGGGAGAAGCAGGAGGATCCGCAGCTCCAAACCATTCTGTTACATACATAATAAACCTGAAACCAATTTGGACTACATGACACCCTGTCTCAGAGAGACAGACAGAGAGAGAGAGAGAGAGAGAGAGAGAGAGAGAGAGAGAGAGAGAGAGAGAGAGAGAGAGCTGGGGCAGGGCTGTTGACATTGCAAAGAAATGTTATGAGAAGTCTTTTAACTCAAGAATCCAATGTAAGCCATTTACCATGGCACACTTGGAGTTTTTAGTTCCAGAATTTGGGAAGCAGAATTCAAGGTCAGACAGGACTACATAATTGGACCCTGTCTCAAAAACAAAAACAAACAAAAGAATATAATTTAATAGTGTGACATACTTGGGAAGTAACAGAAAAAGTGTGCTAAAACTTTTTTTCCATTGATGTCACATGGTTCTTGAAGACTCAGACTCCTATTCTCCGATGGGAGATTCCATATCACTCAGATCTCCTTACAGGCTTACTGTCCACGCCACATTTCTTCTATCAAAAATATCAGCTAAAATGTCATCTCTACAGAAACAGCTTTTCCTACCAGTTAAAAGTGGAAGGAAGGGAAGCTGTGGTTGAGATGCATTGTTTAAGAAGAATAAATAAAAAAATAGCAGCCAGTTGTGGTGGCGCACGCCTTTAATCCTAGCACTTGGGAGGCAGAGACAGGCACAGCTATGTGAGCTCGAGGCCAGCCTGGTCTACAAAGTGAGTCCAGGACAGTTAGATCTATCACACAGAGAAACCTTGTCTCGAAAAACCAAAATATTAATAATAATAACAACTAAAGTGACACATAAAAAGTTAAATTAAAAAAAAGAAAGGGCTGAATAGATGGCTCAGAAGTTAAGAGCACTGGCTGCTCTTCCAGGAGTCCTGAGTTCAATTCCCGGCAACCACACGGTGGCTCACAACCATCTATAGTGAGATCTGGTGCCCTCTTCTGATATGTAGGCAGAACACTGTATACATAATAAATAAATAAATGTTTTTTTAAAAAGTAAAACCATAAATCAACTAGTGTTGATATGTTGATACTGATAGTTGGTTAAAGGGTTATTTCTCTCTTTAACACATTGCTTTTTTCCTGACAAAGGGGTCTTACTATGGAACTCAGGCTGCCTTTGAACTTGCAATTTTCCTGCCTCAGCTTCCCAAGGGAAGAGATTTTTAAGTCTGTACTGCCATGCTTGACTTTCTGTTTTTCTTCTTTCTTTGTTGTTTGGAGACAGCATCGAGTTATATTGCCCAGGTTGGCCTCAGGCTTCTGAACTGAGGCTCAAACAATCCTCCCTTCTCAGCATCCCACAGAGCTGGAAACACAGACATTCACTGTGCTCACCTGGCATTTTCATTTTTCAGACACCATCTAGAGCTACCTAAGGTGTAAGGGTAAGTCGTAGGGTGGATCAGTCAGCAGGCGAGCTAGAAAGTGCTTGTTGGTAGCGCTGTCACCTATCCCATCATCAGTTTCCGTTGCCAGTAATCTCTGATATGAAGCTATAGGGAGGGCTTGTGAAAGCCCCTGGAAAAGCTGAAAACCGTACTCCTCTTTACTGGGAGTAAGAAAGATCAAGTTCCAGCCTTGGTTCTGCCTCCACCTAACTCCTCCCTCAGCCTCTGAGCTGGTGCCAACTTCTTCAAGACACACATTGAGATCTGTGGCTGTGGCCACAAGCAGCTGGACTCCGACTCAGCAGAGCTATAGAGTCCAAACTCATCCAGCTTGGTTTCCAAAGGTCCTTAGCAGTCTGACCCCACCCTACCTACTCAGCCTCGTTCCCATGATTTCCCAACTCAAGCTGGGCTTCAAGCCCAGTGGTCTCCTCATGCTCCCCTGAGGGAACATTCCAGCCTCATTCATGGAATTTCTCAGGCTTGCCATCCCTTAGTGATCCTTTTTGTCTAATCAAACAGTACCCATCTAGCAAGGTCCCACAGCAAGTCCCCTAACCTCACAGAGCTGTTTATGTTCTAGTTATTACAGGCCACACCCACAGAGCCCCCCACTTTCAACTCCCCAGAGCTTTTAAGTTCTGTCACAAGATCTTGAAGCCCACATGGTCTTGAATAGCTGATTATTTCACTGGTATCTCTTCTTTCTCCAACAGGCAGTAAAATCCATGAAACCAAGCTGTGGTACTTCATTTTCTTTTGTTTTCAACCTGTATCTCAGCATCCATGAATTAAACCCACGTAAACTGTCAACACACAGGTTCAAACAGATTTTAGGATCACAGTCTACGAGTGTGGTTGGCCTGAAGTTGGGAGACAAAGGACTCTGGGGACTCAGACATTACTTTTCCTCTTTTGCTGCAAGCCCCTGTTAGAGGCGACAAATGCTAGATCGAGTTATTCACCCAAGCAGCACTGAGAAGGGAGCTGACAACCAAGTTATCATCGGAAGTGTTACCTTTTTACACAAAACCACAGTCCCACCCTGGGACTATTGAGTTCTAGTCACATCATTGTACGCTTGGAATGATGTCATTATGCTGTATCAGGTCCAAGACACAAAATGATTTAAGAAAATGGGATAGGAGCAAAACTATATGAGGTCAAATCTTTTTGTGGGTTTTTTTTTTTGTAGGTGGAGGGGGTAACAAAGTCTTGCTCTATAGATCAGTCTGACCTCAAACTCATTCTCCTTATTTTAACAAGTCATTTAAAATGTTTATTGAGAGAGAAAGAGAGAGAGAGAGAGAGAGAGAGAGAGAGAGAGAGAGAGAGAGAGAGAGTGTCAGAGTCCTCAAACTCAGTATCCAAATAGAACTACAGGCATGTGCCACCATGCCCAGCTAAACTTTGGTTAAGGAGATCTGTTATCTTGGCAGATATGGTTGAAAGGGGATAGGCTAGGCATGTATATAGGGACATATGAAAGAAATCATGGATTTATTCATCAAAACAGGCTGTAAATGAAGGGCAAAAACAATGTCCTATTCTACAAATACACAGTAAACTTAAGGTACCCTTTAGCCATAAAACATCAATTAAAAGCATCATCTAAAATAACAGTACTATCAAGCACAAACCTAATTATAAGATTCAATGATTTTAAGATTATCATGATTATAAGATTCAATTATTTTAATGATCAATGAAAATAGGGTATATTAAGCTGGGCATGGTAGCACATGCCTTTAATCCCAGCACTCGGGAGGCAGAGGCAGGTGGATTGCTGTGAGTTCGAGCCCAGCTTGGTCTACAAAAGGAGTCCAGGACAGCCAAGGCTACACACAGAAACCCTGTCTTGAAAAAAAGAAAGAAAGAAAGAAAGAAAGAAAGAAAGAAAGGAAGGAAGGAAGGAAGAAAATAGGGTATATTCAAGTAATAAAAGAAAATTGTACAGACATTTTTAAACTTCACATGGTATTAAAAAACTTAAATTAACCAAAATCTGAACCAGCAAGATGGCATAGCAGGTGAAAGTGCTTGCCATGCAATCCTGATGACCCAAGTTCACTCCCTGTGGCATGTGTGCATGCCCACACTTACATTTGTATCTCCCTGCCCCCCCTCTCTCAGTAAAAATTTTAGATGACATGTTAAAATAAGGTTAGATGAGTGCTTGCCTAGCCCATACAAACCTCTGGGCCTTGGTACTAAAAAAATTAACTCAAAATATATCACAGGCCAAAATGCAAAGGCTAAGATTATAAAAGAAAATATGATAAAAAATAGTTGTGATTTAGGCCTAGGCAAAGATTCCTTAGATGTAGTACTGAAAGCTTGATCTAGAAGACAAAAAAAAATGAAGGCCTAGAACATTAACTCTTATATTTTTGGTTGTGAGCTAGCCTCACAATGGTAAGGCACCCACCTAGAATGCAAAAGGTCTGGGGTACAATCCTCAGCTCAACAAAGAAAAACAGTGATTCGTTACATTTTGGCTAAGATCAGGTGCAAAACCACTTCTAGGTCAAGACTGCAGCTTGAAGCTATAATCCCAGCACTTGGGAGGTGGTGGCAGAAGAATCACAAAAATGATAATGTTTGTAAAGCAGAAAACGGATAGAGGTTTTGTATCTAGAGACTATAGCCACTGTCTGGGCAATAGACTTGAGCACATAATTTCACCAAAGAAAATGTATAGATAACAAATAAGCACATGGAAAATGATTTAAAAAGTAAGTCATTAGGGAAATGCAAAGCGAAAGTACAATGAAACACAACATCACACCTACAAAAATGGCTGTAGGTAGGTAGAAAGGCCACCCACTCTTACATACCAGTGTTAGTGAAGGTGAACAACTTGGAATTCTTATCCTTTGGGAGGAAGGGATGTAAAATGGTGCTGTGGTGGCGCACACCTTTAATCCTAGCACTTGGGAGTGAGTTCCAGGCCAGCCTGGGAAGCAAGGCTACACAGAGAAACCCTGTCTCCAAAAACCAAAAAGAGAAAAAAAGTTGAACCTTCACTATTGTTATGATCTGGTTATTTCTCTTCCAGGTATTTAACCAAGAGAAAAGGAAACATATAGCCAAAAAGCTTTGCACACAGATGTTCAGAGCAGCTTTGTTTGCAACAGTTTTTTAAAAATTGGGGGGAAAACCCAGCACTTGGGAGGCAGAGGCAGGTGGATCTCTGTGAGTTCGAGGCCAGCCTAGTCTACAAAGTGAGTCCAGGACAGCCAAGGCTACACAGAGAAACCCTGTTTCAACCCCCCCCCCCAAAATAAAAGAAAATAAAAATACAAACAGCCGGGCACAGTGGCACAGGCTTGTAATCCCAGCACTCAGGGAGGCAGAGGCAGGTAGATCACTGTGAGTTCAAGGCCAGCCTGTTCTACAAAGTGAGTCCAGGACAGCCAAGGGTACACAGAGAAACCCTGTTTCAAAAAACCAAAAACCAAAACCCAAAATAATAATAATAATAATAATAATAATAATAATAATAATAATGATAATGATAATAATAATAATAAAAAAGAAAGAAAGAAAAAGAAAAAAAGAAAAATTGGGGGAAAAGCATCAAATTTAAAAGAATGAAACATCCGCCACACTTGATGGCTCAAGCCTTTAATCTCAGATCTCTAGAGGCAGAGGTAGGCAGATCTCAGTGAGTTTGAGCTGTCTGGTCTACGTAGTTGAGTTGCAGGGCCAACTAGGGCTACAACTGGAGACCCTGTCTCCAAAGAGGAATGGAGGGAGAGAGGGAGAAGAAACACGGATATACACAAAAACAAGGAAGAGTTTTAACATAAATATGCAGAGAGAAGCCAGACTAGAAAAGGCTGCGTGATTCCAATTATACCAAACTGTAGACAGTGCAAACTAATCAACAGTGACAGGAACCAGAGCAGTAGTTGCCTTAGGATGGGAGGTGGGATTGCCAAAGGGCACAAGGAAACTTCCCAGGAGCTCCGCCTATGCTAGCTCTCTCTTGAATGTGGTGATGGTTTCACGGGTATATACATATGTCAAATAGTATCAAATTGTACACTTAAAATATGTGCTATTTATTGTACATTGATATGACTTTAGTAAAGCTGTTAAGTAAAATGAAAGAAAAGAGGTCCTGGATCGTACCAAATAACAACGACCATGAGAACGATAGAAGTAACCATAACAGCAAACACTGACTGACATTATTACGTGATTTTACTGTGTCATGTTGCTTTGCAATAGTAATAAAGACAAAAAAGGCAATAAGCTCATGCTTCCCTAAAATACACATTCTCTGATGCTACCAGTAGAGTCAGATTCTGAACCTGGACTTATCACACATGCTGATTGTGGCCGGACTTATGTTGTACCTCTGGCTTTCACATGCCAATGTTACGTTATCACCCAGCCTGGAATGCCCCTAGAACAGAGCCAGTGGTCTCTCTTTCCTCTTTTGAAAGGCCATCTGTCCTCTCACCTCCAGGAAACCTTCTCCACCAAAGCTAAGGAAGAAAAAGACCTTTAGCTAGGCAAGCCATTAGCCTCCCATCACACACTTTACAAATATAAAGGGCTCCCACCTGCTAACAGGTAAGTAGGTACAAGTCCCTGACACTCTAGAATGGGGTTTGAAGTCTCCAGAAAGAGATCTGGGCCTTTCTTTCTTTCTTTCTTTCTTTCTTTCTTTCTTTCTTTTTCTTTTTTTAAGATCACTGTGGTGTTAAGAAACTGGTCACTGGGAGATGGCTCAGTTTGAAAGAGCATTGTCTGCTCTTTCAGAGGACCTGGGTTCAATTCCCAGCACCCACAAGTGTCTGTAACTCCAGTTGCAAGGTATCTGATATGATACCCTCACACCAATGCACATAAAATAAAATTAAAGAAAAAAGAAAAAAGAAACTGGCCTTCACCTTGTGAGCTTGTAAGGTACCTGCTTTCTGCACATGGAGTTTTACAGACTCGGAAGGGTTGGACTAATGAGTATTATCCTAGAAAGCATTCAGAAAGACATCAATTTACCACCTCAGTCCACACCTGTTAGCAGGTATTTCCGGAGGTTAAGACTAATTGTCCACTCTCACATTGCTCAAGGCCTGGCTTTCTTAACTTGATGGGCGGTAGGGGGGGGGAGATCTAGTAGCATTCTCCACTTGGGGTGGTCCACACAGCTAGTCCCCTTTATCCCAGGCTCAAGGAAACACAACTGCAGCCTGCAGCTAAGGAACAGTTGATGGGATCTCCAAAACCTTCTGAGGGGCCTTTGGAAAAGGTTCCCAGCCCCTGAGATCTCCTGGCCAAAGGCAGTGTCCCAGCAGGCAGCCACATCTCTGAAAGGAAGGGACAAGCAAGTCAAGCTGTGCCTCAGGAGGCAAACAGCAAACTGATCATTGCTAAATAGTCCCCAGGGGTAGAATGTTATGCCTTCTCTCAAGGAACAAACTTCCTCTGATTTTGCCTCTCTCTCTCTCTCTCTCTCTCTCTCTCTCTCTCTCTCTCTCTCTCTCTCTCTCGTGTGTGTGTGTGTGTGTGTGTGTGTGTGTGTGTATGTGGTTTTTTGTTTTTTGTCTTGTTGTTTGTTTTTTGTTTTAAGACAAGGTTTCATTTTGTAGTTGAGGCTGGCCAGAAACTTGTTATGTTGGCTAAGCAAGACTTGAACTCTGAATCCTCCAGCCTCAGCAACCAAAGTGCTGAAATGACAGCTGTGCACCATCTCACCCGGCTCATTTCTGACTTCTTCAGTGGATATTCGAGGCGAATGTAATGAAGACAGAAAAGCTGGGGCCGGAGAGATGGCTCAGTGGTTAAGGGCACTGCCTGCTCTTCCAAAGGACCTGAGTTCAATTCCCAGCAACCACATGGCAGCTCACAACTGTCTCTTGTAACTCCAAGATCTGACACCCTCACACCAATGCACATAAATTACAATTAAATAAAATATAAAAAAAAAAAGACAGAAAAGCATGGCGATGTTAGTACAAATATTTTTTTAAAAACTAGGCTCCACCTTCAAAATGTTTTTACATTTTTATTTGTGCGTGGGCACTCATACACCTGTGTGGGGGAGGCTGCTAGAGCTTATATGTGGAGGTCAGAGGGCAACTTGGAGAGAGGGTGGAAAGACGGACCGAGGATCTGAGCTTAGGTTGTCAGGCTTGGCAGCAGGCACCTTCACCCACTGAGCCACCTTGATGGCTCAAGCTCCAGTCTTTAAAAAAAGATTTATTAGTCATCAATGTGTGCCACGTGCGTGCTGATATGCATGTCTGTAAGGGGTGGGGAAGGTGCCTGCAGAGCCAGAAGATGTCAGAGCCCCTCAAGCTGGAGTTACGAGCAGATGCAAGCTGCTCATTATGAGTTCTGGGGACTGGAGCTTCGGCCACCTCATAGAGCTTTGCTCTTATCCACTGAGCCATCTCTCCAGCCCCTCAAGCTCTACTATTAACTAAGGAACAGCCTACCACTCAAAATGGCTTTGTAGATAACACACAAGCAGATGCATGCACGCACATGTGAGCACATGCTGCTTCTTCCTTAGTCCCTCTCTATCCTTCATGATGGCGGCGATCAAAAAAAAATCTTAGCAGGAAAAATCCGTAAAAATCATCCTGGTGTTTTCAGGAATGGGGTGGCATACCCTGTCAGTGCTTTGGCAAGGTAATTAATTCTGTTATCTTGGTAAAGCCTAGGAGATGTGAATGGGGTGGGGGAGGGAGATGATATGACCAGCAACACCAATCTCAGCCCAGGATGAAAAATAATACCAGGGAACTCTTACTGGGTGGACACAATGTGCAAGGCATTATGCTCGGTGTTTCACATACATTATTTGTCCTTCCATCCCTGGGAAGCAAGAAAGTGAAGCCCAGAGAGGTTACGTCAAGGAATCCTTTGTCACAGGGCCAGAACCTAGTAGGTCTGAGATATGAATGCCGATAACACTGTGCTCCTTTCCTGCCTGTTTCTAGTCCTTCTTAAGAAGGATAATGGGTCAGGCTAGAAGAGGGGCAGGAAGCTTCCAGAAAGGCAGGTAGAATAAGAGGCATGAAGTATTAGCACTGGACCAGAAATGGTCCATCCAGAGGTTAGAACTTAAGGCAGAGCTTGTTCAACTTGGATCAGCTACTTAACTTCCTTTTCTTTTCTTTTCTATTTTGATTTTTCAAGACACGGTTTCTCTGTGTAACAGCTCTGGCTTTCCTGGTACTCTGTAGATTGACCAGGTTGGCCTCGAACTCACAGAAATCCAACTGCCTCTGCCTCCCTGAGTGCTGGGATTACAGGTGTGCCCCACCATGTCCAGCTACCTCATTTCTTGTTAGCCTCTTTGAGAAAGGTTCCAGCACTTTCCTTGAAGACTGCTGTATAAAACACCCCTCTCTGCTGCCTAAGCCTCCAGACTCTCTGGCAACAGGTTCTTTGTCAAGTTTCCCGGCCCGCGTCAGGGCATTCTAGTATGCCCCTCGGGTGCTTAAATGCACCAAGAGAGGCAAGGCCAGAAAGCAGCAAGAAGAGAACAAATCCATGCGGAGTGGGAGGTGGTCCAGGTGTTTTTATCCAATTTTACCTAACAAGAGCCAAAGCCCTCCTCCCATCAAGCTGTGGAAGACACGGAAGTAGAACAAACACATGGTGAACTTCCAGCATCCAGGCAGGAATGTGGGTCTCTCTAGACTTTAATTCCCAACTGACTGGGTGGGTGGGCAGTAATGAAAAGCTCTGCTCTCTACGCCCAGGGTTCCAGAGAAGTCTCAAAACCCAGGAAAAGGTTGGACCTAGGCAACAGATATCTCCTGCGAACAATTGTGACATGTCAGCTTTGATGTCATCTACCTCTCTCGCTTCTCTCACTTCCCTTCCTCCCCCCCCCTCATAGTCTGCCACTGTTGGAGGGGGCAGACCATAATGAAATCCTCTCAGCTTGGGTGGCAGGGAAGCCTGGCTACCCTTTGTGTAGTATCAATACAGGCTGGGCTCACTGTCTAGGCCAACCATTTTGTATGTCCTGAAGTGGAGATCGAGGTTTGCGAAGCCACCCACACTCACTGACCTGCTCTTTTATGTGACATGCTCTTACCAAACAATCATCCAGGCTTCGAAGGTCAGTCCGTGGCCAGGGAATAGAGAGAAAGGCGTCTTTTCTCCCTTTTCTGCCGGAGCCACATCTCCCCCTCACTGCCCCCGCCCCCTTTCAAGGTCTAGCTCTCGCCAGAATCCCTCACAAAGCCTTCCCTCCCTCCTCTAGCTGCTGCTGACCTCAGAGTCCTGGCTGAGCTGGCCTCTGCTCCAAGAAGTACAATTAGCACCTGACCAGCCCCTGGCCTGGCTGCTTGTCCTAGTCTCTGATTGTTTCAGTGTCTTAGTCATCTCTGCCCCACCACGTCCTTCCCTCAGCTCTCCCACAGCTCATAGCACAGGTTGGACACACAGTAGGTGTTAATAAATGTCTGCTGAATTGAAACTCAGCAGCCCCTATGAGGTCAGAACCCTCATAAGCACCCCGACCAGCAGTTTCTTGGCAACCAGAGCTGGGGCCCCCGAGCTACAGGGCATTAGCAGCACAGCCGCTATTACAGGACACACGAGGCTCAGCAGCCAGAGATTTGCAGGCAGGTTGGTGTTGATGAGAAAAGCCCCTGACCCTAGGAAAGCGCCCATGGGATTCTGGGTACCTTTCATGAGTTTCTTTTCTCCCCTGCAGAACTAGTTTTCAGTCTGAGAACCACAGAGGGAAAAAATTGGCAGTGAAGCCAGAAACCTTTTTGCAGTTTAGAAAACCAGGAATGATAAGCAAGGCCAGGTTGGGGTCAGGTCCAGAACAGAGGACCAGAGAGGGTTGCTCAAGGCTCCTCCTAATTCAGCAAGGGACCCAGCGATGTGGAGGAGGCATGCCAGGTGTGAGCTCGGCCATTTCAGAGGGCTTCAGGGGTACTTGGGAGCAATGCCATAAGTAATGCCACCCTGTCCCAGACACCCAGTAAATCACAGTCCAAATGCCTGCCACTTTCAGCTTGTGCAGGAGCCCAGTTTGCCCTCCCTCTCCTTCACCAAAACCTTAGGGCAGGTTTGAGGGACAGAAAGCATGCAGACCAGAGCCACAGTCTCCAAGAAAGAAGCCTTCAGTCTGGGCCACCTAAGTTCCCCATCCTGGCCCAGGATTTTGAGTTTGGCTTTATTTTATTTTTCATTTTTGTCAATTTATTTTGTGTATGTGTGTTTTGGCTGCATGTATGTCTCTGCATCACATGCATACCTGGTGCCCGAAGAGGTCAGGAGAGAATGTCAGAATCTCTAGGAGTGAAGTTACAAATGGTTGTGAGCCACCATGTGGGTGTGAGGAATCAAGCCCTGGTCCTCTACAAAAATCAGTCAGTGCTCTTAGCTGCAGCGCCATCTCTCCAGCTCCCGAAGTTCACCTTTAAACTATGTTATTTATACAGACAACTTAACGTCACTGGACTTCTCCTACATCTTACTACCCATTTCGACCCACATACAACCCTGGAAGGCAAGTGGTGTCTTCTCCATAGCCATATTTTCTCCACCGACACTTCACTGGGACCAGCCCAGTACTACGACCAGTTCCCAGAAAATGTGTGCTGAATTGAATCTGAGTTTTAGGTACTGTATTAGAAGAGCATCATAACGCCAGTGCCAGGTATGCCCTGCACCACCCAGTGTTCTAACAAGCAGACTATATGGATGAATGTATTTGTTCCCCTCCAACTTTATGAGGTAAGTTTCTTTTGCCACTGACTCTGAGACACATAACTAGTAAATGACAAAGCTGGGCTTTCAACCCAGACCGGCAAGCCCTAGTGACTGGGGAGTAGAAAGTTGGGGAGGCACTGGTGTGAAGACCAAGGCCAAGGCCAGGAGTAAACGGTTCCCTAGAAAAGCCATACTCTCAGCCAGCGGCTGATTGGGCCTTTCTGGGGCTAAAGCCATAAAATTTTTGCAGCATTAGAGGCGTTTTGAGTATGTTATCAATCAGGCCCATGACAGGTCACAGGGCTCTCATTTTTAGGTCCCAATATAATAGCAGAGTAGACTGAAGCTATTGTCCCATTGCTGGGCTCTGTGTGAAGAAGGCTGGATTGGAGGGGGGGGGCGCCCAGCTTGGCCAGGGGTGGGCACTAGTTCCTGAACACCAGCAAACAGTACAGTGGAGGGAGGAATGCCAAGCATAGTTGCAAACAAGCCACTCCTTCGGCTCACAGAGAGAGGCTGGGTGAGGGTGGCAACGGTGGAGTCAGCTTCATAGTCCCAATTCCCCCCCCACACACACACACACAGGAGATCACGGGCTTTGAAGCAAGCTCCAGAGACACCCATACACAAGGCAGCTTCTTACAGTTCCAAGTGGCTGCTGATAATTGTCACACTCCTAGAGAGAGCTCCTGAGCACCTGGGTTTGGTTGGTTTTTTGGATTTTGTTTTTTTCCTGCACTGGTCAAGGAAGCACTTTATAACTGGGGAAATCCTGAACCAGACTGACATTCTTATTTGACTTACAAGTTTCCTGGGCATTTTCGATGCCAAAGCAGCCTGCCTCCCCCAAAGGGAGATAGGTTCCTTTCACCTCCCTTCATCCTGGCATTCAGGCCAAGCAAGGGTCAGCACACACACAGGAGTTGAGTCCCTAATGGGTGTGCCCACCAGCTGTTGGAGCCAGCTGTGGTGGCTCAGGCCAGGGGTGGTGACCTCACTTCCGCTCTTACCTCCTCAGTACTCCTCCCATTTGAGGCCCCACCAGGCCAAAAATCGAGAAGTCCAAGGTTAACTGTCAGTCCCCACTTTAAGAGCTAATTAAAATGATTAGCTACAATGAACTGTCAAACATTAACTAGAAGAAGCTGCAGGACCAGACAGGCCTCTATCTCAGGCAGAGGGATGAGGGACAGGAAAAAAAAGGGCTATCAAATCCCTGAGCTCCTCAGCTGGGGTGCAGTGGTGGCTGGGGGTACCCGAGAGAGAAGCCCTCCCCCTCCCCCCCCCCCCCCGCACTCTGCTTAGGTGCCAAGGAGTCCGGAGGCAGTCTAAATCCCAGGCCTAACCCTGATCGACAAAAGGACAGCCAAGTTTAGGGGTGCCGTGGAGGGGATAGGAATTCATAAAGTGGTTGCCAGCGCAGCAGTCTGCGAACCGCCAAAGGCCGACTCTGGCACGGGGACCTTTGCGAGGTGCGGTTGCTGAGTCCCCTCACAAGTATCGGGGGAGGAAGCCAAGAGGCGGGAGAACCTTGGAGAGCGGGAACGCGGGGAGCGGGAAGCCAGGCGGCTGGCTTACACGGAAACTCCAGCCCCTGCCAAGAGGTCTCTATTTTGGCAGTTCAGGTCTCCAAGTCATAGGTTTACGTGCGAGCATGCGAGCGAGCGAGCGTGCGTGTGTGTGTGTGTGTGTGTGTGCGCGTGCGTGCGTGTGTGTGTGTGTGTATGTGTGTGTGTGTACGCGCGCACGCGCGCGTGTGTGAACGTGCGTGTATGTGTGTGTGTATGCGTGTGTGCGTGTGTGTTGGCGCACAGGAGTGTGTGTGTGGAGCCTCAAGTGCCTGGCCGAGAAAGCCCTAGGGGCCACCAGTTGAACTTGGCCAAGTCACTGGAGTCTGCTCAACCGTCTCCCCTCAAGCGCTGAGATTAGAGGGGGAGGGGCCGCCTCAGGCGCCCGGGCCCTTCCACGGAACCAAAGCTGTCCCGAGCACGAGAAAAGCGCCTTCCCGCCCGGCTTTTGCCAATGGGTTCTTGTCACTTCAGGAGCCCGGGCTCCTCACAGTCCACTGGGCAGAGCGAGGCGAGGGCGGACACAAGACAAGCTGAGGCAGATGCGCCCCTTCCCGGTCTCCCGCAACCCCACTCTCCCGCCCGGCGCCCTTAATTCCTCAGTCAGGCAAACTTTGCGAGGTCTCACGGGCACCCCCCCCCCGCGCCACCGCCTCCCGCCGTGTTGTGAGAAGCGGCGCCATCGACGTACCTGAGGTCCGGTGGTTTGCCGGTCGCGGGTTCCGTCACCCGTCTCTTTAGGGCGGTCGCGGGGCGTCTTTTCCCCGCTCCAGGGCGTGAGACACGGGTCCCCACCCCCGCCAGGCCGCCTTCACCACCCCCCACCACCACCCCCCTCTCGAAAGCGGGGCTCCGGCTTGTGGCGCCGCCGGGAGCTCGGCGCCGCGGAAAGGAGAAGTGGAAGTTGAGCGCCGCGGCGCCCGGGTCCGTCCTCGCGGCCGCCGGGGGTGGCCGTCACCCGCCCTCTTTCCCTCCCTCCTTCTCTCCTCGGGGCCCGCCTGCCCCCGCCGCCCCGCGCCCGTGACTCACCTCGGCGCCGGGGCAGGCTGGTCCGGGAGGGCGAGGCTCAGGGCTCTCCCACACGTCGCGCCGCCGCCAATGGCAAAGTTGGAGGGCGAGATGCAAACACCAGGTGAGACGGCGGCGCCCCGGCTCAAAAAAGAGTCTGGGTGCCGGCCGTGCGAAGAGAAGCTGGAGGTTCCTCAGGGGGCCGAGCCACGCCGAGGGAGCGGCGGCGGCGGGGGGCGCCCGCGGAGGGGCCACGAGCTGAGGGAGACCTGCGTTGAGGCGAGCGAGAGAAAGGGGAAATCGCACTCGACACACACACACACACACACACACACACACATACACACACACACACGTCCCCGCGGGCGGAGGCTGGGCCGGGCGCGAAGGAGGCAGGGCGAGGAGGGACTGAAGAGCAGGAGGGAGGGACCGACGGGAGGGACCACGGGGCGAGCGGGCGGGGTGGAGGAGTGAGGTTGGGAGGGACTAGGCACCACGGGGGAAACAGCGCCCCTCCACCCCAACCCCGCCAAGGTCGCCAGCACAGCAGGGGGAGACTTGCCAGGGGCCCGCGCAGGCTCTCTTTCCCCGGGAGGCTCGCTGCCCTCCTCCACGCGCACGGAGGTTACGAGGTTACGTAGAAAAGACAGAGCGCCTCCTGAGCTCACGTCGCACGAGCCGCTTCCCTAACTAGTACTCCCCCTACCTCCACCTCTCCCCCGCCCCACCAACCCCACCCCACACACTGCTCTTAATTGGCGGGCCCCAGGGCCCTATGCTCTGACTGGGCGCTTCTGGGCGGGAAGTCCCACACAACATCCCGTGGCGATATCCCGGGGATTCTGAAAGGTTGTACCCTACCATTCGGCCTGGCCCCTGCACTCCAATCACTTGATATCTCTGCGGGGGGGGCCCCACCGCATCAGCACTCCACGTTATCAAGCATTTGCTGTGTACCAACCAGGCGGCCTAGAGTGGGTGCTACCCAGAGATAGACGATAGAGGGTACCTTTTGCAAACAATGTCCACCCCCCCCCACCCCCATCCCGTGGAGTCTCAGGCCAGATATTTCCCGGACTTGTGTGAGCTGACAGTTGCAGGGACTTCTAGGGAAGTCGGACTTAAGGCTTTGGGGGCCAACACTGCAGGTGTACAGACAGCCAGAAGTGGGTGTGGTTCAGTGAGCCTGGCCCTTGGACCACACACCTTTAATACAAAGCAAAGCAATGGCTGTTCTAGACTTTCCTACTTCAACCCATTTTCTCTTTTGGTCCCCTTCTGCCATTTTTCTGCCTCCCTATCCACACCAGTCTGGATCTGGTACTATGGCCAGGGTCCTAGGAAGGTGTCTACTGGTAATTGTCACATCTCACAGCTTTATGCAAACTAAAGGAGCTTCATTTCAGGACCTCCTCAACCACCTCCAAAAGCCTGTTTTTCCCCCCTTCTCTTCCTCCCCCCCCCTCTCTCTCTCTCTCTCTCTCTCGGGTTTTTTTTTTTTTTTTTGACACAGGGTTTCTCTGTGTAGCCCTGGTTGTCCTGGACTCCCTTTGTCCACAGGCTGGCCTCGAACTCACAGAGATCCACCTGCCTCTGCCTCCCAACTGCTGGGATTAAAGGCGTACGTCACCATGCCCAGCGTTAAAAGCCTGTTTCTTTGGAAAAAAAAATGATCCCTGGCATAGGACTTGGGGACAGGAGTGGTAGTGGGTGACTTCATCAAAAATGGTTGTGGATCACAGGTTAGCAGTAAAGTTCTAGTGGCTGCACTCGGGAGTTGGCTCCTGAAACCTTTTGGTTACCACAGACAGACAAGTCTTCGGAGCAAGGGCCAAGAACAAATTTCCACTTCTTTTTCTTTTACAAATGAGCATATTCTTTTTAGGGGATTCTAGACCCTGGAAAAACAAAGCTTTTTGTTGGATTCCTGCCGTTGAGGCTCTCCTTTCTAGTTTGGGGGTAGATCTGGGACAGCTTCAAAGTGCATTAAGGCCAAAGTGGGTACAAAAATTAAAACAGTAAGCCCCACAGGGTGCTTCAGGCTTTTAATACCAGAACTGGGGAAGGCAGAGGCAGGTGGATGTCTGTGGGTAAGGCCTGCCTGGTTTACAATCATAGTAAATTCTAGGCCAGGGAGGGCTAAGTAGTGAGACATCCCTCCCTGCCCCCCCCCTCAAGAACAAAACCAAACAAACCACAAACCAATCTGCTGGAGAGATGGCTCAGTAGTTTAAAGCACTTACTCCTGTTCCCAGCACCAACAATGGTGGCTCACAACAGTCCCAGTGCATCCGATGCCCTCTAATGACCTCTGGGGGCACCAGGCTTATATTTGGTACACAGGTGTCCATGTAGGCTAAACACTTCTACACATAAAATAATTTTTAAAGAATTATTAATTAAAATTGAGGATGAGTGGGGTGTGATATAGGCCTTTAATTTGAACAGGTGGGAGGCAGAAACAGAAGGATCTCTGGTCTATATTGCAAGTTCCAAGCCAGCCAGAGCTACACAGTGAGCCCCTGCCCTTAAAGCGCAGGAGTGGGAAGCTGGGGCCCTAGAGAGATGAGGGGCGTGAAGAGCCCTTGTCGCTCTTGCAGAGGGTGCAAGTTCAATTCCAAGTTCCAATGGATCTTATGCCCTCTTCGGACCTCTGAGGGCACGAGTCCCTCACACGCAGGCAAAACACTCATACCCGTAAAAATAAAATAAGGAAATCCGAAAAGATCATTGAGAATGAAAAAGAACCATCCCCACTAAGCTGTGGTGAAGACAGTGAGATGGCATAGGCAATGCCAGTGCCTGGCACCTACTAAGCTCACTGTAAATGTTAGCTATTTCCAACCTCCTTTTGCTTTCTCAAACCAGTTCTTGGAAGAAAATGTAGCAGGACCAAGGCTGACATGGCTGAGGACTTGAGGTGGATTCCTTCTGAAAATATATGTACTGTCAATCAAGGTGGACATCTAAAGGCAGAGTGTGAGGCCAGCTCTTCCTCTTGGGAAGGGCAGAAAAAGAGGCCACACTCCGGACCGCTCAAATGCCTGACCCTATTGCTGCCTGGTGACCTGCAGCCCGCAGCTTGTGGGAATCCCGTAAGTTCCCACCTTCCCCAGGCACTCAGGACTAACCACAGCCCCACACCCCTTCTAGTTGAAGTCAAAGGCAACCCCACCCACCCCCAATTTGATGAAACTCTTAGGCTGATCTCACCTAGGGAAGCCATGAACCACCTGAATAACATTTCTGGCTGTCTTTCTCCATAACCACGTTGCCCTTCAGCCTGCCAGCTCTTCCCCCACTTGTCTCCCATGTTCCATGTACCCACTGGGTAAGCCCCCAGCAGGTGGGGCCAGCCAGACTGATTTCACCATTCTCCTGGGGACAGCCACTGTCTCTGGCAATGGCTCATTCCCTGACTTGGCAGGAATTCCCCTTCTCCTATTGCCTGTAAGATGCCCAGGAAGCGCCACTCAGTAGTGCCCTCTCAGTCTCTCTTTCCTCCCTGTTCCTTGACTGGCTTGCCCTGACTGGCTCTCTGGCCTCAGAACCTGATTCCCGCCAGGAGCCAAATGACCTCCCCTGCTGCCCGCAGTGTGCATAGGACCCCTTCTACCCCTGGGCTTTCATTTTGTTGCTCTATCTTGACAGCCTTCATTGCCTCCTCTCTGTACCTCAAAGGGTGTTTTCTTCTGCAAATTGCCCCGGGTTGTTATTAAAGACACCATCTCTTCTTGTTTCCCTATTCTGTTCAAACCTGTGACCAGAAGAACAAAATACCACAATGCCATGTTCTGTGGTCCTTGCTTTCTACCACAGACACATGCTAGAAAAGTTGTGGATCAATCAGGTTTTTTTTTTTTAATGAAAAGCATATTCAGAATCAGGGAGAGAAATTAGTTTCAAAGGAACCCTCCCACTCTAAAGCTGAGAAGCTCTGGTAGCCTTTCGTAAAGCACGCCGTCATTTTTTGGTTGTGTTTAGTTACTACGTTTGTAGTCGTGGGGTTTCCAGAAAGGCCTAGGTATCCAAATGAGGGGCAGAAATCTTGATGCCTCAGATTATAGCTTATGAGCATGGGCAGTGTGTTCTGAAAAGCTTGTTCAGACTCAGCAAGGTGGTTCAATGGGCAAAGGCACCTGCCCTTAAGCCTAAAGACCTGAGCTTGATTCCCAGCACCCACGTGGTGACAGGGCAGAGAGAACTGAGTCCCCAAAGTTGTCCTGATTCCACTCAAATGCAATATAGAATGTTCACATCCATACACATTTGCTCACGTGTTTTATTATGTTTTATGTAATGAATTTTTAAAGGAAAGGTTTTCTGATTAGCACCAAAATCAACACCCTTGGGATAGATGATGCAAAAAGTAAATCAGTTTTTAGGGGTTTTTTTTTTTGTTTGTTTTGCTTTGTTTTTTTTTGTTTTGTTTTGTTTTGTTTTGTTTTTTTGGTGGGAGGGGGTTGGCCTCGGCTTCCCAAGTGCTAGGATTAAAGGCATGCGCCACCATTCAGTTTTCCATTCCTTAAAATGGGGATTTCTAGCAAGTTGCTATGGCTTGCTGCTGTAATCCTAGCATTCAGGAGGCTGAGGTCGAAGAGTTGCTATGGGTTCAGGGATACCCTTGATTACAGAGTAAGACCTTTCTTTTTAAAAATAAAAATACATAGCTGGGCGTGGTGGCACACACCTTTGATCCCAGCACTTGGGAAGCAGAGGCAGATAGACTGTTGTGAGTTCGAGGGCAGCCTGGTCTACAAAGTGAGTCGAGGACAGCCAAGGCTACACAGAGAAACCCTGTCTCAACTCCCCCCCCACCAAATAATAATAAAATAAAATACAAACAGCCGGGCACAGTGGCACAGGCTTGTAATTCCAGTACTCAGGGAGACAGAGGCAGGTGGATCGCTGTGAGTTCAAGGCCAGCCTGGTCTACAAAGTGAGTCCAGGACAGGCAAGGCTACACAGAGAAACCCTATCTTGAGCCCTCCCCCAAAAAATAAAAAATAAAAACAAACAAATACATAAGTAAATAAATAAACAAACAAATAAACCAAAAAAGGGGGGGCTGGGCGATTGGCACCAAAAGGGACATAAAAGCTGTAACCATGCAAGACTAACCACCAAGGTTCAATCCTGAGAACCCATATAAAGTGTCTGAATGAGTGGTGCACATCTGTAATCCATTTCAAGATAGGAGGAGGAGGAGGCAGGGGCCTCAGTGAAAGTTCCAGAGTTACATGGAGTAAGAGTAGCAGTGACAGAACAACTAGATGGACCCTGTCTCAAAACAGGTAGAAGACAAAATTTGACTCCCAAAAGCCCTCTAATTTTCAAACGTGTGTCATGGCCACACACGTGCACAAATACAGACATACATATATAACTACATATTTTAAAAGATTAAAACCTTTTCTTTTCTGAGACAGTGTTTCTCTGTGTAGCCTTGGGTGTCCTGGACTCACTTTGTAGACCAGGCTGGCCTTGGACTCACAGCGATCCGCCCCTGCCTCCGTGAGAGCTGGGATTACAGGTGTGCGTCACCTACAGCCTGCTGAAGATTCAAACCTTTTAAATAAGGATTACATGTTTGCTTTCCTTAAGGCCCCTTACAACACTTCAGGGGAACAGGTGTCTCATTTCTCCTTAGGCTGAACAGTAGCAGCTCCAGAGGCTGCTGAAGGGAGTAGGCGACCTGGTCGCTGATACTACTAGCCTTGAGCTGCCACTCAGCATGTCAACGTTAGAGGCCATGGCTAACAGCAAGGCCTGTCCCTGCCATACATCCAGGAGCTTGGCTGGTGTTTGGGAAACATGCTCATTTTCCATGACACCTCAGTGATGGTGGCAGGGAGGTTTGGGGAGCGAGAAGGGGGAGAGGAGACAAACCTATGATTCACCTGAAAGAAAATGAAATGGCCTCAGGCAGAGCTCAGCAAAGTAGGGCAAACCTCCACCCCCCGAGTCTCATATACTACCAGTGCTAAGTTCCAGTGCTGTAGGAATCTATCAGAGGGGTACAGCATCTAAGGGTTCAGGGCCACTGTTCACTGAAACCAGAGTTTACCCTTCAGTTCTGAGCAACTTCTGAACTAACACTTGTTTGTATCATCTTTTTTTTTTTTAATGAAAACTGCAATTCTTTTGTGTGCGCATGGTATATGAGATCTCATAAGTGTCCACGTGCACTCATGCACACTGTGTTATCCCTTTGACTTCTGGTGTGTCCTTAGAATGAAACTGGAGAGGCTTGGGGCCTGACTAACCTTCCCAAAACACGGTGTGAGTGGAGCAGAAGAGCAAAACATGGAAAGGTGGTTTTTGTTTTGTTTTGTGTGTGTGTGTGTGTGTGTGTGTGTGTGTGTTTTTCCCCCAGAGGAGTGCTCCAGGGGCTTAGGGTCACAGTAGCCAAAAAGTTGGTGCTCCTCCCATGACAGAGAAGAGCATCAAGGAAGAGGACTGGGCTCCTGTCATATATGAGTCTGCATATTTGATAAGATCCTCAGTGCCCCCCCTCAGAGTTGTGCAACCAAGAAACAGTAAAGACAGCCCTAGCAAAGGTGGGGGGGGGAGAACCTGGATAGGAATAGAGATTATGAAGAGCCTTAAATGGATACCATGTGAAGGATGGGTCCAGCTCCCAGATTTCCAGAACAAGGGATGAGGAGGGGAAAGAGGCTGGGGGTGGGGGGACCATAGACTCCAGAGCAGCTCCAGCTCCAGCTGAGGGGCAGGCCCAAGTTGGACCAATAGTAGCAGGAGGCAAATGATTCTGTTCTCTTTGGATTACCCCTGTCCTATGGGAAATCAAAGACAGGCCTGACACATTTGCCAGACAGGCAACAACATCCCCAACGAGAAGCCAGCCGCTTCTCAGCTTCCCCACTCTGACCCCGCACCAGGGTTTGAGTGTTGTTGTTGTTGTTTAATGCAATATTTAATATCTATAAAGGTGCACTATGAGTCATTTCATGGAATGTCTAGGCCCCTTTGCTGGCAGAAAACAAATTTTCCAGCTCTCATTTGAGGAAGCCATCCAACTGGGCTGCTGCTGGTTTGTGTGTGAGAGAATAAGTGTGCCTGTGGGTCTGTGTGTGGCATGGGTCTCAGCTAGAGCCTTGTTTGCTTAAGTGTGCCTCTGTGTGGCTATAAGTGTGTGTGTGTGTGTGTGTGTGTGTGTGTGTGTGTGTGTGTGTGTGCGTGTGTGTGTTTGTGCAGCAGGGCATGTGCATGTGACTGTCTGCAAGGCAATGTGGTATGTGAGCCTGTGCATCTGAGGGTGACTACGTGTACATTTTCCCCCCTCATTGCTGGCAAATTATCTTCCCATCTCTCTCTTTACAAAGTGAAAAGCTGACAGAGGGAAGGAAGCAGTCCAAAAGGGGGGGTGGGGGATTAACAGGGGAGGGGACAGGGGCTGGAGGCAAACCAAAGCAATTCCTCTGGACATGGGAAAGCGTTAGCCAAGGATGAAACTGAAACCGAGGCAGCAGCTCTTATGCGCTAGCACCCAGGGATCTTCCCCGGCCTTGGGTTCCTCCCACTTCCCTACTCCCCCAGCCGGCAGTGCAGATTAGTCAGCTCAAGAGTCCCAGATGCTCGTCCCTGCAGCCTGCACTCAATATTGAGGCAAAGAAGCTGGGCTAGAGCTTGGTCCCCGGTTAGCACGTGACCCCCATTAAACACCCATTATCACATTAACACAAATTAGTATATCAGATTGTCTCCCAGTCACCTAGGAGGGCGTAAGGCCAGGCTGGAGTGAGAAGACAGCATGGTGCCATCAGTGCTGCAGAGGCTGAGAACGGGGAGTCAGGTTGGGGCAGACTCCTAGAGGTAGAAAAGGGAGTCAGGGATGGTCAGGTTTTGCTCATTTGATCCTTTTTAGTCATGCTCTGGGAAAGCCGCCCTGGGGAGGGGGCTCATATAACGAGAGGCTTCTAGGAATACTTTAGCTGGGCACCCAGCCCTAGGAAAGAGGCTGGGGTTCTGAGGTCTGGGCAAGAGACAGCCTGGATTCCTAAGCATGAGAATGTTTAGGATCCTTGAGTTTTTTTCCTTTTTCCTCTTCTTTATGGAAAAATTAACTTTAGATAACTTTCTCAGATGACTGAACACTTTCACACAGAGCAGGAAGGACTGGCAGGGCAGAAGAGGCATCCAGAATGCTGTGACAGAGTCTGCTTTCATTTATTTATTTATTTATTTATTTAGGTTCAGCAAAGAGGGAGTTTTACTCTGCCCATATATTTTATCTGTGAGGTTGTATCATGGAAACTGCCCCACTAGCGTTTGGAAAGGATTAGATTGTTCCTTCTCAGTTCAAAGGTGTCTGGCCACAGGTTATTGGGGGCGGGGGGGGGGCTCGATAGTCTCCATTTGTTACCTCAACAGTCACCACATAGCCATAAACTACAATAGGAGATCTAACCAGCATCAGGGCTCCGGTGAAGAGTTAGGACAAAGCTGTGTCTGTGGGGCTGAAGAAATGGCTTAGCAGTTAGGTGTACCTAGTGCTCTTTCAGAAGACCAGAGTTCAACTGCCAGTATCCACACAAAGGGAGGGGGGCGCTCACAACCAACTCGAACTCCCGCTCCCATGGATCTGAATTCACATGCACAAACCCCTATAGACTGAATTAAAAATACGAATAAATCTTTGAGAAATTAAGCCATCTGCTGCGAGCCAAGCTGCCACGTTCGTGCCCCAGGGTGAGCCGCAGTTTTTTCTTCCTATAGAACTGCAGGAGATTGAACTGACAAACTCAGAACCCATAATGGTCGTACCAGGGATCCAGTCTCAGGCTGAATCCTCATCTAGGTTGAGCCTTGGTCCTAGCCTGTGCCCCAGACCTGACCACAATCTGGAGCTCTGTGGTCTCAAGGGAGCCAGGCTAGAGAGAGTAGCTTTTCAGGGAAACCCACCCCCAGCGTCTGAGACGCGACTCAAAGTTTCCATTCAACTGCCCACAGGTCAAGAGCACCATCCCCAGATTGCAAAGAGGCTCTGAGACTGCAGTGCCTAGCCTGAAGGGAGCAGCCCCGCCTGGAGCTTACTAAGGGCCTGAGAGGTGGCCTGAGGGCTTAATAAAAAGGCCAGCACTTCAGAGCAGCAAGCCTGCTGCTTGGGCAGGGGGAGGCCTTCTTTTGAGTCAGAATGAACTTAAGGAAGAGCGGGGATGAGGTGGCAGGCCTCTGGCCGCCCATCATGCTTTTCCACGCAGTCCTCTTTCTAGCCGCCAGAAACTCCCCATCCCGAGATCACCCCGCGGGGGGCGAGCGCTCCCACCCACACTCTCGCCTCACACAGAACACCTCTGCAGCGCCACCTACAGACAGAATGCGCATGGAACCGCGACTCTGACCGCGGCAGCGGCTGAACTAGGAGGGAAAACAGGAGGGGACTGTTCCTCTGCCCCAGTGCCCCTCCAATTTCCTTGGATAGTGCGTGGCCTTCCTTAGCCTCCCCTGCCCCGAAGTGTCCTGGTCGGCCTGGTCCCAAGCCCGAGCCCTGTCAGGCTCAGGCAGCGGGTGCTCTAACCTTTCCACTCTTGCTGCTGCACTCCAGGCGGCCTCCTGCCCCGGGGCGCCTCTTCCTGGGAAGCAGTGAAGTCACGCTGGGCCCCCGATCTGCTGACTCAAGAGAATGAGAATCCTCCGCCCTGCCGGGCACACCCCTTGAAACTTCGCCTCAATTCCTTCTTTCTTGCTCCCGCCCCTCTATCTCCTTCCTTTCGTCCCTTAGGCTCGCAGGGGTGGCTGGGCTCCCGGCGTCGGGGACGGGCGGGGCGGGGGTGGGGGAGCAGTTGAGAGAAAAGTGGGCGGGGGAAGCAGCTGGGAGAAAAGTGCCGAGTGAGTCCACGTGGAGACCTCCGGCACATTGCATACTGTTCTAGCCCCCATCGGAGGTGCACAAGGTTCCTCGGGCTGAAAGATGCAGTAGATTTGCAACATTGGGCAACACATTTAAATCACCGCCTGAGGGAAGGGCTGCCGAGAGAGGATTGCTGAAGGGCCATCTTCCTTCTTTAGGGTCTCCTGATTGCCTAGGAAATTCTCAAAGTGGAGGAGCGGTCTTATCTTTGGAGCCATTGAACGTGGCTTGCTGGGGATACGGGTGGCTCAATAAGGCGTGTTTCACCAAGAGACCGGGCCTCCCCTCCCCCCCCCCCGCCCCTTGAGACAATGTTTCTGTGTGTAGCCTTGGCTGTCCTGGACTCACTTTGTAGACCAGGCTGGGCTCGAACTCACAGAGATCTGCTTTCCTCTGTCTCCCTGAGTGCTGGGATTACAGGTTTATGCCACCACACTCGGCTGTGCCCTGAGCTTTGAACTGTTCTGGGACCATTAATCGAGTCAAGATGTTTACCTGATGTATCATCGTAGTTGTTCCTTCTGGAACTTGGTACTGGACAGGTTCAGGTTGAGGTGGAGGGGACTTTGAGGTGGTTTTCACTATTTCCTTTTGTACCACTATATGAGGGTAGTGGAAAGATTGGCCAATTGGCCTGTCTTAGTGGATAGAAGCCAGAATCTCACATCTGTTGCTTGCAATGTTCTTTCAACACGGTAGCGGAAGGCCTCAGGCACAGGCAGGATGTAGAGGACAGCTTCAAGCTGGACCTCTGATGAGGGGCATGGTCTCCTTCTATTTAAAAGGTTCGTTTATTTTACATGTACAATGTTTGAGAACAACCAGGTGGGTGCTGGGACTGGAACCCTGGTCTTCTACAAGAGCAACCAGTGCTCTTAACATTGAGCCATTTCTCCAGCCCCCAAGGGCATGATCTTTAAAACATAATTTCTTCTTCTTCTTCTTCTTCTTCTTCTTCTTCTTCTTCTTCTTCTTCTTCTTCTTCTTCTTCTTCTTCTTCTTGTTTTGTTCTGTTTTTCGAGGTAGGGTTTCTCTGTTTAGCCTTGGCTGTCCTGGACTCACTTTGTATTCCAGGCTGGCCTCGAACACACAGAGATCCTCCTGCCTCTGCCTCCTGAGTGCTGGGATTAAAGGCATGCGCCACCACGCCCGGCAAAACATAATTTCTTATGTAGCAAATCATGGAATTAGAGTGTACAACTCCCCTGCCCAATCCTATACATAGTTTCTCCCTCCCTCCCTCTCTGTCTCTGTCTCTGTCTCTGTCTCTCTCTCTCTGTTTCTCTCTCTCTCTCTGTTTCTCTCTCTCTCTCTCTCTCTCTCTCTCTCTCTCTCTCTCTCTCTCTGTGTGTGTGTGTGTGTGTATGTGTGTGTGTGTATGTGTGTTTAATAGCTCAGTGCAGAACTTTACAAGCTTCCTGGCTCACTTACCACACTGTACTTCGGGGCATTGTGCTGCCAAGGCCATGGTCAGTGTGGAAATGGCCGTGGACTAACAGCAAGGGAGTGATGTAAGGGCAAGGCTTTGGGTTTATATGGCATGGAGGGGCTTTCCAAAATGCTATATTCACAACAAATTGAGAACCACCTGGATTATGGTAACGCTCCATCAACCAGATGTGCAAGGTGTTTGCTGGGGATTGGGGTTCTTAAATGGCTGGGTAGGAATGTGTGCACAATGTCATGCCTGAGAATGACACTTAGCAGGTGGGGGTGTGGGGGGCGGGGCCTGGATTCTGAGTTTGAAGCCAAACATTACTTTCAGGGCTAAAAGAATGTCAAATATCATAGTGACCAGTTTTGAAGCTGTCAGCTTATTCATGGAGGGAAAATCAGGCAGAATGCAATTTCTAGGGTTTCTAGGGCCAGGTATAATTACCTAGGTTAAAAAAGACTCAGCTGGGTGGCGATGGTGCACAGCCTCAATCCCGGTACTCGGGAGGAAGGCAGAAACAGGTGGATCTCTGAGTTCAAAGCCAGCCTGGTTTACAGAGTGAGTTCTAGGACAGACAGGGATACACAGAGAGACCCTGTCTCAGGGGGGAAAAAACTAACCAAACAAACCAAACAAAAAGATTCAAAGTCAGGCATGGTGGCACACGCCTTTAATCCCAGTACTCAGGAGGCAAAGGCAGGTGGATCACTGTGAGTTCAAGCCCAGCCTGGTCTACAAAGCAAGTCCAGGACAGCCAAGGCCAATACAGAGAAACCCTGTCTTGAAAAACAAAATTAAGTCGGGCATGGTGGCGCACGCCTTTAATCCCAGCACTCGGGAGGCAGAGGCAGGCGGATCGCTGTGAGTTCGAGGCCAGCCTGGACTACAAAGTGAGTCCAGGACGGCCAAGGCTACACAGAGAGACCCTGTCCCGAAAAACCAAAAAAAAAAAAAAAAGAAAAGAAAAGAAAAAAAGAAAAGAAAAACAAAATTAAAAAAAAAAAAGATTCAAAACCCATAAAAGTTGAAGCTAGCCAGGTGTGGTGATGTACGACGCCTATGCCAATAATCCTAGTAAGGAGTATGTTCTAGGCTACTGTGAGACCCTGTCTCTGAAACAAACAACAAGCCTTTAGTTCAGCCGAAGGGGGAGCAGAGTCATGGTGGGGGAACCCAAGGGCTTTGGGTTCACTTGGCATCAGCTCTAGGCCTCAGGAATAACAGAAGATGGAGGCCATGGACAGATGAAATACAAAGAGAAACATGGACAGATGAAACATATGCTTATACGGAGGATGATAGGGCAAAGGTAGAGAGATGATCTACTCTGTCACCTTCACGTTATGGATGGGAAGGCCAGTGCCTCCAAAGGCCATATAAGTGATGGGTAGCAGAGCAGACACTCAAATCCATGCATACTCTTCCCACTGTGCTCCATCCACTCACTGCCTTGGCAGAGAACATACAAGCAGAGAGTATCTGCTGCAACCCGAGGAAGAAACAGTGAGACTGTAAACCAGTGTGTGGTAGCAAGAAGAACGCCCAAGGTTTCAGGAGGAAAGCAAGAGAGTGAAAGGCTTGAAGAAAAGGGAAGAGAGCTGTGTGACCAGACTGGGCAAAAGGACTTTAGACTCTATCTTCTATTAAGCATAGCTTACTCCATGTTTTGCTCATAGGGAATGACAGAACAGATGCAATCAGAGGTTTAGTCACTGAAGTAGGAGGGCAATAAAGCAATGTGAGAGGCAATGAAGTTCCATTTGACATTCGCACAGTATACTCCCAGCACTTGTGTTGCACTGACAGCCCCTTTCGCTGTGTCTGTGTCTGCCACCAGGTTATAAAGCCACTGAGGGCAGGGCCTATATATGACTCATCTCCTTATCTCCAGGACTTAACCTAGTACCATGATATGCAGGAGTTGTCAGAAAAGATTTAACAAATGTTACTCAGATGAATAGATTTCTGCACGTATTTCCAAATTCAATGTCCATATTAACTGCGCCTCGTGCAGCATCTCTGGGTAGCTTTGCCAGTGTCCAGACATTCTAGACAGGAACCTGTCTGGGGATGTGACTCCTGAGCTTTCCCGAACCAAACCAAGATCATATCTTGAAGGCACCTCAGGGACTATGTAAGGTGATTAAGAAAGGCCAAGACGAGGCAAAATTCCCCTAGGTCTCTGCCTGGGAATGGTCCTGCTGAGGAGTTCACCTTTTGTCTCCAAATTGGTAGCATTTTCTAGCCAAAGCCCAGAAGAATAGGCTTGTAGTGGAATGGCGTGTGTTCGTTGCTCATTGTAGCAAGGAAGGTGGCACACCGTGGGAACCAAGAGGGTGTCACAAGGGATTTAGAGGATGTTGGCTGTGGGAAAGGTTTAAGGAAGCTTGGCTTTGCTCAGGACTAGCTGCTACCAGGATGGAAGAGTCATCCCATGATTGGTTTGGCTGGCTGACTGGCTGACTGGCTGGCTGGCTGGCTTTGTTTGTTTGTTTGAGACAGGGTCTTATTATTAGCCCTGTTTGTCATGGAACTCACTAGTAGACCAGGCTGGCCACAAACTACCAAAATGGAGGATTTGATTGATTTGGCTTGCTTTGTTTGTTTGTTTGTTTGTTTGTTTGAGACAGGGTCTCATTAGTAGCCCTGGCTGTCACGGGACTCACTAGTCGACCAGTTTGGTCTCAAACTCAGAGATCCACCTGCCTCTGCCTCCCAAGTGCTGGGTGTGTATACCCAGCCTGGCATGGTTACCTTAACAAATCTCATTTAATAGGAGGGTAGACTAGAGCAGAGCTGGAGCTATGATTGGTAGCAGGCTCAGGGATATTTGGTCATTTCTTATGATTTCGACGATGCTCATGTTTTTGCCTGCAGGCACAAAATACAAAAGTCTCATTTTTGTCCAAATTTATCATGGTCACACAGAGCCTTATGTGATGCCAATATCCTGTGACTTTATGTTGAAAGCCATACTTGGACCTATGAATGCCAGGTCAGTTGCTAGCTAGCCATAACAAGGCCTTCCCTATAGTACCAAGCCAGCTTCCGGGTGACAGGGGTACTTTCCCTTCTCAAACTGTCTGTTTTGAGATGATCTCTGGTTTACAACCAGAGTTTGGCAGTCCAGTATCTAAGTATTTTGACCCTCCCTGTACTATGACCCAGTCACACCCATGTGTAGAACCAGCCAGGCAGGGAGACGTCATTACTGGCTTGGGCTTTGTGTATCTATCTGTGTGTGGTATTGTGTATATGTGTCTGTGCCCACCAGAACTTCCCGATAAGATAGGAAGGAAGCCAAAAGTAGAGCTACTTCTTCTACTATGGTCCCAGCAGGACTTTTCCTCTGCTCGGACAGTGAGGTATTGGGATGGAACCGCAACAATCTCCTGGACAGCAACGCGGTACTCCATTTTGGGTGGAGTCAGTGAAGGAGGGACAGAAGGGATGTTGCAGCAGCCAAGTTTGAGAGGAGCGAGAAAGGGAAGAGGTAGCTGGGGAAGGGAAGGGAGAATTCCTTTGTATAAATGGGTCTCTAGAGAAGCTGCTGGTTCTCCTTCAAGGAAGCAGCCTGCAGGAGGTCACGGGGTGTTCCCACCCCCATCCCTTTCTGTTGTAAGTCTCCTGTCTCCAAAACAGGACTTGTTGATTAGAACAAAAAGAAAAGAAAAGAAACCACATGTGTTGACCTCATCCTTCATGCAGAGGCTTGATCTGACCCCTTTCCAATCAAATGAATCTCCTATTAGTTCCATATTGACAGTCTTGAAATATTAGGACATCAAAAAACAAATTAGGACATCCTGTGCCAAGCCTTAGTGGTAGCCAAGCACAGGCTAGCATCAGCATTAAGAGGTGCAAAGGTACCATCTGATAACATTTGGAAAATGGCGAAAAGAACAGGGTTGAAGTTAAAAGGGTGGGCTCCAAATACTTGGTGTTCTGGCAAAGTTCTGACTTTTCATCCCAAGGTGTGTCTTGCCCTCTCCTGCATTGTGGTATGGCCCTGCTAATGACAGATTTGCTACTTGAGGCTAAATCTCAACTGGCACTGTTTTGTTTTGTTTTTCCTGTGAAGTCAGAAGTCAGACTCTGTGATTTTCCATGGCCTAGGCTGATTAAATGTTTGCTGGGGCTGGGCGTGGTGGTGCATGTCTTTAATCCTAGAAAGGAGACAGAGGCAGGTAGACCGCTGTGAGTTCGAAGCCAGCCTGGTCTACAAAGTGAGTCCAGGACAGCCAAGGCTACACAGAGAAACCCTGTCTTGAAAGAAAAATGTATCCTGGGTAAGTAGCAACTTATGGCAGTGGGTGATGGGATGGGGGTTTGAATATCGTTTCATAGACAATCTGAATTATAGAGATCAGAGCCTGTAAGAGGCTCGTTTTACAACCAAACCTGTTACCTAATATCATCCAATCAACCAAGGAAGGACTCTTTTAGCACTCTGCCTGGGTTTTCAGGGTTATGGCATGAGGTCAAGGTCTTGGGGTGGAGGGGGACAGTTTGTGCTCTGGGACAGCTTTATGTCATTTAGAATGTCATAAAGACCAGTGGCAGCCGGGCAGTGGTGACACACACCTTTAATCCCAGCACTTGGGAGGCAGAGGCAGGTGGATCTCTGTGAGTCTGAGACCAGCCTGGTCGACAAAGTGAGTCCAGGACAGCCAAGGCTGCACAGAGAAACCCTGTCTTGAAAAACCAAAAAAAAAAAAAAAAAAAGGCTATGTGTTGAGGGTATGGATCAATGACAGCCAAGGCTATGAGCTCCTTATCTAGCATTGGGGATGAGGAGAGGGATACATTTACCCTGATTTGAAACTCATGCAATGTCAGAGCCAAGCATAGTGGTGCACACCTGTAATCCCAGCACTCAGGGAGGCTGAGGTAGGTGGATCTCTGTGAGTTTGAGGCCAACCTGGTCTACACAGCGAGTCGAAAACAGCCAGGACTACACACAGAAAAACAAAACAAAACAAACAAAAAGAAAGAAAAAGAAAAAAGAAAGAAAATCATGCAGCGTATATACATAAGCCAAAATCAAAACATCTCAAATCACAAGTTTTGTGTTTGATGTATCAGTTGTAAAAATTAATTTAAATTGAAGAAAAGGTAAAAGAGCAATTAACTGCCAGGCATGGTGGCACACACCTTTAATCTCCGCACTCGGGGAGGCAGAGGCAGGCGGGTCTCTGTGAGTTCGAGGCCAGCCTGGTCTACAAAGTGAGTCTAGGACAGCCAAGGCTACACAGAGAAACCCTGTCTAAAAAAACAAAACAAAACAAAACACAAAACAAAAAAAGCAAAAGACAGACCTGACATGGTTCAGGAGGTAAAAGTGCTTGCTGTCAAGCCCGACAACCTGAGTTTGATTCCCAGGACTCACATGGTAGAGACCTGACTCCTGAAAGTTGTGTTCTGACCTCACACATAAGCCATGGCATGCTAGAAGCACAATAATTAAGTGTAAGACGATTTTTTTTTTGAAAAGTTAAAAGAACAACGAAGATTAAGGTAACAATTGCAACTGGAACGCAGAGAGAAGAGAAGTCATATAGTGTCCAAGGCAGGGCTTAGTTTGGCTTGAAAGAGGAACGGGATTTGGATAGGTGAAAGAGAAGGGGAAACGGCAAAGCAAAGTTTACAGGGCATGGTAAGTCAGGTGCATGTGTGTACATGCATGTGTGGCCTCTCTCTCTCTCTCTCTCTCTCTCTCTCTCTCTCTCTCTCTCTCTCTCTCTCTCTCTCTCTCTCTCTCTGTGTGTGTGTGTGTGTACATGTGTATATTAAAGACCAGGGATGGCAGTACCTACCTTTATCCCCAGTACTTGGGAAGCCATACTGGTCTACATAAAGTCCCAGGCCAAGCAGGGCCTGTTATCATCACCATCATCATCATCATAATGACCTGTCTTAATAATGATGATGGTGGTGGTGGTGGTGATGATGATGATGATGATGATGATGTCATGAGACATGATAAAGACAGGAAGGGTGAGCTGAGACCATGGACTTGGAATTGATGTGCTGGTGACAAACAGGCACTTCTTCCCCCACCCCACCCCCTTTCTTTTTGAAATAGTACCTCACTGTGTAGCTCTCCATGGCCTGGAACTCACTGTTTAGATCAGGCTTGTATCAAACTCAGAGATCTGCCTGCCTCTGTCTCCTGAGTGCTGGATCTAAAGGTATGCACTATTCTGCACAGCTCCTTTAATTTTCCAAGTGTATGTAATATTTGTATGTATCCATGTTTGCATATGTGTGAGTATACACATGTAGGTGCCTGGGCCTGAACGAGAGCATGCATGTGAAGGGCAAAGGTCAAAGTCCTCAATGTATCTTCATTGCATTCATTGGGGTCGACTCAGTTGAATGTAGAGCTCATTGAAACAGTTAATCAGTTAGCTGATTTGTTCCAGAAATTCTGTCACTACCTCAAAAGCACTGGAATTATAAGGTTGTTGCTACAGCTACCTGAAATTGACATGCGTTCTAAGGGTCCAGGTCCTCAGGCTTACTGCTTGTGTGACATGCACTTTAATGACTGAATTTTATGCCACTGTACATTTTCTGACTGGCTGGTCTAGAACTTGTTATGTAGACCAAACTGGCCTCAAACTCTGAGTACTGGCATTAAAACCATGTGCCACCATACCTAGCCATGGTCATATTTTATGTATTTTTTCAAAGATGGCTCCTACCTCACTCATAGAAGGCAATGAACATTGAAAAGATGGAATAGGTCACTTAATTTTTAGTTCATTGTATTAGAGTGACATAAAGACAATTGCTGCCAAAGAATTAAACTGAACTGTAAATATCATAAAAACAAATAAAAATACTTTTTTTTTTTTGATTTTTCCAAGACAGGATTTCTCTGTGTAGCCCTGGCTGTCCTGGACTCACTTTGTAGACCAGGCTGGCCTCGAACTCACAGAGATCCACTTGCCTCTGCCTCCCGAGTGCTGGGATTAAAGGTGTGCACTACCATTCCTGGCCTACAAATCTGATTTTTTAAAAAGACAGGCCTCACTATGTAGCCCTGCCTGGTATGCATCCTGCTATTTAGACCAGGTTGGCCTCCAACTCACTGATATCTGCTTGCCTCTGCCTCTTGAGATAAGATTTTTTTTGTTCATTTGGTTTGTTTTTTTCGAGACAGGCTTCCTCTGTTTAGCCTTGGCTGTCCTGGACTTGCTTTGAAAATCAGGCTGGCCTCAAACTCAGAGATCCACCTGCCTCTGCCTGAGTGTTGGGATTATAGGCATGTGCCACTGTGCCTGAGTTTGATAATGTGATGTTTTAAAATGGAACTCCATGAATCCTGCAGAAGGGAAGGTAGGATTGTAGGAGCCAAAGGGGTCAAGGAAAACCACAAGAAAAAAACACAGAATCAACTAACCAGGGCTCATAGGGAGTCACAGACTCTGAGGCAAGCATCAGGGAGCATACATAGGACTCACCTAGGGCCGCTGTGTATGTTATGGTTGTGTACCTTGATCTTCTTGTGGGACTCCTAATAGATGGTGCAAGGGCTGTCTTTAACTCTTTTGCCTGCTCTTGGGACCCCTTTCGTCCTACTGAGTTGCCTAGTGCAGACTTAGTATGAGGGGAGGTACCTAGTCTTATTCAACTTGATATGCCATGGCTGGTTGATATTCATGGGAGGCATGCCTTTTTCTGAAGGGAAAAGGCAGAGTATGATCTGGGGAGAGAGGTGATGGGGAGAGATTATCGGGAGAGGAAGGAGGGAAAACCAATTCATCTTTCCATCCCTTCTTTCTTATGGTTTTTCAAGATAGGGCTTTTATGTATATCTTTGGCCATCCTGGAACTCATGATGTAGACCAGGCTGGCCTCGAACTCAGAGGTCCTCCTGCCTCTGCTGCCCAAGTGCTAGCATTAAAGGAATATGCCACCACCGCCTGGCCTTTCTTTTCTTGAAAGATCTCACTAGCAAGTGGAACAGGGACTGGCTCTCACATGGACTCTGTTGTCTGCTTTTGGATCCCTTTTCCCTAGCTGGGCCTCAGTGGGAGAGGATGTGCTTAGCCCTGATACAACTTGATGTGCCTGGGCAGGTTGGTGGTGGTAGTGCGGCTCCCCTTTTCTAAGGAAAAAGGGAGAGGGGAAAGGGAGAAGGGGGTAGGCCTGGGAGAAGAGGAGGGAGGGGGCTGTGATAGGGATATAAAGTGAATAAAGAAGTAAATTTAAAATGATTTTAAAAAAAGATCTCAGCCGGGCGTGGTGGCACATGCCTTTAATCCCAGCACTCAGGAGGCAGAGGCAGGTGGATTGCTGTGAGTTCAAGGCTAGCCTGGTCTACAAAGTGAGTCTAGGATAGCCAAGGCTACACAGAGAAACTGTGTAGCAAGAAAAAGCAAGAAAAGAAAAAAAAAAAAAGAAAAGATCTCACTATATGGTCCAACCTTGGCCTCAAACTTGAGGCAATCCTCTTGCCTCAGCCTCCTGAGTTCTAGGATTATAGGCATGTGCCATCATCACAATTGACCTCTAAACATGTCAGTCTGAATATAAAGAGCCAATTCTGGAGCAGTTAGTTGTTCACTACAAAGCTGAATTTTTACTATGTGTATTTGCTTATTCACTCAGTGATAATTTATTAAGTACCTATTACAAACCAGAGCTCTTTTGCTTCTGCAGACACGACAAAGACCTTAATGCCATGGTGCCTGCTTCCAGGAAGCAATGGGTCAGTAGCAAGACCAAAAATAAGGTTGGATTTGAAAAGGTCAAGCAAAATCTTCATAGAAATAGTGAACTGTCATGCTGGGCAAGGTAGTGTACACCTTTAATGCCCATGCTTGCGACAGAAGCAGTCAGATCATGGAGCCAACATGGTCCACACAGAAAACTCTGGGCTGAAAGGGCTACTACAGTGAGACCCTACCTCAAAAAATCCTTTCTTTATGGGGCTGTAGTGGTGGCTGAGTGGTTAAGAGCACGGTTGTTTTTGTAAACCAGTGTTCCCAATACCATATGGTGGCTTACAACAGGATATAACTCTAGTCCCAGGGGATCTACTGGCCATTTCTGACCTCCACGGGCACCAGGCACACAAGTGGTAGGCAGATATATGTAGAGGCAAAACATCCATACACATAAAATAAGATCAGTGCTGTGGGCTGAGAGGTATGGGGGGGGGGGCAGGATTACAGAGAGCTGACAGGAGTTTAGCGTAAATTGTCACATGCATGGCTGAGAAAAATCATATATCTGGTAGTAGCTGCAGCCAGCTTGCTGGAATGTACACATTTTCCCCTTCATCTACCGACCCCCTTTAAAATAAAACAACTATATATAAAAGAATCAGATTTTAATTTTTGATGTGCATCTATACAGATGAAAATATTCACAAAGGCTTGTTCGATTCTTGCTCCTACATAAAGAGAAAGTATGCTGAATTAAAAAAAAAACGACTTCTTTTTTAATTCACTCAACCCCTGCCCCCCTCGCCAGGGATGAAAAAGTGCTTGTGTATTCCATGATAGGGCTTCAATCTTCATGAATGTTGAAAAGTTTGGCTACTTCATTGAGATCTTCATGCTGCTCACCGTCCTTAATGATCTGAGGGATAGAGTAACAATAGGTTTTTAACTCATTCCATGTGCACCCAGCCCTAGCTCACACAATGGGGCTGCCTGGGCTAGTCTCCAGTTACACACTGGCAGGGGATTGTGGGAACAACTTTCTACTAACCCCAAATGAGCAGCTGGACAAGTCTCAGGCCACTCAGCCAAGTCTCAAGTAAAAAAGAAATGGTTATAAGCCAAGGCTATGCCTTTGTTTTGCTTAAGTACAATCTGACCCTGGGGGACAATGCATCCCAGGGCACCTGATCAAGGTACAGCAATGGTTTCCAACCCCCAGTTCCCATCTTCCTCCACGGGAAGCACCTACCTTCCTTGCAATTGGCATTCGGTTAAAGACGTTCCACAGCACAATCCCCACCACGACTTTGTCCCTGAGGTAGAAAATGACACCTTTGCCATAATCCTCCCCTTCAACAGGGACCTGTGGCACTGCAGGGGTGCTGGGAGGAATAGTGATCTCAGAGGCTTCCGACTCAGTCTCACTCTCCGAGCGGATACCGGTTCCTGTGGCCAATCCCACAAACAAATAAAAAACCAAAGTTCAGTCATTTTGTGCTTGGAAAACTCTAGAAAGCAAATATCTTTGTGTGTGTTTAGGTACACCATGTGTATGTGCTCGTGGCAACCTCAGGGCTCATTCCTCAGGACTGCTTTTTTCAAAGTCAGTACCTTTTTCAATGGAACTCACCAAATAGGCTAGGCTCACTGGCCAGGAAATTCTGCATCCCCAGTGCTGGAATTACAAGCATGTATCATTATGCCTCCCTTTTCAAATGTCGTTTCTGGGGACTGAACTTCCCTCCTCATGTTTGCAAGGCAAGCTTCTTTACCAACTGACCTATTTCCCCCACCTGGAAAGTTTCTTTTCTTCTTTTCATTTTTTAAAAGACAGGGTTTCCCTATGTAGCCTTGGCTGTCCTGGACTTGTTCTGTAGACCAGGCTGGCATTGAACTCACAGAGATCCACCTGCCTCTGCCTCCTGGGTGCTGGGATTAAAAGTGTGCGCCACCAGGCCCAGCTCAAAAGTTTCTTTTGAAACTGGCTTCAAAGCCCAGCGGTGGTGGTGCACACCTTTAATCGCAGTACTTGGGAGGCAGAGGCAGGTGGATCTCTGTGAGTTTGAAGCTAGCCTGGTCTACATAATGAGTTCCAGGATACCCAAGGCTAACACAGAGAAACCCTGTCTTGTAAAACCAAAAAAAAAAAAAACTAAACTAAAACAACACAAACAAACAAATAAACAAAACCAAAACAACAACAAAAACAACCCCAAAACTGGCTTCAAGCTATTTTTAGATGGGTTTTGTTTTTTTGTTTTAAATTCTTCAGCATATTCTCCAGACACTTTTGATTAACAGAGCCAAGAGAAGTTCTTTCTTGCTTCCTATATCCTGGACACTGCTGAATACGACCTTACACTTTGCTACTTTACCACTTCATTTACATTTTATGCTATAGACGTTTCCAGGTCATCTGGATCTTTCCAAATTATAAACGGTTTTGAACCTCTCTAAGAAGCATTCATGATTGTACTGGTTAGTTTTTTGGGGTTGTTCTGTTGTTGCTGTTGCTGTTTTGGTTTTTTGTCAATTTAATAGAAGAGAGTCACCTGAGAAGATCTGCCTCTATCAGATTGGCCTGCAGACAAGTCTGTGGGGCATTTTCCTGATTAATGTTTGACATGGGTAGGACCAGCCCACCACAAGTGTTAGGGGTACCATCCTTGACTGGTGGTTCTTCCTTGTATAAGTGGCTAATTAGGCCATGGAGAGCAAGCCCATAAGCATCATTCCTCCATGGTATCTGCTTGAGTTCCTGTGTTGGCTTCCCTAACTGATAGACTGTGATCAGGACATTGAAGCTGAATAAACTGTTCCCTCCCAAGTAGCATCCGGTCATGCTCTTTATTACAGAAATAGAAAGCAAACTAGGAACCACAATTCAGAACAGTAGACACTAGCTACATACAGCTATCTAGATAATGAAATGTTTCCAGTTAGATAGAATTCAGGGTTTTTTTCTTCTCTGAGACAGGGTCTCATGTAGATTAGACTGACCTTGAATTTACAGATAATGTCCTGTATTCTCCTTTTTAAAATGTGACTTGTCCATGAAACATATCCAACAAAAAAAAAGATGGTTAAATAACTTAAGCCAAGGTCATGGAATAAGGCCAAGGAGCTAATGAAAGGGATGCCTATGGGAGGAAAACCCATTCTGAGAGTGGTACTTCCTATCTGAAGCAGACCCAGATTTGACAACTGGAACTAGAGTCAGCTTAAGAACTCCTTAGCCCAATTCATTACTTCCCAGGGTCCAGGGAAGGCAGCAAGCCCTAAGCTGAGGTTCTCATACCTGGTTCTAAATATTATTATGAAGCAGGCAATATAAAGAAAATAAAAAGTTCAATTTTGCTTCATCAGTTAGATTTTCTCAGCCCCAAGAAACAAACTAGAGTTACTAATCAGGATGCTGCCCACTGTCTAGGGTGGATACCTACAATATCTGAGTCTAGACTTTGACCAGGATCTCAAAGCACCAAAGAATGGGAAGTTTGGGTTTGGTTACCTTTAAAGCACAATATAGAGGCTTTGGATGCCAGCTCCCTCTTGCCCACACAGAGTCAACCTCTTCAGGGGAACTCAGATCCACTGCTTCTCAACATTCTTCCTAGAGAACTGGTTGGGTTTCCTTACCTGACTGCTCTGTGGCAGATTTTGGGTTGTCTTGTGCAGTTGCTTTCGCAAAAACACCGACTGTGGGCAAACTACTATCTACAAGACCAATAGCTTCATAGCCAACATCAGGACCCAAATCACTCCTATGAAAGGAAAGAGAAGAAGACATCTGTCAAAGGCCCATAAGGAATGGCATGGTAGCACATTCTCTTCATAACACTCTACTTTCATGCTCAAATAACTCCGGCTTTATAATAAGAGGAATGCCAAACAGATTTATTGTCACCAGGACATCTGAGGGTAGGATTATCTCAAACAGCATTTTCCCCTCAAGAAATTACTACACACACATCATACCCCATATAATGATTTAAACTTCCTGATTTTTTAATCCCACACCATATATGGGGTTGGATAGGTCCCCACCTTTTCTATTTGTTTGCATGTTTGTTTGTTTTTGACACAGGGTCTCACTGTGTAGCCCTGTCTCCCTGTAACTAGCTCTGTAGATCTAGCCTTGAATTCATAGAGATCTGCCTGCCTCTGCCCCCAGAGTGCTGGGATTATAGGCACACACCACCACATCTGGTTCAGGTTCCCTACTTTTGATACTATCTGTTTTTCTTTAACTCACATTAAAACTGCCTTCTTATAGCTTAAAAATGTGTCCTATTTGATGAAATTTAAAATTTAATGATTATGGTTTTATTAATTTAAAATACCATTTCTTAGCCTTCACCCGGAGTGTTTCTTTCTCCCTCTCTCTCTCTCTCTCTCTCTCTCTCTCTCTCTCTCTCTCTCTCTCTTTCTTTCTTTCCTTCTCTTTCTTTCTTCCCCCTTCCTTTCTTTGCTTGCTTTCTTGTGTGTGCATGCATGGATACATGTATGTGCTATGGTGTATGTGGAGGTCAGAAGACAACTTGTGGAAGTTCGCTCTCTTTACCATGTAGATCCCGGGAATTAAACCAAGGTCATCAAGCTTGGCAACAATTTTTGCACTTGCTGAGCCACCCCACTTCAACTCCCTTACATAGATCTTTCTCAATCTGCCAGGTACTTCACAAGGCTATCCAAGGGACAGGCACATCATTATTATGGCTTGAGATTATAATCTCCTCCCCCCTACCGCCACCCCCACCTCCCCAGGACAGGGTTTTTCTCTGTGTAGCCCTGACTGTCCTAGACTCACTTTGTAGACCAGGCTGGCCTGTAACTCACAGAAATTTGCCTGCCTCTGCTGGGATTACAGGCGTACACCACTATGCCCGGCTTGGGGTTATAATAAATTAGGGATCCTAGTAAAGAATAATTAAAATACACTGCTGCCTATTCTTAAGGCTATACTTCTATACCAATTACTATAGGTCAAACTCTTACTTTCTCAGACACTGGTGCAATTTCCACCCATTTTATGCATGTCAAATAGGGTACTTTTATTCAATGGCCCTTAGGGGCAGACAGTATGGACATGAGGTAGAACTTTCTCCCTTCTGTAGAAAGGTAAATAGGCTGGGCACAGTGGCGCACGCCTTTAATCCCAGCACTCAGGGAGGCAGAGGCAGGTGGATCTCTGTCACTTCAAGGCCAGCCTGGTCTACAGAGTGAGTCCAGGACAGTCAAGGCTACACAGAGAAACCCTGTCTCAAAAAACAAAACCAACCAACCAAAACAAAACAAAAAAAAGGTAAATGGACAAGGAAACCAAATCAAAAACTCTCTTTTGAGCTCATTAATACAAAGTTCCAAGCAGATGTGTTGCCAAAGTACAGAACTATTACCAGAACATTGACTGATGCCAGTATGGCTTAGCAGCTCCAGTCATATTTTCTCCAGCCAGTCTTCCACTCACAACAGCATGGTCATGATGTTCCACTCGCCTTCGGCCCAACTTTATATCATAGAAGCACGCAGCATCTCCTGCCTTTGGAAATAAACATATTATGGAAACAATGTATTCTTTTGTTGGTTTGTTTATTTGTTTGGGTTTTTTTTTTTTCGAGATAGGGTCTTTCTGAATATCCTTGGCTGTCCTGGACTCGCTTTGTAGACCAGGCTGGCCTCGAACTCATAGTGATCCGCCTGTCTCTGCCTCCCTGAGAGCTGGGATTAAAGGCATGTGCCACCACCGCCTGGCCTGAAACAATGTATTTGTAAAAACCAAGTTAAAGGAAGAATATAAACTTTGGGCCCCAAAGGAACCTGCAATGTTAATATTTTCCATCTATAAGCTAGAATCATTCCTAAATGAGTGAGATATGGTTTTTAAAGAAACTGCTCTATATTCTACACTATCCTAAATCTTCTTTGCTTCATATATGCCTCTTTCTGCCCATTTTACTCTAGCAGACAGGCTACTTAATAATGGAGTGTTGAGGAATATTCTTTTCATTACTTTGGAGAATGGGTCTCTATATACAGCACAGGCTGGCCTCAAACTAATGATTGTCCTGTCTCAGCCTGCCTAGTCCTGGGATCATAAACCTTCACCACCATGAAGGTTCTCTATGTGGAAAACGGTTTTCAGATATGACTGCCTATTATCTAGAAGTTGTTTCTAAGGTAAGTGGTGGTGTTTTTTAACACTCAGTAGTCAGTCAGTAAGTGGTTAAAGGAGTATTTATTATGTACAAAAGCTGGGTTCTTATATATGGTTTGGTAAGATAAAAGTGGCACGAGCCTTTTCTATGGGGAGTGTAGAACCCAGTACAGGAACGATACAGCATTGTTCTTAACTTCAAGGGAATGTAAACAAGTACTGTACCCTAGAAGAGGTATAGATTCAACAAGCTAAGTGTTTCAAAGAACCCTCAGCTAGGGGTGAACAGGGCCAGCTTCATGCAGGATGTGGTGTTTGAGCTCTCCAACTCTTGTTCATTTTTTTTATAGCTATTCAGACTCCCCCAAAGCAACCTAAAAATCCAATGAGTGAACAACGGCAAAGTAAACTATGAAGTCTATTTAATGGGATATTATGTAATCATTAAACTGTTTACAGAGTCTCTAGCCAACAAGGAAAATGCTTACTTTTATAATGTTAAGCGAAAAATAGCAGAATACAAGTGTTTATATATAGTAGGCTTACCACAACCACAAAAAACGAAGGAGGAAAAACCCTTATGTTAAAAAAAACAAAGGAAGGAAATAAACTAAAACATTTCTGGTTGCTACAGGTAACTGACCCCCTTTTTTCCTTCTTGTCTGTGTATTCTACATTGAATACATAGTACAATAGGCAAAAAAAAAAAAAAAAAAAAAAGAACAAGAAACTCCAGACTTAGAGGAAAATATCCCTTCACAGCACCTATGGTCTTAGTTACAGAATCCATAACCAAACAATACGTTGCAATTTTCTAGCAATGGGGAAGTTACCTCATAGTTCCAAGATACAAAAGTCTTGCTTTTATCATAATAGGTATTAAAAATAGCTGAAAATGAAAACAGGATGACTTTCCTTTTCACATTCTCTGGACTTTGAGCTACGGGAATAGGAGGTATGTCTGAGAGCCACACTACCGAATCCTAAGAGTTCTGTTCCTACAGCCACACACCCTGCTCTTCTCACTCTGCCATAGCTTGCAGATGGGACCATATGTGCTCTTCTAATACAAGCACTTCACAAGTTTCTAGTGTCTCTCCTTGGCCAGCAAACACGTTGATTCTGTTTGGTTAAGCTATTAATGAACTGGGTTTGCTTGCTTATTCTGAAACCCAGGATGGCCTTGAACTTATGGTGATTCTCCTGCCTATGCCTCCAAAGTGCTGAGTTTACGGGAGTGAACCACCATGCCTACGGAGCTTTAGCACACCTACAGGCTGAGAGCAATGACTCACAAAAGGTTATGCTGTAGCATACTTACCACCCAGATGTTAGAACGTGCTTGTAGCTCTGCATTTACCCGGAAGCCACCAAAATCTGAATCTATTTCCAGTCCGCCAGTCTTGGCCAACTCAACATTAGGCTCTAGGCCCACAGCTGCCACAATGTGATCAGTTTCCACCTGAAAGAAAAAAGTAACTCAGTTGATTACCAGTTTTCACTGATGCTCATTCACAACACAACTTTGTATCACATCATTAAGAATTAGACTTTCCTCTGACATGAACTCTGGTGCCCCATATTTGACCACTTCCCCGTGGTGGGGAGGCCTGGTGGCACTCAAAGAAAGAATAAGCAGGCTACCAAGATGAGACTTGATAGCCTGTGACCATATAGTGGGGAAGGAGGTCCCCTTCCGTCATAGACCTAGGGGAGGGGAATAGGGTGAAAGCAGGAGGGAGGGAGGAACAGGAGGATGCAAGTGAGGGGACAACAATTTAGCTATAATCTGAATAAATTAACAACAACAACAAAAAAGGAATTAGACTTTCTCCCAGCATTTGAGAGGCAGAGGCAGGTGGATCAATGTGAGTTCAAGGCCAGCCTGATCTACAAAGTGAGTCCAGGAGAGCCAAGGCTACACAGAGAAACCCTGTCTCAAAAACCGATAAAACAAAACAAAACAAAAAAAGAATTGACTTTCGCCTGGGCTCGGAGCACAAACTTGTATTCCGAGCACTCTAGGCAGCAGAGGCAGGCAGATCACTGTGAATTCGAGGCCAGCCAGGTCTACACAGTGAGATAGCCAGGGCTACTCAGAGAAACCCTGTCTCAAAAAGCCAAAAACCAAAGGGGGAAATAAAAGAAATAAAGAAACAAAGAAAAGAAATTAGATTTTCAAAAAGTTAATGTCCCCAAGAGCCTAATAACTCAGGCCTTTTCTATCAAGGGGCTGGGGTATAGTTCAGTGGTAGAATGTTTGTGTGGTATGCTGTGCACAAGGACATGGGTTCAATTCCCAATACTGTTCAAAACAAAGGAAATGAAAAATAAAGAAAACAATATTAGAGCTTTAAAAAATAGTAATGGGGGCTGGAGAGATGGCATTGACTGCTATTCCAGAGGTCCTGAGTTCAATTTCCAGCAACCACATGGTGGCTCACAACTATCTGTAATGAGATCTGGTGCCCTCTTCTGGCCTGAAGGTGTATGTACATGCAGGCAGAGCACTGTATACATAATAAATAAATCTTTTAAAAAATCATGGGTTAAAGCAAAAAAAAAAATCATGGGTTAACTTACCTCTAGTAAATAGATTTTAAGTTCTGCTTTTGTAAGAACACCCCTCACTCCCACAAGCTCCATACGTAATCCACATCACCTGATCAGAAATCTATTACCCTAGCAAGGACTAAAGACTAACACAGTCAGGAAGAGGCTAAGGGAAAACAGTTCACAGGTATCCACTCTGGTTTTCATCATTCTGTTAACTCTGAACATTGAGAGCTGTTAATGGTAGCTGCTATGAACACAAAGCAGTGATGTCAAGTAAAGAATGAGAAAAGGGAAATGGAAAGGACAGACTAGAAGGCCTTCTGGCATTCTATCTGTTCTTCCTTACCTTCCTTCCATCTTTCAGCGTAATGAGTATCTTGCCACCACTGACTCCAACTGATTGCACAATTGCATTGGGCATCACTTTCACACCCTCTGTAAAGACAAATGAGACCCAGGACTGAGCTCACAAGGCTGGGACCTCTGTGAAGAGTAAGGAAGGTGGCTGGAAGCCTTCTGCGTAGTAAAATCAGTCATCTTCACATGCAGGCAGCCTTGAGGAACTACAAGAACCTACACATAGTCTGTTTTCAGCATGTCTGGGAATGTGGTACCTCAGATTTGGAATGCTTGTGACCTTGTCTGACTGAGCAATAGTGAAACATTTCCTCTGCCAGGTGCCAGGAATTACATCAAAAGAGTTCCCCCCCCCAAATAACTTTGCCTTAGTTACTCTCAAAAGAAAGGAGTTGGGGCTGGAGAGATGGCTCAGTGGTTAAGAGCACTGCCTGTTCTTCCGAAGGACCTGGGTTCAATTTCCAGCACCCACATGGAGGCTCACAACTGTCTGTAACTCCAAGATCTGACACCCTCACACCAATGCCCATAGATTAAAATTAAATAAAATATTTTTTAAAAAGAGAAAGGAGTTTATGGGCACGGTCTGTCTACCTCGCTTGACTTTTTCCATGGTCCAGTTGCTGAGGTATTCAGGAAGGATCTTCCCCATGTTTCCTTTCTCAGGGAACAGCTGAATCACTTCCACGCCTGAGGCTTGAGCTGTGAAGAAGAGGGGTAACTAGTTATAGAAGGTAAAAGCCAATCCCAGGAAGACAGGTGGAGAGGCAAAGGAGAGCTAGTCAATCCTGACTAAACGCAGAGCAAAGCTGTCAAGCAGGCCACAGCTCTTGCCTGTGGGGCACTCAAGCAAGAGGGTGTTGATGGCTGAGTTTATTCAAGGCAAAGACAGCAGGTGTCAGAGCTTCCTTCCCTGGATTAAGCTACCAGCTGTGAATTTAGTGCACATCCACCCATGTGGTCACCTGAGGTTTATATAAAGGCTTTTCAAGCTCTGAATAGGAAGCACCTTCCTCAAAAGATATCCTGAATTTAGCATGTGCACCAAGGCATGTACATTCACATAATCACACCCCATCTCACCCCCACCAAACAAATATAATTTAAGACAGAAACACAGTGGCTATGAAACACTCAAAGCAGAACCCATAGACCTGTTTAGCTGGAAACCATGATATTCCTGAAGGAAGCGTTTGGTTTTTTACAACTGCAACAATTCACAGATCTGTAGAGTTCTCTACTTTGCATGGCCCTTTTCACCTTACTAAACCAGTTTTTAAAATATCTGATTTTTAAAGAGTCTTAGAGGAGAAGGTACAGGAAAGGAAAGAAAGCTCCACTGCTACTTAGGTGATAACTTTCTGGTCACTGGGGGACTGACCTTACAGTTTTTGGTTTTTGTCAACTTGACAAAAGCTAGAGTTATCTGGAAAAAGGAACCTCAATTGAGAAAATGCTTTCATCAAACTATATGTAGACAAGTGTGTAGGGCTTTTAAAAAATTATTAGTAATGATTGATGTGAGTGGGCCCAGCACACTGTGGGAATGCACCGTCCTTGGGCTGGTGGTCTGGGATCTATAACAGGCTAGCCGGGCGGTGGTGGCGCACGCCTTTAATCTCAGCGCTTGGGAGGCAGAGGCATGCGGATCACTGTGAGTTCGAGGCCAGCCTGGTCTACAAAAGTGAGTCCAGGACAGCCAGGAACCCTGTCTCAAAAAAGAAAAAAGAAAGAAAACAGGCTGAACAAACCATGAGGAGCAAGCCAGTAAGTGGTACCCCTCCATGGCTTCTGTATCAGCTCTTGCCTCCAGGTCCTGCCCTGAGGAAGTTCCTCCCCGACTTCCCTTAGTGATGAACAATGATGTGGAAGTATAAGCCAAATAAGCACTTTCCTCCCAAGCTGCTTTTGGTCATGGTGTTTATCACAATGATAGAACCTACCTAGATAGAAATCCTTGTCCTGATCTTAGTTCTTAGCTTTTCATTCAATAAACTTCTTTTTTAGGGGGAGGAGTGTGGTGGGGAGGGTTTCGCTTTATAGCCCCAGGCTAGCCTTAAACTCACTATGTAAGCCAGTCTAAAATCTAACTCAAAATCTTCCTGCTTCTGTCTCTTGAGTGCTGCAATTGTAAGTATGTGCCAACATGCCTGGACTAATTCTATAAACACTGATCAAGCTCCTTGAACTCTTCCTGGCAAATATATTTCTAGAATTTGTGACAGTTCACCAAGATGTGTAAAATATGACTAGAGAAAGAAAACCGAGGATGACTGTCAGTACTCACACTTTCTGCCAAGAGCGCAGGCCAGTTCACTCCCAAGGAAGCCTCCACCAATAACTGTAATTGACTTGACTTCCCGTGAGATCTTCTCCAAGGCCCTAAAATCTCCAATCTGCAATAATAATCCAAGAAAATATTTCCCTTACATCTTCTGCAACAGACATTTGAACATAACATCTTATACAAAGTGGCTCAATTATAGCCTCTATGTTATTAATGTGAATATCTTTCTCCGTTGTAACATTCCTTCTAGCAACAGTGGTTGTCAACTGGTAGCAGTTTTTCTCCCCAGTTCAAGGTGGGTATGTGGCAGTATCTAGAGACATTTTGGCTGTCAGTATAAGATGCTCCCGGTCTGTAGTGGAGAAGTCAGAGATGCTGCCAACATTGCAAAGCAAAAGACAGCTTCCCACACAAAGAACTATTCAGCACAATAATCAAGAATTAAAAAAACAGGCCAGGCCGGACCAGGTGAGGTGGCGCATGCCTTTAATCCCATCACTCTTGAGGCAAGAGGCAGGCGGATCAGATCGATGTGAATTCAAGGCCAGCATGGTCTACAAAGTGAGTCCAGGACAGCCAAAGCTACACAGAGAAACTCTGTCTCGAAAAACCAAAAAACAAATAACAACAACAAAAAAGAATTTAAAAAACAGTACAAACTTCATCCACTATCCCTAAGTGTGGCTAGAAAATACCAGCAAGGCATAGTATGAAGAAGCAAACAATTTCCTTTTCCTTTGCCCTTGTATAATCAACCTTTTGCACCAAAGTCTTCACAAAGTACTTGTAATAAAATGCCCAGAGACCACAAAGAGTTCTGCTGGATCAAATACATCAAGAGAAAAAAAACTGTGAAAGGGCAATCAGAACTATAGTAAGCAATAAAAACCAAACATAGCTTTCTCCTAGAAGCATAGAACCCTTGAGTAAAGTCCTGGAGGTGCAGGGAGAAGTGACTTGTTCAAAGCTAGATAACAAATCTGGAGAAGAGATATAAACAGAATTTGGATCTCCCAACAGGAGGGAGCACTTGGGGCCACAAAAGTGTGTCACCTCTTTAAAACAACATAAAGCAAACACTAAAGAATTACCTTTCTGAAAAGTGTTGTTCTACTCTTCACCTCTGCTCCAGCCCTATCAATGGCAGACAGGCTTCTTGGCGTGCCTCCTGGAAATAAAGGAAAATTCTTCAACCGATAAGCAGGAGCTAGCCCAAGAAACCCCTAAAGGTAGGAGTGCTTTCTGCTTTGACTGTGGTGAAGAATGTTTGGTGCCACAGCAGTAGTGGTGGTTGTGGTAGTGGCTGTGGCTGCTGCCGCTGCTGCTAATACTACCCTGGAGTGACCAGCAAATAAGTCAGCTTGCCTCACAGCAGGCCTCTTATCCATTTCCTTTAAGAAATAGATCTGAGTTCTAGGGGAATTAGCCTCAATGACTAGCAAAGTCAAAAAGGCTTATTACTTCCATGGTGTGTGTTTATCTCTTGTCAGTTTTCTGAGATAGGCTCTCACAATCTGAGATCAGGCTAGCCTCAAACTCACTCAGGTAATAGCCACTTTTTTCTAACAAACTTTATTTAAAAATTGCAAATAAATAAAAACATCACACACCCAAGTTAACAAGACAACTACATTAGAGACTGGGTATACGTTTTCCTAATAATTCTTAAGTTGCAATATCTTTTCAAGAGAAAGCTAGACTCTAAAGCTTGGATGAGCTATCACAGTAGAGAAAACAGCCGCCTCCAGAAATACTCACCTGTTGCAATCAAGCACTTTTCAAAGGTTATCTGAGAGCCATCATTAAGTTTCACCATGTTGCCTCTTACATCCAGCTGCACTACCTGGTATAGTTGCATGCATACACACAAAAGGTAGACATGAACAAGTTATGAAAAACTACTGTGATATAATATTCACCATTTTAAAGTGTACAATTTATTGGTTTTTAATCTATTTACCAGTATCTAATTCTAGAACATTTCATGCCCACAAAAAAGCCTCTGAACCTATGCTGCCACCCCAATGAGAAGAATTAGTTTTCACCAAAAATGATCCATTAAAAAATTGTATCTAACCATTGGCTATATCTGGGTAGGGGTTTAAAGTTTACCGCCTGTATTGTCCTTGACTGGTGCCTTAGTTTGAGCGGGACCCCTGAGCCCAAATCTGCCTATCATAATGTTCTTCTTGTAGGTTTCTAGGACCCTCTGGATCCTTAGAACATTCTCCACAGTAGAGTGAAGAGTGGGATATGACTTTCTCACATACTCTGGTGCCTCACCTTTGGCCATGTCCCCTGGAGGGGGAGACCTGGTGGCACTCAGAGGAAGGACAGCAGGTTACCAAGAAGAGACTTGATACCCTATGAGCATATACAGGGGGAGGTAATCCCCTCAGGAACAGTCATAGGGGAGGGGAATAAGGGGAAAATGGGAGGGAGGGAAGAATGAGAGGATACAAGGGATGGGATAACCATTGAGATGTAACAAGAATAAATTAATAAAAAAATTTCTAAACCAAAAAAAATATTGTATCTAAGTAGTTATTGGGACCATAGTTTTAGGGACCCAGTTTCTTTTCTTTTTTTCTTTTTTTGGTTTTTTTGAGACAGGGTTTCTCTGTGTAGCCTTGGCTATCCTGGACTCGCTTTGTAGACCAGGCTGGCCTCAAATTCAGTGATCCACCTGCCTCTGCCTCTGCCTTGCGAGTGCTGGGATTAAGGGCATAAGCCACCACACCCGGCAGGACCCAGTTTCTTTAAACAACCAACATTAGCATCAGTTGAATCTCCAACCTTCCATCATGATTTATAGAAAAGGACAATGGAGAAAGTCTTTTCTGTCTTGCCATTTAGAATCCTTATTTCTTTGCTAACAACTCTACTACAGTCCTAACATCTCTGCAGAATCTTTCTCCAACTTCTAGTCTTCAGTGAAACTCAGCTATCCCTCTGCAATGTTAGAGACAGTTCATTTTCACACTCCATAACACAAGCCAGGAAGAGATAGGTATTCTCCTCTTCCACAGTTCCTGAGTGGTTGTTGCTGATGTTTCTAGAGTATTTATCCCCATCCTCTTCTGCATGAAACCTACCTACATCCCTTTAAATCACTGTTAGTAAACCACTTCCTGCCACTGCTCCTTATCTCAAGGACCTTGGAACTTGGCTCCTATTTTCCTCAGTGCCACATCCAAACTCTTGTTATTTCCTAAAGTGCTACTTGTACCTCAAATATCTTACCACAAATTTCCCCCAGGCTCATTGTTTTGTTTGCTTGTTTGTTTGCGATAGTGTCCCACTACATAGGCTGTCCTGGAACTTGCTATGTAGACCAGGCTGGCTTCAAACAGTGGCAATGCGTCTGTAACCCCATTGCTGGGGAAACAAAGACATGCATACCACAGAGGTTTGCTAGCCAGTCTAACTGGATTAGTGAGTACCAGGTTCAGTGAGAGACCCTATCGCAATAAAATAAAATAAGGTGGGTTATGAAGACACTCAATGTCAATACCTGGACATACATGAAACATTACCTGCACACACACACACACACACACACACACACACACACACACACACACACACGCATACAAACTGATACATACCTTTGTTTACTTCCTTTTTCTAGCTGTGGAATAAGGGGACCTTTCTATTCTTGTGTGTCTAGCCATTCCTTTCTTGTTCAGAACCTTCACCTGACAATTGTCTGCTCATTCCTCTGCCTCTTCTGAGATCTTAGACCTCAAGCCATTATGTCCAGTAATACCAATCTTTGATTCTACTTCCTCTTCAAACTTTTGTCCAATTGTCTCTCTGCTGATTGTAAAAAAATGTATCCAGCCAATTTGCTGAAAGTGTTTATCAGCTGTAGGAGTTCTCTGGTGGAATTTTGAGGGTCACTTAGGTAGACTATCATATCATATGCAAATAGGGATAATTTGACTTCCTCCTTTCCCATTTGGATACCCTTGATCTCCTTTTGTTGTCTTATTGCTCTGGCTAGAACTTCGAGTACCATATTGAAGAGATATGGAGAGAGTGGGCAGCCTTGCCTTGTTCCTGATTTTAGAGGAATTTCCTTGAGTATCTCACCATTTACTTTGATTTTGGCTATTGGCTTTCTATATATAGCCTTTATTATGTTGAGGAAAGGACAGAACACTCTCCACAGTAGAGTGGAGAGTGGGATATTACTTTCTCACATACTCTGGTGCCCCATATTTGACCATGTCCCCTGGATGGGGAGACCTGGTGGCCCTCAGAGGAAGGACAGCAGGTTACCAAGAAGAGACTTGATACCCTATGAACATATACAGGGGGAGGTAATCCCCCTCAGTTACAGTCATAGGGGAAGGGAATAAGGGGAAAATGGGAGGGAGGGAGGGAAGAATGGGAGGATACAAGGGATGGGATAACCATTGAGATGTAACAAGAATAAATTAATAAAGGAGAAAAAATGTAACACCCACATAAAAACCATTCATTTTATTTACTTACTTTTACTTTACTGAGAATCAAACCCATACCATGTAAACTCTGTACCACTAAGCTACACCTCTGGCCCCTAAGTTTTGGAGATGAAGGTCTCATACTCTTTTGCCCAGATTGGTCTACAACTGACTATACTATATCCCAGTTTGGCATCAAAATTTTAGCAGTCCTCCTGACTCAGTTTCCAAAATACTGGAATTAAAGGGTGGCCTACCATGCCAAAATTTCATTGGAATTTTGGTAGGTGTGTATGTGTGTGTTCATGTCTGTATGTATGGGTGTGTGTAGTCATATATGTAGAAGACAAAGGACAACCTTGGGTATTGTTCCTCAAGCCCTGTCCCTGTCCACCATCTTTTGAAACAAGGTCTTATATAGAGGGCCTAGAATTCACCACGTAGGCTAGGGTGGCTGGCCAGCAAGTCCTAGGGATCCACCAGTCTCTGCCTTCCAGGCACTGGGATTACAAATACGCTCTACCGGGGGCTGGAGAGATGGCTCAGTGGTTAAGAGCGCCGCCTGCTGTTCCAAAGGTCCTGAGTTCAATTCCCAGCAACCACATGATGGCTCATAACCATCTGTAATGTGATATGGCGCACTTGGGGGGGCAGATGCAGGTGCATCACTGTGAATTCGAGGCCAGCCTGGTCTACAAAGATACTCCAGGACAGCCAAGGTTACACAGAGAGACCCTGTCTCAAAAAAGCAAAGCAAAAAGAAAGAAAGAAAGAAAAAATACAGGGTGATGCCCAGGCGGTGGTGGCGCACGCCTTTAATTCCAGCACTTGGGAGGCAGAAGCAGGTGGATCTCTGTGAGTTCAAGGCCAGTTTGGCCTACAAAGCGAGTCCAGGACAGTCAAGGCTACACAGAGAAACCCTGTCTCAAAAAAAAAAAAAAGACAAATAAAATTACAGGTGGTTTAACTTGGCAGTATTATGTAAACCTGAAGGGAATGCCTTATATTTCTCTCCTTACCATGTTCCTTGGCAATAAAAAAACTGTGGGTCATGCTCTGCTTCCTGCTCTTGTCCTAGATTTCCTTGTACTTCTCTGTAACTTCTTTTCTGTTGTTTTTGTTGTTATTTGAGACAGGGTCTCATTATGTAGCCTTAGCTGGCCTGGAACTTTCTATGTAGACCAGGCTGGTCTCAAATTTGCAGACATCTGCCTAGCTCTGCCTTCCTGGTGCTGCAATTAAAGGCATGCACCATCATGCCTGGTGTCCAAACAGATTTTTATCTTTCCCCTTAAGCCAGATCTTCCTCTTAAAATGTTTTCCCAGTGCATGGGGACTATTATCTACTCTGACACACACACTAGAAATTTTATCTCTTCTCTCTCCGAAGCATCCCTCAAGCAAGTCCCTCACTCTGATCACGTTTTCCCCTATGCTGGGCATCTAACACAGTGCTACACAAGAAGTAATCTATTATTGGAAACTTGGGCTCTGGTCAGAATTTCTGGGTTCCAACTCGTGAGTCAGATAAGCTGGGGTTTGTATTCTGTCTCTTGTTTATTAGTTGTACAAGTTTAGGGCAGTTATTTAAAATTTATCTATGAAATGGAATTTATACAACTTCATAAGATTACTGTAAGGACAAAAGAACTATAAGAAATAATGAACATGAAGCATTTTTAAAAACTTTTGCTTATAAGATTCAGCTAGTAGAGTGTCTGACTAGCATGCAGAGAGTCCTAGGTTCAATCTCCAGTACTGTAAAAAAAGAACTCAGAGTCACTGGGCAGGGGACGTTGTTTGGGCTGAGAGTGCTTGCTTAGCATGCATAAAGTCCTGGATTTCATCTCCAGTACTGAATAAACCCTGTATGGTGGTACATGTATGTAAATCTCCACACCCAGGAGGTGAAGGCAGGAAGGTAAGAGTTCAAGGTCATCTTTGGCTATATAATGAGTTTAACACCAGTCTGTGCTACATAAGAACCCATCTTAAAAAGAAGGTTAAAAGAAAAAGAGGTTAAAATAGGTACTATATAAATGTTAAATATAGTCCTTATAGTCCTTGTATTTATTATCATCATCACCACCACCATCCTAAGTGGAACTATCATCATCTTTTGCCTGAATTATTAAAATAAGTCTTGAGATGGTCTATCTTTATTCTTTTTGAAAATTATACTTTACAGCCAGCAGTGGTGATGTATGCTTTAATCCCAGCATTGGAGGCAGAGGCAGGAGGAGCTCTGTGAATTTGAGGCCAATCTGGACTACGGACCGAGTTCCAGGACAGCCAGGATTACACAGAGAAACCCTGCCTCAAAAAAATTAATTTATATGGATGGGTGTTCATTCTGCATCTATGTACACGTACCATATATGTGCTTGGATGGCTGTGAGATACTATGTGGATGCCATGGGCTGAACCGAGTTCTGTTAGGGGAGCAGCCAGTGCTCTTTTTTTTCCTGTTTTTGTTTTGTTTTGTTTTGTTTTGTTTTTGAGACAGGGTTTCTCTGTGTTCTTGGCTGTCCTGGACTCCTTTGTACATCAGGCTGGCTTTGAACTAACAGAGACCTGCCTGTCTATGCCTTCCAGAGTGCTGGGATTAAAGGCCATGTGTGATACCACACCCAGCTCAGCCACTGTTCTTAATTGCTAAACCATCTCTCTGGCCCCTCCATCTCTTTCCCTTGAAATCCATCATGTCATAGTCAACAGTAATTATCTAAAGTTCATTTCAAGTATTTTATCTCTTTGTTCAAGTGTCACCAGTTCCTCAGTATAAGTAAAGGTCAAGCTCTCCTACATGGCATAAAAGCCTTCCATAACCAATGCCTAGTATAACGTCTTAGTTTTGTCTCTTGATACTTCCTAACTTAGATATTTTTTTCTTTAATTCCTCTTGCCAGGCAGAGCAGCATACACCTTTCATCCTGGAATACGGAAGCAGAGGCAGGTGGCTCCCTCTGTAAGTTCCAGGCCAGTCTTCTTTACATAGAGAGTTCCAGGCCATGCATGGCTACATAATAAAACTGTCTCAAAACCAAACCAAAAACAAACAAACAAAAGAAAACCTTCTTATATTTATTTTCCAATCTATCATTTCTTTTGCCAAGTGAGGGATCAAACCCAGTACTTTACCCTTACTAGATAAGTATTCTACCCCTAAGCTACATCCCCAGACCTCTAATCAAGATTTCTGTTCTAAACTGCGTGTGGTGGCGCACGCCTTTAAGCCCAGCACTAGGGGGAGGCAGAGGCAGGCGGATCTCTGTGAGTTCAAGGCCAGCCTGGTCTACAAAGCAAGTCCAGAACAGCCAAGGCTACACAGAGAAACCCTGTCTTGAAAATGGGGGGGGGGGAGGGAAAGACTTCTGCTTTATCAGTAGCTAGCTGTTTGCTTTCTTTGTACTAAGTGTGCTTTTCTGTACCGCTGGGCACAGCTATGTGCTTAGTTCTTCTCCTGAATGGTCTTTGCTTGTATGTAATCTACATCTCTTCATTCGCTGATATTTTCTGGCTCAGCAGGTAAGGGCACGTGCTGTATGAACATGAGGCCATGAACTGCAATCCTTGCCACTCAAGCAAAAAAGCCTGGCATAGTCATGAGTCAGTCTGTAAACCTAGTACTGAGGCGAGGTAGTGACAGAAGGATAACTATAGCTTACTGGCCACCAACCCAGCTTCAGGCTCAGTAAGAGACCCTGTTCAAAAGGAATACAGTAGGTAGTGTAATAGAAAGGGACATCTGACACCCTTCCTACACTACACCTGCACCACATACCAAACTCACACCCAGCGATCCTGGGTTCAGCTCCCAGAATCCACGTGATGGCCCATAATCATTTGTAACTCCAGTTCCAGGGGATCCAGCATCCCTTTTCTGACTTTTGGGAGCATTAGGCACATGCATACATACATAATACATACATACAGGTAAACACTCAGACATAAAATAAAAATAAATAAATCTAAAAAGTATCTTAATAAGATTTTAGGTCTATAAGATTTTTGGGGGGCCAGGCATGGTGGCGCATGCCTTTAATCCCAGCACTGGGGAGGAGAGGCAGACAGATCTCTGTGAGTTCGAGGCCACCTGGTCTACAAAGTGTGTCTAGGACAGCCAGGGCTACACAGTGAGACCCTGTCTCGGAAAAAAAAAAGATTTTTTTTCTCCTTGCATTTAGTGCACTGCCCACGTCTCCCATTACTAACTCTCAGCATACACATTTCTAACACATTTGTGAGATACAATTATCTGTGTTCCTGTTTATTTTTGTTTTCCCTATTTAACATGTCCCACTACCAGTTTAACCACATTCTAAGGCTGTGTTATGGGAGAAGTTGCCAAAGATCAATCTTTCCATTTGTGTTCCTCATCCCCTTTACTTTCAGCCTTCTTCAGAGAATAGCATCACCTTTATTGAAACACTGCCAGTAGTTTACAAACTTAGTCTGCTGTTTTTATAATAAAAATAAAGCACAAAACATCCTCCAATAACCGCTCTCCCTAAAGTCTGACAGTATTTTCCATGCTATGTTATGACTGAAGTGTTGTATTGTGCTGAAAATTTTATCTAATCTCTTGTCATCAATAATTACAGAGAAGGATAAAACAAAATAACAGGAAGGAAGAAAAATGCAGAAGCACAAACAAAAGTGACAAGAACTTTTAGGATTCTAGTATCTGACAATGGACTTCCCTAGAAAACCTTAGCCAGCTTCCTACTCTAGGCTTTGCTATGGGCTTTCCGCACACAGACACTCAACAGTATTAGTCTTAAAATGCTTTGACTTTTCTTTTGATAAACTACAGTGAGAGAGGAAACATGGACTGTATTAGAAAAGCACAACACTGTGCTGGCTGGTAACTACTTAGAGCTCAACAAAGAAAGCAACTGGTGTCACCTTTTTCCCAGTGAGGACAGCCACACCACCATTCTCAATATGAGGCAGGTCCTGTGCAGAGACATAGAAAGAAGGTGGCTGGAAGTAGATGCTGCATGGGAGAAAGGAGAAAATCATAAGCATCTGGAACTGCTACAGGCTCCCCCTATAGCTTAGTAAAATGATGTCCATCATGAAAAATAAATTCAGGCACATTTTCCAAAGGAGGTCTCTAGCCAGTATTTTGCTGGTAACTTGCTTATTGGGAAGTATTATATATCAGTGGTTCTCAATTGGGTACAACTTTAGCCCCATGGGACATTTGTCAATTTCTGGAGACATTCTGGGTTAGGGTTACTTAAAAGGGGATGCTATTGTATCTGGTAGCTAGAAACAAGGATGTGTGCTATACAGGACAGCCCATATCTCCAATAAGAAATATGTTGCCTGGTAGTGGTGGTGCACGTCTTTAAACCCAGCACTCAGGAGGCAGAGGCAAGCAAATCACTGTGAGTTCAAAGACAGCCTGGTTTACAAAGTGAGTCCAGGACAGCCAGAGCTAAAACAGAGAAACCCTGTCTCAAAAAACAAAACAAAACAAAACAAAACAAAACCCTCCAAATTGAACCCAGTAGTCTGGGGCCAGCCAGGGCAACAAAGTGAGAACTCAAATTTTTAAAAAATTAAGTAAATAGTTATGATACATTAGGCAGAGATAACTTAATTCAAAGTATGTATTCTGCATGAAAATAGAACATAATAGTAAAGATGAGGGAGGCAAACACATTTTGGCATTTAAAGTTTTCTTAGATGTATTTATTTTATGTGTGTGTAGGTTTTGCCTGTATGTATGTCTGCTTACAAGGATCAGAAAAGGGTATCCAATCCCCTATAACTGGAGTTACAGATGGCTCCAAAACCAATGTGGGACTGCTGGAAATTGAACACTGGTTCTCTGAAAAAAGACAAAGTGCTCGAAAATGCTGAGCCATCTCTCTCGGCCATGTTTGTAAAATTTTGTTCAAATCATTAATGATAAAAACACTGGAGCCCCAAGAACAGTACTGGAATTGAGAGACCTGGAGTTCTTTAGAAGAAAAAAGCTTCTGGGACTATAGCCCTAAGACTCAATATTTTTTGTTTTTGTTTATTTCTAGACAAGGTTTCTCTGTGTAACATAACCCTGGTTCTCATGGAACTTGCTTTATAGACCAGGCTAGCCTAGAATTCACAGCAACCTGCTTACTTCTGCCTCCCAAGTGCTGAGTGCTGGGATTGAAAGTGTGCACCACCATGTGGGCCCAGCTTGTTCATCTGCTTTGTATTTCTGAGACAAAGGCTGTTCCTCAGGCTAGTCTTGAACTCCTGATTATCTTGCCTCATCCTCTCAAATACTGGGGTTTCAGTTATTCACTATCATGCCCAGCTAGCTCCAACTGTCTTTTGTGCAAACTTTCGGATAATGAGGTTCTTTTTTATAATATTCCCAGTCTACCCTCACAATTGTGAATGCCAGCCAGTGTCAAAGTGCTATTAATGGTGTGGAGAGACAGCTCAGTTAAGTGAGGCATAAAGACCAAGTTTTAGCCCCAGAACCCACATAAAAAAGCCAGGCATGGTGGCATGCACCTGTAACTCCAACAAGGACAAAAAATCCTTGATGCTCACTGGCTAGCCAGCCTAGCCTATTTAGCTGAGTCCCAGAGCATGGAGAGAACCTGTCTCAAAAAAAAAAAAAAGGAGATGTCAGTTGATGAATGACAACAAAAGTTGATCTCTGGTTTACACACAGAGAGAGAAAGGGGGGGACATGTGAACACATACATAAAATTAAGTAAGGGTGCCAAAATCAGTGTCACTTGCTTTTATGTGACATGCCTAGGCATTTATAAAGAAATGAGGACACCAAATAAGCTAATCTCTAGCAGAGAAATCAAACTTGAAGGTCCCAGAAATAGGAACCCTAATACCTCACAGTCCAGCACTAAACCACTGACTATTGGTACTTTGGCGAACAGAAGCTAGAATGTTCTTTGTGGTCTGCTGCCTCTGAGCCTGATCAAGTATGCACAATAGCAGACCTCCATGTACATCCTTCCTATTATCATCTGTGGTCAGTGACAAAATCCTAACCAGCTCCCTATGCTCAGCTAAGAATGCCAGTCAGGTCCATTTTACACAAGCACACACACCTTCTCTCTTTTCCATTCCACTGTCTGAACTGCAGTGTCTTTGTGACATTTGGATCATCTGAAAACCACAATTCTTTTGAAAGAGGAGGTCGCATGTATGGCAGCTCGGGGTCTTCAGATACAATCAGGACCTTTAGACACAAAAACAATACTTATCAGAGCTGAGTAATTTAACTGGCAAATGTCAAAGCATTCATGCTGGCTAAGTGCTTGCCCACTATACCCTCTATGCCAAGCAAAATAGCATGCACCTTACCCTGGCCCCAGGATCCCGAGCCCGGATGGATCTAGCTGCAGCAAAAGCAGCAGTACCTCCACCAATCAGCAGGAAAGGGACGTGACTTGGTACCCTGATCTGAGGGGCTGAGCCTCCCTCTGCAGCTGTAAGCAACAGAACAAGCAGGGTAAGTCTTCTTCCTAGTCACTATTTCAGAAAGCCACCTTGTATTTGTCTTAACCCTTTACAAAAAATAAAACTAGCACACCTATACTCATCTAAAGTATATTGAGCTTAAGATATAGCGTAGTGGTAGGAAGCTTGCCGATCATGTCCAAGATTTCTGGGTTTGACAGCCAGAACTTAAAAAAAAGAATGAAAAGAAACCCACAAAACAATCTTCATAATATTCCAGTAGGAGGGGTGAAAGCAAGTATTCCTTTCTTTTACTAGTGGGAAAAAGTTTAAGGTGATTAATGGGTTGATCAATGTCTTTCATTCACTAGGCCTATACTGGATCTAGGAACTATCTTAAATGTCTTTTCTGTATTTCCCCGTTTTTTAAGATATAGTCTCACTCTGTAGCCCAGGCTGGCTTCTGTTTCCCAGATGCTGGGATTACATAAATACACCACCACACCTGGCTAGTTATTTCTCAAATAGGTTAGAAAACATGTATTTAAAGGCTTCTACCATTATTATTTTTCTACTGACTACCAGGGAATTATCAAGTTCAGTTGCACTTTCTGTTAGCAATAAAAGAGAAACACCTAGGAGGTCAATTAGGGATTTATACAATGTTCATGAAGAAGGAGGCATTAGCGAAAAAAGTAATATAGACTCCCTACTCAGAGTTATAGGGCTTATTAAAGGATTGAAATATTCCTCTTTGAAAATCCAAGTGAATCAAATGGGAGTAAAGGCTAGAGCTTTGTGCTACAGGAAAACAAATACATCTATAACAACTCAAAACCCAAGTCAGGGGAATTAAGATGACTAAAAAGGTTTAGTCAGGGCTGGAGAGATGGCTCAGCGGTTAAGAGCACTGACTGTTCTCCAGAGGTCATGAGTTCAATTCCCAGCAACCACACGGTGGCTCACAGCCATCTATAATGAGATCTGGTGCCCTCTTCTGGCAGAGCACTGTATACATAATAATAAATAAATAGATTTTTTTAAAAAGTTTAGCCATTGGAAAAATAGCTTTCCTATCTTTTTCTGTATTTTTTCCTCACCAAGTTTGCCTTTTAAAAACCCCATATTAAAAATAATAAATAAATAAAAAGCCCATATAAAGAAAAGCAGGCACCCACAATGATGAATTTTACTTTCAAGACTGAAATGGCAACCGAATACTTTAGTAAACTGTTCTCTATTGTGGAGTGAAACCATAGTCTTGAAGCTTACAATCTCACACTGTTACACTTCAACAGGATATTAGCAAATCATAGCACCTTAACCTTTGTCACTTTCCCTTATTTAATCTCAAATCATACAGAAGAGAGGTAAGGGGATGCTTACCAGAGGCCATGGCCCGTCTCTGTTTCTCTTCTGGTGTCAGTCCTAAGCTCGACATTCTTTCATTATATCTTTTTTGGTCTTCTTTTACAATTTTGTAAGCCTGTAAATCCAAGCACAGAGAAACTTTATTTCATGATACAGATTAAGTCATACTAAAAGTTAATATCATTTCAATTAAATGAGAAGCTTTTGTCTACATTGAGGTTGGGTCCTGTATGCCAAAACTACTGAGGAGAAATTTTCCTTTTCCAGCACTGGAGATGGAACCCAGAGCTTCCTGCATGCTACTTAAGCACTCTGCCACTGAGCTTTATCCCAGCCCAAACTTCTTTTCTCAAGAAATAAAACCATTCAGTGTACACATATTTGGTGAGGAAAGAATACTTGAAGGCAGATCAAAATATCAGTTTCAGATTTTCTAGGACTCTTGATTAGAAACTTTTTTGATATTGAATTCAGAAAGTAGAAGTAAAGAAAAGGAAATGTAATGTTAGTAAGTATAGAAATAGCTAAAGTACAGAAAGAGGTTTTGGACTGTACTGGGTGCTAGCTATAAAATCAACCTACATGGGCCTAGGCAAAAACTGGGAAATACGTCTTCCTGGTAGATGTTTCAGAAATTGCTGGGGATTGAAATATATGGTTAGGTGTATCCTATTAAAATTTAACTAATCTTTCCAGGAATAGTTTTTACTTTTCCTATAAGAAGGGAGTAGGAGTCTCACTTAGAAATACTATAAATTAATAATTATTAAGGGTTCAAATACCTTCTTCACTAAAAACCTGTTACATTTCAAATATACTCTTTCCCCTATACTTTCAAATTGAGGAAGGTTATCTTAGTATTATGACTAGTTTCTGTTGTTTATCTTTATAAAGTGGCTTTTAACTTATTTTTAAAATATTTAGAAGTACCAGGCATGGTGGCACACACCTTTAGTCTCAGCACTTGGGAGGCAGAGAGAGGTGGAGCTCTGTGGGTTCGAGACCAACCTGGTCTACAAAGCGAGTCCAGGATAGCTAGGACTACATAGAAAAACCTTGTCTTGAAAAAAAAAAAGCTGGGTGTTGGTGGTGCATGCCTTTAATCCCAGCACTCAGGAGGCAGAGGCAGGTGGATTGCTGTGAGTTTGAGGCCAGCCTAGACTACAAAGTGAGTCCAGGACAGCCAGGGCTACAGAGAAACTCTGTCTCGGAAAAAAAAAAGTAGCTGTAGACCACCTATGGCCTTATGCATACCAAGCCACTGAGCTATATTCCCCAGCCCTAATTAGTAACTTTCATAAAAGTTAACTGTTGTGGTAACATCTTTAATTGCAGCACTTGGGAGGGAGAGACATACAGATTTCTATTTGAAACCCAGCCTGGTCAATAAAATGAGTTCTAGGCCAGTGAGGCTACATAGTGAGACCTTGATTTCAAAAATAAATAAATTAGGGGCTGGAGAGATGGCTCAGTGGTTAAGAGCACTGTCTGCTCTTCCAGAGGTCCTGAGTTCAATTCTCAGTAACCACATGGTGGCTCATAACCACCCATAATGAGATCTGGTGCCCTCTTCTGGTGTGCAGATGCACATGCAGGAAGAGCACTATATATGTAATAAATAAATTTATCTTAAAAAATAATTAACTAATTAACTATTAAAATGGGGCCATGTGGTGGTAGCACACATCTTTAATCCCTGTACTTGGGAGGCAGAGGCAGGTGGATCTCTGAGTTCGAGGCCAGCCTGGTCTATAGAGCAAGTTCCAGGACAGCCCCTGGATACACAGAGAAACCCTGTCTCAAAAAGCCACCCCCCAATTAAAGAAATAAATAATGGGCTGTGCATGGTAGCATAAGTCTTTAATTGCATCAGTTAGCATGGAGAGACAGGATGGTCTCTGTGAATTTGAGGCCAGCCAGTGAGACCTTGTCTCAAAGATGATGATGACGATGATAATGATAATTTGGATCTTTTGAGACACAGTTTCTCTATGTAGCCCTAGTTGCTCTGGAACTCTCTTTGTAGACAAGGCTGGCCTGAAATTCAGAGATTTTCATGCCTCTGTTTCACAAGTGCTGGGATTAATGGAATGTGCCATAGCCAAACAAGATTAAGTAATCAATTAATTACCTAAAAAAATAAGAAGTAATAAAGAAGAATGACTTTTTTTAGATAGGGTCTCATGAAGCTGGGGGTTCTGGAACTTCTGATCCTCCTAGCTCCACCTCTCACATCCTGGGATACAGGCGTGCAACAATGTACCTGTCTGACTGATGCACTTCTGGAGACCAAACCTAGGACTTCCTAGGTGCTAGGCACTCTACTAACTGAGCCCAAGATGTCCTCTAATCACAAGTTTTGGCTCTTTTTCTTTCTTTCTTTCTTTCTTTGTTTTGTTTTGTTTTGGAGACAGGATTTCTCTGTGTAGCTTTGGCTGTCCTAGACTCTCTTTTGTAGACCAGGCTGGCCTCCAACTCACAGAAATCCACCTACCTCTGCCTCCCCCTAGTACTGGGATTAAAGATGTGTGCCACCTCACCCAGTGTTCTTTTTTTTAAAAGACTGTTTATTTTATGTATGAGTGCATGTACACCTCACCTGCAGGCCAGAAGAGGGCACCAGATCGTAGTATAGATGGTTATGAGCCACCATGTGGTTGCTGGAAATTGAACTTAGGACATTGGGAAGAGCAGATAGTGCTCTTAAGCTCCGAGCCATCTCTCCAGCCCAATTTTTTGCTCTTTTGTATCTCAAGTGGGCAAATGGAGTATCAGAGCAATTGTAGAAATAAGGACAACTGGAACAAGTATCATAAAATATACTCTAAGCATATTCCTTGAGGTCAGGGATATGACTCCATGGTAGACTGTTTGGCACAAGGCCCTGGTTTTGATCTCTAATATCACACAAAAATAAAGAAAAAGAGCCATTCTACGACCACTTCACAGAGCAGCTCATTAGGTGACATGCTGCAAATGGGGAACCTAAACCCTGAGAGGTGAGTAATACAGAGGGTTTACTCCTATCAATGGGAGTGAACGGCAACTAGACTGGGGCTATGTTCTGTATCTCCTGATGTTTTCACACATGAAAAGAGTGGAGAGAAAAGGGTCAGTGGAGAAAGGGCTGTTAAAAGTTAGATGTGGAGATAGATGAGCTTTTGAGCTCAACATTCTAAAGTGAAAGTTTACCCACTAAATAACAAATTATATTCCCTAAAGGGTTTCTGTATTCCTAGTTTATACAGATTTCCAATTGGGTGGGGGCAAATCCATGTTAGGCTAAGACATACTACAAGTTTATGAAAAATGTTAGTGGAGACAACCTTTCTAAATAGTACAGTTGTGTTTCTTTAACTTAAGAGGAATTCGAAAAGAGGTCATTTTCTGGGGCAATATGATTCTATCTCTTGAATAGTGGTGAAGAGCCCAAATATTCAACCTCATTAATTATTCTAAAGACCACTTTGAGATGGTTCACTGAAAACTAGTAAAAGACTGAGATTAAAGGACCTATCTGGGGTTATTAGAGGAAGTCACTAGCAAAAACACTCACGTGGGTGCTAATCAGGAGTTCATGTTTGTATCAAGCAGCAGATGTGATTATTAAGGTCAATGTTTGTAACCTATTAGTGTGCTATGAGATCTAGCTGTAGGTTAGGATCATCATTACTAGGGGGAAAACATGGGAGATCAATAACTTATGTCCTACCCAGTAAGACTATCACTGGTTAAAACTTACTGCATTTTGGGGCTGGAGAGGTGGCTCAGTGGTTAAGAGCACTGTGTGCTCTTCCAGAGATCCTCAGTTCAATTCCCAGCAATCTAATGGCAGCTCACAACCATCTATAAAGCAGAGATCCTGAATTCAATTCCCAGCAATCTAATGGCAGCTCACAACCATCTATAAAGTGATCTAATACCCTCTTCTGGTATGCAGGTGTATATGCAGATAGAGCACTCATATACATAAAATAAATAAACAAACGTTTTAAAAAACTTACTGCATTTTATGTATTTGTAGCTTTACAGGCTGCAAGATAAACTGCATTTCCTTTTTTAAAGATTTATTTATTTGTTTATATTTCATGTGCACTGGTGTTTTGCCTGCATGAGGGTGTGAGTTACAGATGGTTTTGAGCTGCCATGTGGGTGCTGAAAATTGAACCCAGGTCCTCTGGAAAAGCAGCCTGTGCTCTTAACCGCTAGCCCCCTAAACCTCATTTCTTACTGTACATTTGGGGAAAGTGTTTTTTAAAGCCACTGGGGCAAAGAGTACCAGGAAGATAAAGAATCTTTAATATAGGAGTAATTATAGTCAAATTAGAAACTGCTAAAATGACAGTATCTAGAGACAGGAGTGTTGACAAGTTAGATAGAGCTTTTACAAAAAAGCGAAGAGACACCAGCAGGACTTAACTGGTTTTCAACACTGCCCTACCCCCATGTGAGGACATAGTAATATGAATGGTTGGCCACATGCATGCCATGAAGAAAACTTTCACCAGAAACTTAACCTTGTCTGACTGTCTGGTCTTCAGAACTGAGAAAATTAATGTCTTAGCTAAAGCCATTTTGTGGTATTTGTTTATGACTATCTGAGAAACAAATATAAGCACTACATTATGTTTATTGCATTTGTGTGTGCTCACATGTGAGTTCACAGTGTGTACCTGGAGGTCAGAGGACAGACAACTTACTCTCTCCATCATGCAGGTTTGGGGATGGAACGCAGGTGTCAGGCTTGGTGACAAGCACCTTTATCCACTGAGCCATTTCATCAGCCCTGAACCTTATTTACTTTGCAGCTATAAACTCTCACCAAATCTGGACACCAATTTTAAGTTTCTCTTATGACTAGTATCAATTTCAGAGAAAAAATTAAGGTACTTGATAAGTTTCCCACTATTTAAAAACCTGAAACACAAGTATACAGATGAGTTTGATAAATGTAGACAAAAACTTATCATTTAACCTGGAGCCATTATTAATAGGTTTATTGCAACCAGTGTTGGATAAACACAAAGGGCAATGAAGCATTTAACTGAATGACTTGAGAGAAGTTTGCACTTTGTAGATTTTTTGTTTTGCTTTATTTTGTTGAGACAGGGTTTCTCTGTGTAGCTATGACTATCCTGGACTCGCTCTGTAGACCAGGCTGGCCTTGAACTCACAGAGATCCACCTCCCTAGTGCTGGGATTACAGGTGTGCACTACCATGACTGGCATTGTAGATATTTCTGAGACAGGAGAAAGAAACAGTGGCCAGCCCATGTTGTGGCCTGGCACCAAGAATATCTCCATGCCTAACTCTGTGGGGTCATCCAACTCTGGTTAGCAACAAAAAGCAGAGGTTCATTATTAACATATCTAATGAAAATACTTTAAATTATTTTTAAATAAATGGGGTGGAAGTGATGAGAAAAAAGTGAAAAGCATGAAATGGAAAAGTTAAAGCTCAGAGGGTAGTATCCGAATCATCAATGAGAGGTGTTCAAGAAAGCACCCTACATGAATGCTTCAGCCACTCATTTGACCAAATTAGAGGTGACAAAAGGGACACTGCCAAATGAATTTAGCTTGAAGTAGACTGTGGGTGGTTTGGGAAAATACTCCAGTCTCTATGGCTTTGAGGATCTCCTCAGAAGCATTCAATACAATGCCTTTCACAGTAAAAGCTGAGTTCACTGCTTCCTTCAACACAGAAAAATTACATTTTATCTAAAATGATTGAAAGTGGATGGCGCTCATGTTCCCTTGCCTTGCATAGTCAACAGTTACTGAGACTGTCTTGTTAGACATGCAGCACTAAAGCACAATATAATGCAACAGCATACAAATAAGCACAAATTTGACAAAAGTTTCAAAATTGGCTTTAAAGTTATGGGTTTAGATCAATCTAGTATAACTTCAATGGCTTGAAAAATAAGATTTGAGGACTCTCTAGTGATTGACAATGTCCCTTTAACAAATATCTATAGAAAGCACATGCTGCAAATATTTTACTATATTCTATGAACCAAGTTATTAGTGGCATGGTCTTACCCACCCAACCCCCAAACATATTTTAGTATAAGCATCTTACATAATAAACTCCTGCCCCAGTCACTGTTGCTCCTACAATTAAGAAGTATACTAGGCTGCTGCCATCTTTCCCAGAAGCACCTGTAGACGCTAGTGATCTAGAAGGGGATCCTAGGAGGTGACACTGTACAACTGTAGGTAAACATAAGGCCAAGAAAGAGACAAAAGGAAATAGAAAAGGCACTAAGTATTAATGAATAAACATTTAATACAAATGCAGAGAAGCATTTTGGTTACTGTGCTAAAAGAAAAAAGAAAAAGAAAAAATTTTTGAAGTTGCTTCAGGATTGGAGAATGCCTCTTTTGTCAAGATATGATATCAGGCAGATTTTTTTTCTATTTCTTGTTCTGATTTGATTTACAACTGGCAGGAAGGAGCTGGCTACTCTTCTTGTGCAGTTTGGACTCAGGTTAAGATATGAGGATATGAGGGAGGGAGGGAGGGAGGGAGGGAGGAACGGGAGGATACAAGTGATGAGATAACAACTGAGTTTTAATCTGAATAAATTAATTAAATAGAAATTTAAAAAATGATATGAGGATATGAGTAACTTCAAATAATTTTCATGCCCCCTCACCTAGTGACAGAGGACCAAAATAATTTTACTATTATCAGCAGAGAAAGAACTAAGGTTGTAATGGCGCCTGTCCATTTGTTCTTAATATGTGAAGAGAACAGCTTTCTTTGATCAAGCTGTTGGTAGGCGTCATCAAAGTCAACTCACTCAACCTTATAGTACACTCTGCAAAGCTAAAAGAAAAAAACGCCCACAGAATAAATCTTCTGTGACATGCTAAGATGATCAGCTCTTTTAAGGAGACGCAATTGTGCTAACAGTATGAAGCAACTATGTACTGGTTCTACAACTGGAGATATCAGGCCCATTTCTATAATTTAGTCTTTGAGTGACATATAGGGATTTAGTTTTTCCTTTTAGGAATGCTTAATATTTTATTTTGATTGAAAGGTGTTTTTTGAAACTGTCAATCTCAATCTAAGAAAAAAATCTTTGAAAAATTAACAAATACATTAAAATCAAATATTGTGCTTAGAAGCTGCAAAGAATTTTGACTTTGTCTATAGGTTACTTCATCACAATCAAGAGAACAAGTGTAATTTTGTGGGTTAGTCAAGCCTAAGGAAACACAGCAGTTTCAAGCAAAGAATAAAAAGACAAAGTAAAAAGAGCAAAGATCAATCAACATGAGAGCAAATATCAGCCATTCCCAAATGGGCGCCCAAAGACACCTTAAAGAAGGCCTTTTGGAACTTTTCCTACAGGAGAAAGCAGAATTAGTTGCAAACATCTGAAAGCAGAGTAGCACTGTGTCTATCAATGGGAGCTGTCTGGCAGCTTCTCTACACAAGCTGCTTTTTTTACTTACATATGCACCAGCTCCTATTGTTGATAAGCCCACAATAAGGACTAACACAGAATTATCGATTTTGCCCCCTGATGAACCAGAGCTAGCCATTTGTCTTGCCATCTGGAGTTCTAGAGGGACACACCATCGCTGGAACAAGTTGCCTAAAGGAAGACAATTTGTTAACACACACAAACAGGATAGTTAACACTTGTTTATGGTTAAATAGCAATGTACTATAGAAATCAAGAACTAGACCTTGGGCTGCATGATGTTTATTGTCTATGACCAAGAAGAATATAATCAAAGCTGTACACATAAATACCACAGATAGTTATGCACACCCTTTGGCTATAGGACTTCTATTTTAAGGCAGGGTTGTGCTTCATAGCCCCAGCTGGACTCAAGCTTGTGATCATTCTACGCCTACACTATCATACCCAGCTTAGCTGCTGAGTTCTCAAGAGTACAATTTAAATGTTATCCAATGAAGACAGTCACAGCTTCCAGGAAGTTGGTAAAAAATTTGAACAGTTCATCAAATTATCTTTACAACTTCACCCTTAATGAGGTAAACACCGAGACAACCTATTTAGAAGACAGCCATCCGTAGTATCTGTGAAGCTTTGATTCCAGATGTCCAGAAAGAATTAAAGTTCACATATGCTCAAGTCTCTTATAGACTATGGTGTGGAATTTGTATACCAACTACACATTATCACCACATATACTTCAAACCATGTCTAAATTATTTATAATGATTAATATAATGCAAATAGCTGCTATACTATATTGTTTAGGGAAAACAACCAAAAAAAACATACACACACACAAAGAAAGGAAGTTTGCCCATGTTTAGTATAGATAATGCTTTTAAATTTTATTTATCTTTATTTTTTGAAGCAAGGCCTCATGATGTAACCTGGCTGGCCTGGAGCTTGCTAAGTAGCCTGCCTCTGCCTCCCAAGTGCTGGGATTAAAGGTGCATGCCATTATGTCTGGCTTAAAAATATTTTTGATTAGTGGTTAGCTGAATCCATGGATGTGGAACCAACAGAATCAGAAGGCTAAAAATATTCAAAATTGACCACAGGCTAGGACATTATGATACCCATTTCAGGAACAATCTAAATGGCTCAAAACTTGCTCAAACATAACCCTGGAACACACAGTTCTGTCCTATGTGAGAGTAATGTGTCCTAAAAGAAAGAAACATTAAATTTCAGAAGGAAGTCAGAACAAAAATTTCATAGTGAACTTAACCTTTCACAAATGTCTGAAGAATTTATTCTATAAAGTATATTCCAGAGTGACAAAACTTAAAAGTATCAGCCAATGTCTTATGGTTTCTCTTTCAATATAACACAGTCATTTTTATGTACAACTACTTAACAGTATGCAATAATCATATGATCATGACATCCTGTGAAAGCGAAAATGTGAGACATTTGCAGATTTCTTTTTTCCCAGTGGACACTGACATTTTCAGATGTGGCCCGGCCCTAGTGCCATCTCAGATTATTCCTCACAGTTCACTACTGATTTAGAATAGTGAATATTTTCAGCTTTGTGGGTAGGCTGGTCTAGTCTCTGTAACATTCAATTCTGCTGAGGTATGAAAGCAGCCCCCAAAATATACAGTTGTACGTTCCAATAAAATTTTATTTATAGCCACTAAAATCTAAGTTTTATATACTTCTTCTTCTTCTTCTTTTTTTTTTTTGGTTTTTCGAGATAGGGTTTCTCTGTGTAGCCTTGAACTCGCTTTGTAGACCAGGCTGGCCCCGAACTCACAGAGATCTGCCTGCCTCTGCCTCCTGAGTGTTGGGATATATACTTCTTAACTATTACAATGTAGTCTGATACTAAGGTCTTCTTGGCCATTAAAAAAAAAAAATATATATATATATATATAAACACTTCTGGATACGGTAGCTCATACCTATAATCTTAATACTAGGGAAGCTGAAGCAGGATTGATGCAAATTTGAGGCCAGCCTAGGTTACAGTGTGAGAATGTTTCAAAAATACCTAAAACCTATAAAAATAAATAAGTAAAGCTTTGGAGTGGGTGGTCATGCCTGCAATTTTAATTCTAGCACTTGAGAGGGTAAGGCTAGACAATCCTAAATTGAAAGACAGGCCTGACTACATAGTGGTTCTAGGCCAACTGAAGCTACAAAGACTCTGTCTCAAAAAAAAAAAAAAACCATCAACAACAAAAAAGTAAATCTGCTTCAGTAGTGTAGAACAGACAAGCAGAAGCTATCTGATCATTTTTGGCTAAGTAGACCTATGTACACTTCAATCTACATGGGTATTCTAAAAACTCCACAATGTCAGAATTCCTTGGAGGATTTGTTAGGCAGTCACTGAACAGGCCCTAACCCCAGGGCTTATGACTCAGTAGTTCTAGATAGGGCCTAATAATTTGGTTTTGCTTTTTGTTTTGTTTTGTTTTTTTGAGACAGAGTTCCTGGCTGTCCTGGAACTTCCTCTGTAGACCAGGTTGGTATGAAACTCAGGGATCTGCATGTCTCCTATACTGGAATTAAAGATATGCAACACAATGCCAAGCTCTCATTGTCTTTTTTTCTGGTTTTTCAAGACAGGGTTTCTCTGTGAAGCACTGGCTGTCCTGGACTTGTTTTGTAGACCAGGCTGGCCTCGAATCACAGAGATCCACTTGCCTCTGCCTTCTGAGTGCTGGGATTGAAGATGTGCACCACCACAGCCCAGGCTGTTGCTTTCTTTTTTGAGATGAGAATTTGCTATGTAGTCCTGACTTGCTTGAACACATAATCCCCCTACCTCAGCCTCCCCAGTACTTTGACTGGACATTTATTCCTATTTATTTGGTTTGAGACATAGTTTCACACTGTAGACTGGGCAGGATTAGACCTCACTATGTACCCCAGGCTGGCCTTAAAATCTAGACAATCTGGAGCTGGAGAGACGGCTCAGATGTTAAGAGTGCTGACTGATCTTCCAGAGGTCCTGAGTTCAATTCCCAGCAACCACGTGGTGGTTCACAACCATCTATAACGTGATCTGATGCCCTCTTCTGGATTGCAGGTGTTCATGCAGGTAGAGCATTGTATACATAATAATAAATAAATCTTTTTTAAACATCTAGGCAATCCTCCTGCTGGGATTACAGGTATGAACTACAACTACAAAACTGACTGAACATTAAAGAATTCTTTGAGAGGATTTCTAACCAGATCCCACTAATTTCGTGGTGCTTAATAAAAAAAAATGTTAACTTAAGTACCACAGAGTATCTCTAGAGCAATACGTTAGCCAGCAAGCTCCTCTTTGGAGGCCTCACATCCTGCTACTCCCATACTCTCAGCCCTTTGCAGAAACACATTCATACACTGAGATGCTTAGCAACCTCAAATGATTAAGAAGTCTATATGCTCTTTTTAAAAAAGATTTATTTGTTTAATATAAATGAGTGCTTTATTTGCGTGTACATCTGCACACCAGAAGAGGGTACCAGATCCCATTATAAATGGTTGTGAGCCACCATGTGGTTGCTGGGAATTGAACTCAGGACCTCTGGAGGAGCAGACAGTGCCCTTAACTGCTGAGCCATCTCTCCAGTCCCTTTGTTTAAAAAATATTTATTTTTAATTTATTATTATGTATATGGTGCTCTGACTGCATATACACCTGCAGGCCAGAAGAGGGCATCAGATTACATTATAAATGGTTGTGAGCCACCATGTAGGCTCTGGAGGAGCAGACAGTGCTCTAACTGCTGAGCCATCTCTCCAGCCCAAGAAGTCTATATGCTCTTAAAGCTTGACTCCTAAACATCAAACTAACTTTTCCAATGCGGATAAAACACAGCCTATTTAAGGTGCCTGCTGTAGCTAGCTGTCTTTTTATAAAGAATGCAGAAACTGTGCCATTTTATCAGCCTTTTAAAAAGTAACAGTCTTTGCTGGAATTTTAGAAGAGTAAGAATGATAATTATAGTACTACAGTATGAACCATTCTTACAAAAGACACACATGCTTTAGGTAACAGAAAAAGAAAACCTTCCCTGAGAACTCAGTAAAGGATGCTTGGGACACAAGAACACAGACTCCCAGTCCTTGGATTTAGGATAGGGGAGTAACTACTGCTATTCGGAATATGAGAAAATATGCTTTTGGTGCAAATCACAAGAAAACCAAGGTTGCTGAGTTTGTTATTCTTTTAAAAAAACTTGTTTTGAGACAGGGTTTCTCTGTGTAGCCCTGGCTATGCTGGACTCACTCTGTAGACCAGGCTGCCCTTCAACTCACAGCTATCCACCTGTCCCTGCCTCCCAGTGGGCTGGGATTAAAAGTGTGCACCACCACGCTGGCTGTTTTCTTAATTCTTTTTGTTGTTGTTGTGTTTGTTTGTTTGTTTGTTTCGAGACAGGGTTTCTCTGTGTAGCCTTGGCTGTCCTGGACTCACTTTGTAGACTAGGCTGGCCTCGAACTCACAGCGATCTGTCTGCCTCTGCCTCCCGAGTGCTGGGATCAAAGGCATGCGCCACCATACCCAGCCTATGTTTTCTTAATTCTTAAGTCAGTGAAAAAGAGTCACTACTCATCTAAAACAGTATTTCCCATACCTGAGTATATGAATTCTGTCTAAAAGTTTGCTAAAATATAGATTCCAGGGGTTAAAAATACAGACCTCAGGGCTCTATCCTGGGGAGCTTTATTCACTCTCATCCCAGGAGTCTCTCTGGCAGATCCTGGAGTAGATCTGGGTTATAGCCTTTACTCAATTCACACACCCAGGCAACTTTGGGAAGCATGATCTAGAAGAACGTTAATGGGGGCGGCCTCACAGAGACTGAACCACCAACCAAAGAACATGTGTGGATGGAACCTGAGCTCCCTAGACAGATGTGCAGTGCGGTCTTCGTGTGGGTCTCCTAACAGTGGGAGTAGGGGCTGTCTCTGACTCTGTTGCCTGCCTTTGGATCCCTTTCCCCTAGCTGGGCTGCCTTGTCTGGTCTCAGTGGGAGAGGATGAGCTTAGTCCTACTCCTACTTGAGGTGCCAGGTGGGGTTGGCACCCTTCTCTGAGGAGAAGGGGAAAGGGAGTGGGAGAGAAGGGAGGGGGCTGAGATTAGGCTATAAAGTGACTAAATAAATTAATGAAGGAAAAAAAGAATGCTAACACATGCAACTTGGCATGGTGGCGCACGCCTTTAATCCCAGCACTCTGGGAGGCAGAGGCAAGAGGATCTCTGTGAGTTCAAGGCCAGCCTGGTCTAAAAAGTCCAGGAGAGCCAAGGCTACATAAAGAAGCTCTATCTCAAAAAGCCAAAAAAAATTTTTGTTTAAATCTAACTTATTAACTACTTAGAGAAAAAGTTGTCCTGCCAAAGATTTTCTTCTGGTAAGCCTTGAATAGGTAGGATGAGTATAGAAGATGCATCTAGGTTTTAAAAAGATGCTACCAGCCTGCCAGTGATGGCACAGGCAGATAATCCCAGCAACTGGGGATAGCAGAAATAGATCTCTATTGAGTTCCAGGCCAGCCTGGTCTACAGAGTGATTCCAGGACAGACAGGACTATACACAGAGAAACCCTGTCTCAAAACAAAACAAAAATGTCACCAAGCACAGTGGCACAGACCTATAATTTCAGCACTCTAGATGCTAAGACAGAAGAACCATCAGATCACAACCAGAATTAGCTCATAGTGAGTTGGGGTGGAGGTGGGGGTTGGGGAGAATGCACACCTGTCAGCCAGGCATGGTGGCGCACGCCTTTAATCCCAGCACTTGGGAGGCAGAGGCAGGTGGATCACTGTGAGTTTGAGGCCAGCCTGGTCTACAGAGTGAGTCTGGGACAGCCAAGGCTACCGAGGGAAACTCTGTCTCAATCCCCCCTCCAAAAAATCACTGTGTCATTTTGCAGTATCCACAATCTAGGATTCTAGACATAAGGTATTCAGTTTCTTCTTTAAAGATGTAAAAATTCAAGATACACAACACCTTTAATCCCAGCACTCAGGAAGCAGATCCAGGCCTCTACGAGGCTAGCCTGGTCTAAACAGTGAGTTTAAGAACAACCAGGACTGCATAATAGACCCTGTTTCCAAAAAGATGCTATTATTCCAAATAAAGAAAAACAGTCAAATAACTGAACCTTAGGTGAGGGAGTTAAATGACCAATTTGATCATAATGGGCAGCATAATGCTTGGTGAATAAATAAACTATCACAGAACATCTATTACCAACCCCTTCTGCTGCTCAGTAATGGATGAAGACAAGACTTGTGACTTAGTTACTGTTAATCATTTCTGGAAAGAGGCAGAAAATCCAAATGAAGCAGAATAATAGCAGCTATTGAGGTTTCAGGACAAAAAGCAAAGTATAATGGAAACGAACGTAACAATGGCCAGAGATGTAGATGACATAGCTTCAAAGCAGGCTCAAGGTTTACTCAAACAAGAAAAATAAAAGCAAGGAAGAAAGTTTGCTAACAACCTGGCAAAGTATTGGGGCAGGGGGGATAAAAGAGGGAAAAGTGGTATAATAATCTTGTCTCTTGCCCACTTCTGTGAAAGTGTATGAAAGATGCTGCTATGCGGAAAAAGATATCAAATTAAAGGCAATTGGCTACTGAGCCATAAAAGAGTTAATTCCTATAATGAAGGTACCAACCATAATTTCTTTTTGAAATTGTAACCCTATCCCCACTCATTTTTAAAGCAGGTGATGTCATACTCTGGTGCATGGCCAAAGGACAAAGAAGTGTGTGCAAAAAAGATGGATGGGTATGTCAGGAAGTATTTCCTACAGAGATTGCCTTCAAACAAAGCCTTGCAGGGGGAAAAAAGAGTATTTAAGTCTGTATTTTTCCATAGTTCTAATATTGTACTCAAATGAATATTTAATTGACGAGAATATTTCTTTAGCCACCAGAATTCTGGTAAAAAGCTATATACTGAGGAAAACAAATGCACAATATTAGAAAGGGCAGTATCTTCAGCTTACCTAAAATTGTTAAATTTCTCCACATTTTACCTATAACACCACCATTTCCATGCACAGAACTCACACCAATTATATTCACTGGGTTTTTAGGAAAGCCGGGGGTGGTTTTTGTTTGTTTTGCTAAAACAGATACTGTTAAGATCTAAAAGAAGTACCTACCTAGGATATAACTCAGACAATACTTTTTTTTTTTAGGACAGGGTCTCAACTGTGTAGCCATGACTGGCTTAGAACTTGCTATGTAGACCAGGATGTAGAACTCAGAGATGTGCTTGCCTCTGCCTCCACACCCAACATTGCCACTACACCCTGCAGGTAACACTTACTAAGAAATATTTTTTGTCTCTCACCACGGTGAACAAACTGTCCAAACACGCACATCACAAAAGCCTCAAGGATACCATTTAATAGTATAAATTTAATTACTCTAGGATGATGACTTTAAAAAAGAAATCATTGATTTTCAAATATACCTTGTAATGCCTGGTATGGTAGCGTACACCTTTGATCCCAGCACTCAGGAGGCAGAGGCAGGTGGATTGCTATGAGTTCGAGGCCAGAGTGGTCTACAAAGCAAGTCCAGGACAGCCAAAGCTTCGTGGAGAAATCCTGTCTCGAAAAAACAAACAAATAAACAAACAAAAAATACACCTTGTAGAAGGGGGCTAATCATTACCACAAATCTGTAAAGGCTGGAAATAAGTTGACTCAAACCAGGCTCTGATAAACCCATGGATACTGGATGCACGATGGGTTGGTTACTTAGTGGAAAGACACCCCTTAATTCATTCTTAACTGTTTCAGACTGGCAGAGTAGCCTTAGCTCTACCTAATAATTATGCGACCTTCTGCAAGTAATTTCACCTCTCTGTTCCTCAATTTATTATCCATAAAATGAGTGGGTTGATGTTTACCACAAAATCCCTTCCAGCTCTAAAGTTTGATGAAACAATTTCCCAGAAAACAAATACAGCATGTTCTTTAAAAAAAAAAAATCATTGAAGCATGTAAAAGCACCATGAGTTGCACTGGCTGATCATCTCAAACCGATTCTGAGCTACTGCGAGGTTTGGTGTAGATTCCTTACTGGTACCACAGGATTTCCACATCGTAGGTCATGAAAAGCTACAGCTCTTGCGCGGAGTTTTGGAAGGCAGAGCAGGTAAATCTGATTTACAGGAGCAACTTGGGCAGAGGACTGTGTCACAACCCACAACCTATGTGTAAAGGACAAACAACGTCCATCTGCTCTCAATGCTTTAAAAAGGCACGGTGGCAGCGCTAGGCAAGACGCTGCGGCCAAGCGTTGTTATCTCCACATTGCAAAGCCTCCCAAAAAGAAGGCCTCACGCTGATTTGGGGGGTTCAAATCTCTTGAAGGTCAGGTCGGCAGAAGTGTGCCGAGTGCCCAGTGTGCAAAGTCTGGGTTTCTATCCCACCAATTTGGAATTCTTGCGAGTGTGAGAAGTTTTGTTTGTTTGTTTTTCCTTTTTTTTTAAGGACAGCGGAGCTAGCTCTGCGAGGGACAGGGAGTGTCCGGCACCTAGGCCACTGGACTTTGAAGGAGGGTAAGGGGCTGCCTGGGGCTGGGCAGCTAGTCACCTGGAAGCCGGCTCCTCTGTTTTGGCCTCTGGACGCACACAGTCCGCACCAAGGGCACCAGTTTCTGCTTGAAAGCACCCGCCAGGCCTCCGCACCGGAACATTTCGGCAACCGCTACTCGGAACCTTCCTGCTCCTTCCTTTTCTTCTCACACACCGTCGTACGGGTCACACACCACGGGCTCGGGGCCGCTCCCCCTCCCGTCACACGCACACTACGCAGGCTCCTCCTCCTAGCCCCGAGTGGACATTGGATAAAGAGAGCGGCCCGCTAGAGCCCGGGGGGAAAAAAAGGCACTGAGGCTGGAAACCTACTGCGCAGGCGTAATACTCAGCGCCACATTGCAATTGGTCCCGCGGTGAGGAGGTTTGCGCATGCGTTCAGCTGCCCACGTGCTCTGCAGAGACGCGGGCCCCGCCTCCGGACTTGCAAGTTTCCGCGAGTTAGTGGCGCTGTAATAGGTCGAGCGGTTTAGGAAACCTGTCTGAGGAGGGACTTGTGCCTGGAGGCTGTAGGTGGTGCTACCGCTGCTCGGGCTGTGGGAACTGATAGCACATCACAAAACAGGACTCCAGACCCGTACTTTCTGTTGTTGTGTGTTTTAGGCAACGAAAAGCTTTCTAAATCTCTTCCTGTGATCCAGTTCTAGTCTTTCCCTAAATCCCGAGTCACCGCACCTGACTTCCCGATTCCTGAATAAACTTCCATCTTTTACAAGTAACTGGCACTTCCGTGAAGCCGTTTTTTTTTTTCCGGGGGTGGGAGGGGGCGTGTGCTTCCCGTGTTCTTTCTCCTTATCAATTTCCTACGCTGTACCAAGAGCCCTAGATAGTCTCGCGCTATTATGGCTTTCGTGTTCGAGAGAAGGCTGTCAAAAAAGTTTGTGCCCTACAGATTTTTTTTTTAATTAAAGGAATCCTAAACAGAAGCCCAGCGCAGTGGCGCACGCCGGTAATCCCAGCTCTCAGGGAGGAAGAGGCAGGCATGTCTCTGTGAGTCTCGAAAACCTAGGTAAATAAATAAATAAATAAATAAATAAGGCATGTCTCTGTGAGTCTCGAAAACCTAGGTAAATAAATAAATAAATAAATAAATAAATAAGAAAAAGAAATCCTAAGCAGGGCTTAGAGAGTTGTGGGAGATGCTGGTCCGAAGGTAGTGAATTATCACAATTGAAAAGAAAGAAAGAAAGAAAGAAAGAAAGAAAGAAAGAAAGAAAGAAAGAAAGTTAGTTGTGGGAGATATAGAGTGAGAACAGAGAAAATAGGTATTTTGCTCTTCCTTGTGCAGAATGCATACACTTTTTTCAAAGATTTGCATTGCATACTAAGTATTTAGTGAAGCTGTGTGTAGTGGTGTAACACCTGTACTCCCAGCACTGGGGAGACAGAGGCAGGGAGACAGAGGCAAAGACAAGTAGACAACAAGTACATTATATCAAGCCAGTCAAGGCGTTGTGGTGAGACCTTGTCTGTTGCTATTGAACAGTACTATATAAGAGGCTTTTGTGGATATGAAAAGGATGGAAACTGATGACTGTTTAGCTGGGGAAATGGGATCTATTGGTCATTTAAATAATACCTACAACAGAGACCCTGCAACAGATGGAACTGCTAGGGGAAAACAATATGGAAATGGTACTCAAGCTGTGTCTTAAAGGATGAGCAATAATTTTTTTTTTGGTTGTTTTGTTTTGGTTGGTTGGTTTTTGGTTTATCGAAACAGGGCTTCTCTGTGTAGCCTTGGCTGTCCTGGACTCACTTTGTAGACCATGCTGGCCTGGAACTCACAGAGATCTGCCTGCCTCTGCCTCCCAGTACTGGAATTACAGGTATGTGTCACCACACTGGGTGATGAGCAATAGTTTTCAAATAGTGCAAGAGAAAGAATAAAGAGTAAATAAATAAAGAGTAAATATTTATTTATTTATTTATTTATTTATTTATTTATTTATTTATTACATACTCAGTGTTCTGCCTCCATATACACCTGTATATCAGAAGAGGATACCAGATCTCATTATAGATGGCTGTGAGCCACCAGGTGGTTGCTGGGAATTGAACTCAGGATTCCTGGAAGAGCAGACAGTGCTCTTAACCGCTGAGCCATCTCTCCAGCCCCAAAAGCAGTGCTTTCAGGGTTTAAGCTTGTTGACATGGACTCCATAGGGAGCTAGGTTGAAGCCTTTCTCTGCTACTTGGACACGTCACCCAATTGTTTCAACTGGCCTGGAGACTGTTGGGACTAAGGATGGAAGTTTATAATTTATCAGCGCATGGAACCTAATCAGGAGTTAAGAGACCAATCTGAGCAACATAGAGGCAGAATGTTTGCCTGACACTACCAGGACCTTCGTTCAGTTTGAAGTACTGCACTGCCCCCTCAAAAGTTTTAAATAATAAAAAAAATCAGAAATAAAGTTCAGTACATTTTTAGGAGACAATGACAGAAGGCGTGTGTACTGTGTTAGGAAGTAGTGATAAGGGCAGCAAATGTGATGGGGCCAAATTTGAAATGTCAAAAAAATTGACCCTAATCTTTGAAAGTGGTGAAATTCTCCCCCCTCTTCTTTTTCTTGGTGGAAGGGGATAGGGGATGCAATTACAACAGCATATTTTAGGAAGTTTAGCCCAGGAAGCAGGATTCATTGCATGAAAAATAAACCTAAGTTTCATTATCTATTCAGCAGACTAGATCAATGTTTAAAATTGTAAGTAATGAAGCCAAGAACGGGGTCACATACCTGTAAGGACAGCACAGGGGAGGCAGAGGTGGGAGGGTCAGGAGTTCAAGGTCATCCTCAGCTATCTAGTGAGTTGGGAGAAAACCTGGGCTGCAAAAGACATACCTTGCCTCAATAAAAAAAAGAGAAACAAAGCAACAAACAAACCAAACAAACAAACAAAAAACTAAGCTGGGTGAGCTGGGCGGTGGTGGCACAGGCCTTTAATCCCAGCACTTGGGAGGCAGAGGCAGGCGGATCTCTGTGAGTTCGAGGCCAGCCTGGTCTACAGAGCGAGTTCCAGGACAGCCAGGGCTACACAGAAAAACTCTGTCTCAAAAAACCAAAACAAACAAACAAACAAACAAAAAAACTAAGCTAGGTGGAGTGGCACATGCCATGAACTTCAGCACTAGAGGATCAGATACTGGGAGATTTCTGTGAGTTGAAAGCTGGGCAAGGTTATATAGAGAGAGACTGTCTCAAAAACAAATGGCAAAAAGACTGCTCCCCACAAAGTCCCAAAATACATAGTGAGTAACATTGTCAAGGGGATTGTTTTTTTGTTTGTTTGTTTGGTTGGTTTTGTTTTGTTGTTTTTTGTTTGTTTGTTTGTTTTGTGTGATTTTTTCTTTTGTCTTTCTTTCTTTTTTGGTTTTTCAACACAGGGTTTCTCTGTGTAAACAGCTCTGCCTATCCTGGAACTGGCTCTGTAGTTCAGGCCAGCCCCGAACTTACAAAGATCCACCTGCCTCTGCCTCCCAGAATGCTGGGAATCCAGGCATCAGTCATCACACCCAGCATCAAGTAACATTTTTCAGATTTATTTTATGGGTATGACTGTTCTGTTTGCATGTATGTCTGTGCACCATGTGCATACCTGGTGCTCCCATAACATCAGATCCCTTGGAAGTGAAGTTATGCACAGTTGGCTATGTAGGTGCTGAAGTTTGAACCTCAGTCACCTGCAGGAACAAATGCTCTTAACCACTGGGCCATCTCTCCAGCCCCAATGAGTGACTTTTGTTTGTTTGTTTTCAAGAGAGGGTTTCTCCGTGTAACCCTGGAAGTCCTGGAACTCATGCTGTAGACCAGACTGGCCTACAAACTCACATAGATCTGCCTGCCTTTGCCTCCTGAGTACTGGGATTAAAGGCCTGGGCGATAAATATTGAAAGTACCAAATCCAGAATAAAATAAATATATGTTCTATCTTAAAGACATTCTAGATATTGCTCCTTATTTATAGAAACCTACAATGCACTGAGAGACTGAGGCAAAAGGAACACTTGAGCCCACCAGTTTGGGCTCAGCTTGGAATAACACAGTGAGATCTAATCTCTCTCTCTTTTTTAAAGATTTATTTATTTATTTATTTATTTATTTATTTATTTATTATGTATACAGTGCTCTGCCTGAATGTACACCTGCAGGCCAGAAGAGGACATCAGATCACATTATAGATGGTTGTGAGCTACCATGTGGGAATTGAACTCAGGACCTCTGGAAGAACAGTCAGTGATCTTAGCATCTAAGCCATCTCTCCAGCCCCGAGATCTAATCTCTTAACAACAGCAGCAAGTTAATAATAAAGGTTAATAATAAACATGAATTGGGTTGATACAAATTCAATCATGTCTTTTAATAAAGAAAGCTTTGGGAAATGCTATCAAAATAATGATAGTCCTATAAAGTGAGTCTAGGATAGTCGGGGCTATTACACAGAGAAATTCTGTCTCGAAAAAAAAATATGATAGGTACAATCATGAATCAATTGAGTATACTACAATAATTAAATAATGCATAATTAAAACAAAGAAATCGGTGCAAAACACATATAATTTTTTATAGGTACAATGAGGCATTTCTATTGTCCTTTTAATTAAAAACTATATTTTACCCTAGTAATAATACACTCACCAAACTAATTCCAAAAGTATGTGGTAACAAACATCTATCAGTGGGATAAAAACTGCATGGTGAAATATTATATTTCTAGAAGTCAAAATTCCAAACTTACAAAGGTAGATCCAGTGATAATTGCTTGTCCGAAGCATCTGAATAATTATATATCTATTCCTTGATTATACCAATCACATTAAAACCATTCAGAGATGGAGTTAGCTGATCCAATACCATCATTATGTATACCAGCGACCATCATGGTATAGTACTTTTGTACTATATGTCTTGAGATAGATAGTATTTTTTTGGACCATAAAACACATTTTCCCCCCCCAAAAAGTGGGGAGGAGATTAGAGTGCACCTTATGATCCGATTGCTATTTTTACTATTTTTCTTGTTTTACTGCTCGAAAAACTGGGTGTATCTTATGGTCAGATGTGTCTTTTTTTAAAGATGTATTTATTTATTATTATGTATACAGAACTCTGCCTACATGTATATACCTGCAGGCCAGAGGAGGGCATCAGATCACATTGTAGATGCTTGTGAGCCACCATGTGGGTGCTGGGAATTGAACTCATGACCTCTGGAAGAGCAGTCAGTGCTTTTAACTGCTGAGCCATCTCTCCAGCCCGGTTAGATGTGTTTTAAAGTCCGAAAAATATGAGCTGTATCTTGTACTATACTAGCATAAATTCTACCCATAAGTTGGCAGAATGGAAAGGATGTGACATTAATAGTTACTTTCTGCCCAGGGTGGTAGTGGCTCATGCCTATAATCCTATCATTCAGGGATGCAGAGACAGGAGGATCCCTGTGAGTTGGAGGCCAGCCTGGTCTACAAAGTGAGCACAGGATAGCTACACAGAGAGACCCTGTCTCAAAAAATCAAAAAAAAAAAAGTTACATCCCCTCATTTTTTTTTTTTGAGGCCGTCTCCTATAGCTCAAACTGCCTTCTGATTCACTATGTAACCAAGACTGACCTTTTTTGTTTTATTTTGTTTGGTTTTCGAGACAGAGTTTCTCTGTGTAGCCTTGGCTGTCCTAGACTTGCTTTGTATACCAGGCTGGCCTCGAACTCACAGCGATCCACCTGCCTCTGCCTCCCTGAGTGCTGGGATTAAAGGAGTGTGCCACCACGCCCAGCTGGAGGACCTTTATTTAATCTCTGATTCTCCTGCCTCTACCTCTCTAGGGCAGGTACTGTTACCAACTGAGCTACTACCCCTCCTAGCTTATTACCGTGACTCTTCTATGGGCATGGATCACTAGACACGTCAGGCTTTTTACAAGAAATGATCAAGTAATAATTTCTCTTATGTAGAAAACAGTCCATTGAAAAACAAACGTACTGTACCACAGTGGTCGCTGGTATACATAATGATGGTATTGGATTAGCTAACTCCATCTCTGGATGGTTTTAATGTTGACTGGTATTATCAAGGCTGTTAGAAGTGGGTGACCCCACATGAATGATAAAGGGTTATAAATACATCTCCTAACTCAAGAATAAGATTAACTAGAAGGCTGTATTTTGAGTAACGTGAACTTGGCTGAGCACTCACATTCCAATATGCTTACACACACATTACTCAGCTACTGAATTGCTTCATTTTTCCTTAGTGGAAAAAGATTTCATCACATTTTTTTTTCTTCTTGTAGATCAACTTCACATGCAAAATGGTAGTTCACGCGTGCTGCTGGACCCCCTGCCTTTGATGGCAATATCTTATGCTGATGCTAATGGCATGTTTAGTGCTATCTTAGCCTATGAAATATG